>NC_081181.1:3811850-4129810 GCF_029867415.1 Vicia villosa
CATCCTCACGACCTCCATTTTCAGAGGTAAGTTTCTGAACCTCACTTCTCTAATTTAAGTACTCTTTGTGAAATAGCTCGATTCTATCTTGTTCAGCATCATCAGAGGATTGAAAACCCTCTATCATCATCCATTTATCTTTCAGTATAGTCATTTAATTTGATTTTGAAATTTTAGGGTTCTTCACGATTTCTGGTAAATTAGTTAGATGTAGTTAATATTAATTCATGTTAGTTACATATTTAGAATCGTGAGTGAATTTAGAGCAAGTTTCATGTTTACATCATTGCAAATGGTTGAGAGTTGAGAGAGTTCAGAAATTTGAATTGATGGAGCTTGAGGTTGAAGACGAAGATGGAGGGTGGTGCCATTTTTCAAATCTCTGAGCGAAGTTTGTTTTATTTTTAATGATAGGCGTTTCCTTAACGAATGAATAACTTGCCCTAGTGGCCACACATGCGCTCTTAGTCTCCTCATGCCCAAGGTCTGGGGTTCGAATCCCCCTCGCCTCAGACCTTTTGATTTTATTTTCTTTTTTCCACTCTATGCAATAGACAACACACATACTGCAATGAAATGCCCTCTATAACACCATGCGCGCGTTGGCTGGTTGGTGTGTGTTTTGATTGTTGGCTTCAAGGGCGTGGGTTCAAACCATGGTGAGGCCAAAATATATTTTTTTATCACTTTTTCTTTTCATTTTCTTCACAACTTCACATAATTAATTCACTTATCAAATTAAATCATTTTCACTTCATTTTTCACACACTTTTTATTTAACATATCTATTTTGTGAATAAATCAAAAAAATCATAAAAATATTATTTATTTCATGTATTTTTATTAGGTTTAAAATAGTATGTTTTAGGTGTTTTCTTAAATACTTTAATACATATTTTCACTTTGTTTTAACCTAAATCATTTTGTAAATAAAGTTTATGATAAAACCCTAATTGTTTAGGTCTTAATTAAGTAAAAAATCTTTATTTTTAGTTTAATTAAGTTGACTTTTGTCAATTCTCAAAACTGTTTTCAATCTCTGATAAAATCAAATGATTAAGGTTTTCAAACAACAAAACCTTGTATCATTCCAAATCATTTTCAAATTGCTTTTACACCAGTACTGTAAAGTACTGGGCCTCTAATAGAGTGTAAGTCCCAAAAACCTTCTCTTCTTAGCTTGTTTTCAAAACTGTATTTTCAAAATCTTCTTTCTGTTTTCAAAACATTCTTCTGGTATTTGAAGGGCATTATTCCCGGTGAAACTCTTCAGATACCTATGTGACCTTTGTCCATCTTCACTTCTGTTTTCAAAAACCATTAACTGTTTATCATATATTCAACTGTCATCAACAAAACAACAAAAATTACTGTTGAGGCTCTGTACATACTTCTTGATCGCGACTTTACGTGTCTATAAATCTGATAACTGCAAGTGCACAGTCGTGTCGTGTAGTTTTAAAATATATCGAATCCACAGGGACTATGAATCGATCTACCGTTATCTAAGGTTACTATGTAAAGCTAGGAGTACTAAAATTTCGATTGTTCCTAAGGGAAAGTGATTGTGAGAGAATAAAGAATAATAATAAAAGACAGGTATCAGTATGTATTTCGTTTAACAAAAGGTAATCCGAAGGTCCATTGGCTTTTGCATAATTAAATTAAAAATCTTTACTAATTGCAATTGGTTAAAAATCCTCGTCTCAAACTTTCGCTCTGTTGAGTCAGACTACTATCCTAATCCTAATGTACGCTTTCGCCATCCCATTAGATTTTAGAAGAGCTTTTTGGAAACAATGTAATTAATAAAATGCCTATTTTACGAGGTCGTTATCTATTTAAATCTCCTAATCTCAAACTTTCGCTCTGTTGACTCGGAACATGCTAATATCCCTAACGTACGCTTTCGCCATCCCGCTCGAGTGTAAAAACAATTTTTGAAAATAAATAAGTTCCAATTAGTTTTAATACGCTTTCGCCATCCTTAAAACTAATGTCCTATGTCTACTATCCAGTTAAAGATCTCAAACTTTCGCTCTATTGATTTTAACCTTTGACCGTCCTAATCCCTCAAACTTTCGCTCTATTGGTTTTAAGACTTACTAATCAAACTAGACATATAAACCAAAAATAAGTGATAATTAATAAAACATAATTTAAGCCAATTTATTTCGGATCCCTACGGTTAACTTACTCTACATACCGACACCTTTAATATTTTAGCCAGACATATTAATACGATTAAACATGCATAAATCGGTTCGGTTCATAATAATAAGCATATTAAATGGCATATAATATATCATGCAAATAAATAATATAAATAAGGCGGTAAATAAAAAACCTGAATTAAAATAAATCTGGATTGAATTGAATCTTGAAGTACTCGAACTTCCACCACAGGTTGGCTGGATCGTTCTTCGGAATTTAAATGGCAGAAAATAAAAACAAGGAAAATAAAGCGATAAACCTAACGTAAGGCTAGATCTATGAAAAGTTCACAACAATTTCCAGTGTAGAAATCGTTGTGAGAAAATAGACGGTTAAATGAAAGCAGAATAAGGAAAAGCAGTTCGCGGTACAATTTCGGCAGCACTTCGTTGGCAGGAAATCAGACTGATTGAAGTGAAGTGACAGGTCCTATTTATAGGAGGAGGTATGCAGTTGCTTTGCGTGAAAAGGGGAGCTTTTTGCAGACCAGGACGTGGAGACGTGCGTCTCCGATTCTTCAGGGAGGCAGCTGATTGACTTGAGACGTGCGTCTCAAGTGGAGATCTTTTAGGGAGGTGGAGACGTGCGTCTCCCCTTTGCTGAGGTGGCAGAGACGTGCGTCTCTGCTTACTAGTGTGGCCTGGGCTGCTTTCCTTCGTGGGCTTGATTGCTCTTTTGGGCCTTTTGGGTCCTAATTGCACCCCTCTTTCGTTTCAGCACCCCTTTTCGTCTTTTAAGCATAGATATTGGTCATTTAAGCTCGATTTTCTTTCCTTTTCGCAAATAGTCGTAATTGAAGTGTAAAACCTGAAACAAAGCAAATACACGCGTAATATCATAATAAATTAACATAATAAACGGAAAATGCTATAAATATCTATGGATTTTAGGCTAAATATACGATATAAAATCGTGTTATCAAATTCCCCCAGACTTGAACCTTTGCTTGTCCTCAAGCAAAATAAGAAGATAAAGATAAATGAAACACACTTCCACCACGTCGTTCAGTCATACTTAGCTACATAGTGTTCTTATTCGGAAATAACGAATCTTAGCAATAAACCTATAGTAACAACACTAAACAACTCCCAGTATGCATACCAATCCGAATCATGCCATTATAGCTCGACCTATTTGACTTGTCATCATGTTTCACCCTTTTCATTCGCGCGCAATCACATTAAGCCCATTATCTTGACACGCACATAGCAGAGTAGTCGGTTAGTGACTATGATCCTTCTCATGGAGTTCTGGCACAATATGTGGTATACTCCTTAGCATTCACTTGTAGATTGTGGGGAATCGGACAATAGTCCTTCCTACCAAGTTCATTACCAGATGACTTCTGAACCAATCGACAGTGAGTTTTTAAATTCTTTGTATATGAGATTTGCGACCGTTAGGTTAAATGATCTTGTGAGGATCACCTTACTTAGTAGGCACATTTCTTCTTATAGCTGAACACATAATTATTATGAGGATCATACACTTATATTCATCGACTCTCTGCGTAGTTTGTATCTAAGACGGTGCCGACTGCTAGAATAAACTACTAAGGGTTATTTCAAAACTTAAAGTCGATGGTTTTTGGTATAACGGGTATTCAAATCGGTTATGTATACTCGGGGGTTTTAGAGTGTTGCGATAATAAGGATATTGACTAATTCAGTTTCGGTTCGTTGAGTGATTGAGTAGCTTCGTATTTCTTGAACGTGTGGGGTTTGCGTTTATCGTTTAGGAGCAAAAAATTTTTGTTATGGCTCAAGAAAATGGAAGAAATTGAAATAACTACGGAATTATACATATAAGACTTAAATTCCATAAATATTCTTTTATTGAATTAGAAAAACATTACAAGGAAGGGAAATAAACTGAAGGGAAATAAAACTAAAGGAAATATAAATAATACGACTCCCCCAGACTTAGATGATGCAATGTCCTCAGTGCATAAGAACTACTCCTCATTGTTGCGGTTTCGAGAACTGCTCGCGCCTCTTGTACGAACACGGCGATGTCTAACAGGAGAGTCATTAACACGAATGTCAAGATCATGCAAATATGTGGCAATTTCAGCGTATTGACTTTCGTTCCTAATAGCATAGTCACGGTGCTCCTGTTGCATCTCTCGGATGAGCCTAATTGTTTCAGTTTGGTTTGTCTGCATAGCTTGAACGAGTTGATCTTGGCGTTGAATAGCAGCATACATGGCTTCAAGAGTGATAGGCGGAGGGTTGTTTGGAGGAGGTTGGTTGACATCAGCTTGTCCTTGGTTGAGCTCTTCTTCATTTGCATCCATAGGTTCATTAGGATGATCAGGTTGGTTATCTTGAGGATTGTCTTCAATAAGCCTCCAACGCTGAACATAACGGATGTTGATTCTTTCAGGACATGGAAGGATGACATAAGGAATCAGAACTTTGTTGACGACCAAGGTGTATCGGCCATCATGGCGTGGCGAAACCAAGTGGGAGTCACGGCAATAGGTGAGGTCAAGTGATTGAGCAGGCATCATGAGATGAGAGAGTGAAAGGAGCTCGTCACCAAGACCTAAAGCACAGGCCAAGGAAGTAATAATTCCGCCAAACAAAAAGGGATTTGTAGCGGGGGCGTTGACACAGCCTTGGATGTGTTGGAGCATAAACGGTGCGGCATTAAAACGGATGTTGTTTAGCGCACAGTAAAGGAAGAATAGTTCATGTTGATTTACCTTGTGGTTGTTGGATCGCGCAAAAATAGTATGCCCCAAAACACGTTGAAAATAACGTATAGCGGGGTTTTGAATGTGAGAAGCATGTAGGGCCCTCCAACCAGTTTGAACTTCGCCAGTGAGGTGAAACCATAGGTCGAAGGCATGTTGTTCCCATGAACGACCATTGAGTTCTTGAAAGATATTGCGGAGAGCATTCGGTGATGTATTGAAATTCAAGTACGTAGCCACAACTTCTTGATCCAGTGTATATTCACGGTTGAACATCCTAAATTGGATGCTACCGGTTGAGAGTGGTTGATCAGAAGGAGTGTCGTAACTGAAAGAACTCAAGAATTCTAAGACGAGCGGCTCATAAGTGGGTACGAGTTCGGTACAGAGATGGTGTAGGCTAGATTTAGTGAGTAAACGGGTAACACCATCAATGAGGCCTAGAGTTTCTAGACATTCGGTGTTCACAAATTTTGTGGGAACGACCGAACGTTCGTAGAAAGCGAGGTATTTGGTTCTTTGAGCATCATTGTCGTCTTCGCGGAATATGATATTGTTAAGGTTAGGGGGTGGTCTCTCAGGACGCACACTACGGATGATTGAACGTGGAGGCATGATGAGTTTGAAGATGAAAAATAAAGATGGTATTAGAATGGTAGAAAAGAAATGGTAAGAAGGTTGTGAAGAATAAGAGTGGTGGTGTGGTTTTATAGTGAGGTTTGAAAATGGTGTGGTAAATGGAGAATTAAATATGGATTAATGGTGGTGTTTGAATTTTGAATAGAATAGAGAAATGGGAAATGAATGGAGTTTAAGAGGTGAATGATGGAGGATGAATGAGGTTAATGGAGTTTAAATGGGATAAATAGGGGAAGAATGAGGAGAATTGAAAGATGAATTTTGAAATTCAAATTCAAAATTCAAGAGGGAAAGAGAGTGGTCTGCGTGGTCAAACAGACTGCTGGCCTTGGGAGACGTGCGTCTCAGGCAGCCAGTCTGCTGGGGCAGAGCATGGAGACGTGCGTCTCCTGTTCCTTTGGTTCGTGTCAGCTGGCCCCACACAGATGGAGACGTGCGTCTCCTGTTGTAGGCAGGTGGGTCACGCATGCAAGTGACCAGACAGTGCTGACAGATACCATTAATAGCAAAAAGGTGTCCATCAGTTCAGAACAGTGTCGAATTTCAATACCATTAACAGCAAAAAGTGATAGCCAGGCAAATATATATAGCAGTTAATAGCAGTGTAATATAACACAACAGCAGTAGTGAATAAAATATTGCATTTTAAAATTAAATCAGTACTGAGTGTTAACAATAGCAGAATGGAAAAGTGCAGAAAAAAATGAAAATCTAAACTAGAAATAGAAATTACTAAAACTAGAAATAAAAATCTAATAATCTAATACGGTAACATCTAGCCACGTCTATTGTTGTTCTGATTAGACTGAATGTGTTTGAAAACTTCGTCGAACTGAGCATTGACGGTGTCGATGAAATCGAAGAAATGCATTTGCAAAGTGTGAAGCTCGTTGCGCACATGTTGTACATCTTGTTGTAGCGCATTGATTGCTTGTTCGTGCGTATTCAGATTAGGCATTCTTTGATTCACCGATGCGGTGGATGTAGCGGGTTGTTGTTGCTCGACCTCGACATCAGTCATATCAACAGTGTGATCTTCAACGGAATCTTCAGAACGAGTTTCAGGCTCATACTCAGATACAGGCTCGTCAATAGGAAGAGGTTCATAATCAGGAATGGGTTCATCAACAGGAAAAGGTTCATAATAACCAGGAGGTGTTTCAGGTTCAGATTCAGATGCAGGCATTTCCTCATCAAAATGTTCATAAGCTTGAGGAGTCTCAGGTGATGGCTCTCTCTCAGGAATCTGACCATAGTAAAGCCAGTTGGTAGGGTTGTGCACACTTGTCCTAGGATTCGGTAAGGTGAACTGATACCAAACTTTGTTATCAATGAGCAATTCAAAACGATCAGGTCCAAGATTACCGATGATACCTCGATTAAAGCAGAAATTGATGTCCATAGAGGTATGGGTACCAAAAGGTGTCAATCTAAGCAAAGGCACTCTCATTCCTATGGCATTAGCGATCATAGTGACAAATCCGCCAATCCTAATGGGTGAAACTTCGTCTTGCGTGATGCGCTCGAAGTTTGTTAGCATGAATGCGATGGCATTGACCGGACGATTCTGAGATGTACAAAACATGATGAACAACTCTTCTTCAGTGACATTATCTGGTTTGCCAAAAATATAGTGAGCAAGGATCTTGTGAAAGTAGCGGAAAGCAGGATTGTGGATGTTCTCAGATTGAAATTCATTCTCTTCAGGGTTGTCGTTTCCAGTGATCTTGCCCCAGTATTTTTCCAACTCCCAGTATGGAAGATTTTCTTCAGCTACTTGGGCGTATGCATCAGGTCCATGAGGTAGTTCTAACATTTCAGCAAAATCTCGGATGCAGAAATTAAACTCCATACCAAAGAGTCTAAAGAGAATAACTCCTTTTTTTCAGCCCTTGTCCACAGTTTGGAAGATAAGTCAGGGAGCTCAGGAATTCCAGAGTGAGCTTCCGATAAGTGCTAAACTTGCGGAACAAGTGAGAACCAGTCCAACCGATTTGGTTAAGCAGGTGTAGGATGCTTTCTTCGATACCAAGCTTCACCATAGTTGGTTGGTGAGGATAGCAAGTCAATTCCATGTGTCTTTCAGCCAGCTTGTTAAATCTTGCTTCTTGTCCTCTACCACGGAACACAACTTCCATATTGTCAACTCCTTGCATCGTAGTTAGTAATTAAATGAAAAAACCTAGAAGTTGAAAATATTAGGATAAGTTAGAATTAGGCTAGTGTTAATTTAAAATAAAAAAAATTAAAATTAAGCTTAGGTAACAAGTTATAATAATAGATATAATTATAACGGAAATATTTTCTCAAATCAAGATAGTAGTTATAATTATAATAATTATTATAAGATGTATGAAAAATCAAAATTGATTAAAATTAAAATTAAAAATAGAATAAAGTTTTAAAAATGAAAAATAAAAATAAAATAAAAAAATATAGAAAAATTAAAGTTCTAATAAAATAAAATAGAAGAATAAATAAATGTGGGTTGTCTCCCACCAAGCGCTTTGTTTAATGTCGTAAGCTCGACGATTTAAAAATAGAAAACTATTTTTTCGAAAAAACGGGCAGTTCGTCAAGTTTAAAAACTTCGATGTTTTCATCGTATTCGAGATGATGGTAATACTTAAGACGTTGCCCATTTACGACAAAAGGTTTGACGGTTTCGCCTTTGATTTCTATCGCTCCACTCGGAAATATGTTAGTTACTTCGAAAGGGCCAGACCATCTAGATCGTAACTTACCAGGAAATAATTTTAGCCTAGAATTAAATAAGAGCACTTTATCGCCTATGCTAAAATTTTTCCTAGATATACGCTTGTCGTGCCATTTTTTCGTTCGCTCTTTATAGATTTTGGCGTTTTCGTAAGCGTCTTGTCTAAGTTCTTCTAATTCGTTTATGTCTAGAAGTCGTTTCTCACCAGCGGCAGTGTAGTTTAGGTTTAAGTTCTTAATGGCCCAATAGGCTTTATGTTCTAGCTCTACTGGTAGGTGGCATGATTTTCCATAAACGAGTTTGAATGGGGTAGTTCCTATTGGAGTTTTGAAAGCTGTTCTATAAGCCCATAAAGCTTCATTTAGCTTGGTTGACCAATCTTTCCTCGATATAGCAACAGTTTTCTCTAATATTTGTTTTATTTCACGGTTAGATACTTCTACTTGACCGCTTGTTTGTGGATGATATGGTGTGGCTATTCGATGATTTACTCCATATTTTCGAAGGAGTTTCTCAAGTATTCTTGAAATGAAATGGGAACCACCATCGCTAATTACCAATCTTGGCACACCGAACCTAGGAAAGATGACGTTTTTGAAAAGTTTAATAACTACTCGTGTATCGTTTGTAGGAGAGGCGATAGCTTCTATCCATTTTGAAACATAGTCGACGGCTACGAGTATATATTGATTTCCAAACGATGACGGAAACGGTCCCATGAAGTCTATTCCCCAGACGTCAAATATTTCTACTTCTAGAATGCCTTTTTGAGGCATTTCATCGCGTCTTGAAATGTTTCCAGTTCGTTGGCATCTATCACAGCTTAGTACAGCAAAATAGACGTCTTTCCACAGGTTGGGCCAGAAAAGTCCAGATTGAAGGATTTTGGCGCAGGTTCTAGATGTGCTATGGTGTCCTCCACACGGTGCAGAATGACAGTGTGTTATTATGCTTCTTATCTCTTCCTCGGGTACACAACGTCTAAAGATTCCATCGGGGCCTCTTTTGAAAAGGAGTGGGTCGTCCCAATAGTAATGTTTTAGGTCATGGAAGAATTTCTTTTTCTGTTGGTAGCTTAGATCAGGAGGAAGCACACCAGCAGCTAGGTAATTTACGAAATCTGCATACCAAGGTGCGTCAGATCGGGCTAAAGCTATTTCAGCTAATTTCTCGGTTTCAGAGTTTGGATGGTATGGTTCGAATTCATTTGCTTCTAATTGGGCGATGAGTCTTTCATAAGGGAAATCATCGTCAATTGGTACTTGTTCGGGTTTCAGATTTTCCAATCGAGAGAGGTGATCTGCTACGACATTTTCAGTGCCTTTCTTATCTTTAATTTCCAGGTCGAATTCTTGTAGTAACAAGATCCATCTCAAGAGTCTTGGTTTAGCGTCCTTTTTGGTTAGGAGGTACCTAATGGCGGCGTGGTCAGTGTATATGATTATTTTGGCTCCTACCAGGTAAGAACGGAATTTGTCTAATGCGAATACGACAGCTAATAGTTCTTTTTCTGTCGTGGCATAATTCATCTGAGCTTCGTCTAGGGTTCTACTCGCATAATATATGACATGTAGTTTCTTATCCTTTCTTTGTCCTAGAACGGCTCCTACAGCATAATCACTTGCGTCACACATTATTTCGAAAGGCTCATTCCAGTCGGGAGGTTGCATAATTGGCGCAGAGATCAATGCTTGTTTAAGCGTTTGAAATGCTTCAGTGCATTTATCGGTGAAAACAAATTCGGCGTCTTTCATGAGTAGTTCAGTTAAGGGTTTGGTTATTTTAGAGAAATCCTTAATGAAGCGTCGGTAAAAACCAGCATGTCCCAGAAAACTTCTTATTTCTCTAACGGTTTTGGGAGGTTGAAGGTTTTCGATAATTTCGATTTTTGCTTTATCAACTTCGATTCCTCTATCGGATACGATGTGTCCAAGTACAATTCCTTGTCGAACCATGAAAGGGCATTTTTCCCAATTAAGGACTAGGTTTACGCTTACGCATCGTTTAAGCACCATTTCAAGGTTTTCTAAACATGTTTCAAAACTTCCTCCACAGACAGAGAAGTCGTCCATAAAGACCTCCATTATTCCATCTAGGAAGTCGGCAAATATTGCCATCATGCATCTTTGGAAGGTCGCGGGTGCATTGCAGAGTCCAAAAGGCATTCGTCTATAGGCGAATGTACCATAAGGACAGGTGAATGTGGTCTTCTCTTGGTCGTCAGGGTGGATAGGAATTTGGAAAAATCCGGAGTATCCATCCAGATAACAAAAATGTGAGTGTTTAGCTAGGCGTTCGAGCATTTGATCTATGAAAGGTAAAGGGAAATGGTCTTTTCGGGTAGCTTTATTTAGCTTTCTATAGTCAATGCACATCCTCCATCCAGTTTGGGTACGTTGTGCTACAGATTCTCCTTTTGCGTTAGTGATTACAGTGACTCCTCCTTTCTTTGGTACGACGTGAACAGGGCTAACCCATTTACTATCAGATATAGGATATATTATTCCGGCTTCTAGCAGTTTTTGGATTTCCTTTTTAACCACATCGCTCATAATAGGATTTATTCGCCTTTGATGTTCCCTAGAGGTTTTACTATTGTCTTCGAGCATAATGCGGTGCATACACAGAGAAGGGCTTATACCTTTCAGATCTGATATGTTGTATCCTAAAGCGGTAGGGTATTTTCTTAGGACATTAAGTAATTTTTCAGTCTCGGTTCGTCCCAAGTTGGCGTTCACTATAACTGGTCGGTTTAGTTCTTCGTCTAGAAATTCGTATCTAAGATCGGTAGGAAGTGTCTTCAGCTCTATAGCAGGTTTCTTTGGTCCAGGTATAGGATCAGGGGTTAAAGCTAAGCATTCACTCAGGTGGTTATCTTGATATTCCTCGCGCCAGTTGTCATCTTCAAAAATTGGCGGCATAGGAATTCTTAGGGTTTCGGTTTCCTTATTTGGTTCGGATTTTGTTTCCTTGACACACTCGTCGATTATGTCAGCAGAACAGCATGTGTCAATTATAGAAGGTGCTTTTAGGAATTGGGAAAGGATAAATTCTATTTTCTCTTCTCCTACTTCGAAAGTAAGCTTTCCTCGCTTTACATCTATAATTGCACCAGCGGTCGCTAAAAATGGTCTTCCTAAAATGATCGGGATGTTAGAATCTTCTTGGATATCCATAATGATGAAGTCAGTCGGGATGTAGAATTGACCTACACGAACAGGGATATTCTCTAACATTCCTACAGGATATTTGACTGAACGGTCTGCTAGTTGAAGAGACATTCTTGTTGCTTTAAGCTCACCTAGATTGAGTTTCTTACAGGTCGAAAGAGGCATCAAACTAACACTAGCTCCTAAATCGCACAAGGCTTTCTCTATGATGGTTTTTCCAATTACGCAGGGTATAGAGAAACTACCAGGGTCTTTCAGTTTTGGAGGCGTGTTGTTTTGGATGATAGCGCTACATTCAGCGGTAAGCGTTATAGTTTCGTTATCCTCGAGTTTCTTTTTGTTTGATAAGATTTCTTTTAAGAACTTAGCGTACGAAGGCATCTCAGTTATGGCTTCTGTGAATGGTATGGTTATGTTTAATTGCTTCAGAAGTTCTACAAATCTTTTAAATTGCGCTTCGGTTTTTGATTTGGCTAATCTTTGAGGGTAAGGAATTGGTGGCTTGTAAGGTGGTGGTGGAACATAAGGTTTCTCTTTTTCGGGTTCCACTTCGTTATTGTTCTCATCAGTCTTAGCAGTTTGTTCGTCGGTTGTTTTCTTTTGGGTTTCCTTTGGCTCTTGTTGTGACATGGGTACGTTTTGGGTTCTAGGATCTATGGGTCCATCGTAATTAGTTCCACTTCGTAGTGTTATCGCGTTCGCATGTCCTTTAGGATTAGGTTGTGGTTGAGCAGGAAACGTGCCAGCAGGGGCAGCAGTAGGTGCTTGTTGTTGAGCTACTTGTGAGATTTGAGTTTCTAACATTTTGTTATGCGTAGCTAAAGCATCTACTTTGTTCGATAGTTGTTTTAGTTGCTCGCTATTGTGGATGTTTTGATTCAGGAAGTCTTTATTGGTTTGTTGTTGGGAAGCTATGAAGTTCTCCATCATGATTTCTAGGTTTGACTTCCTAGGGGTGTTTTGAGCAGCTACAGGCGCTTTTTGGTAGCCAGGTGGTACAGCAGGTGCTTGTCCAGGCGCGTACAACGCATTGTTGTTCTTATAAGAAAAGTTCGGGTGGTTTTTCCATCCAGGGTTGTACGTGTTAGAATAAGGGTTTCCTTGAGCGTAATTTACTTGATCAGATGGGACTCCAGTCAAGAGTTGGCATTCAGCAACTACATGCCCAGTCAATCCACAAATCTCGCAGTTAGGTGCTACAGCGGCAGCGGTGGCTGAAGGAGTGATGGTCAAATTCTCGATCTTTTGAGTTAAAGCGTCTACTTTAGCGTTAACGCGGTCTATACCACTAATTTCGTACATTCCTCCTTTGGTTTGGGCTTTCTCTAGAGCGGCGCGTTCTCCTCCCCATTGGTAATGGTTTTGTGCCATGTTCTCTATGAGTTTGTATGCTTCATCATGGGGTTTGTCCATTAATGCTCCGCCAGCAGCGGCATCTATAGTCATTTTAGTGTTATATAAGAGACCACCATAAAAGGTATGGATGATCAGCCATGGTTCGAGTCCATGATGAGGGCATATTCTAAGCATGTCCTTGTAACGTTCCCAAGCTTCGAAAAGCGATTCGTTATCTTTCTGGGTAAATCCGTTGATTTGACCTCTAAGCATAGCAGTTTTGCTAGGCGGAAAGTATCTTGCTAAGAATACTCTCTTCAATTCGTCCCACGTAGTTATGGAATTGGAAGGCAGGGATTGAAGCCACGCTCTCGCTCTATCTCTCAAGGAGAAAGGAAAAAGGCGTAATCGAATAGCTTCGGAACTAACGTTGTTGGCTTTGATAGTGTCGGCGTATTGCACAAACACAGATAAATGGAGATTGGGGTCGTCTACAGGGCTTCCAGAGAATTGATTCTGTTGAACAGCTTGGACCAGCGAAGGTTTCAGCTCGAAATTGTTCGCTTCAATCGCAGGTGGTGCGATACTTGAATGCGGTTCAGCGCGCGAAGGAGCGGCATAGTCTCTAAGAGGACGAATAGCAGCCATCTCTAACTTCGGGGTGATTTGATTGATTTGATCAGTAAAAATCAATTCCTGATTAATCGGAATTTCTGCTACTTCGGGAAGGTTGCGAGCTCGACGTTTAACGTTAATGAAACGTTCGATCTCGTTAATTCGTTGTATTAAGTCTCCTCCTTGTGAACGAGTATTTGGCATACAATCGTTCAAAAAGAAAGGGAAGAATTTTCCTAGTCTCTACGGTGTAACAGTGAGTTACGATATCGACTTAAATAGTCCCCGGCAACGGCGCCAAAAACTTGATCGCGACTTTACGTGTCTATAAATCTGATAACTGCAAGTGCACAGTCGTGTCGTGTAGTTTTAAAAGATATCGAATCCACAGGGACTATGAATCGATCTACCGTTATCTAAGGTTACTATGTAAAGCTAGGAGTACTAAAATTTCGATTGTTCCTAAGGGAAAGTGATTGTGAGAGAATAAAGAATAATAATAAAGGACAGGTATCAGCATGTATTTCGTTTAACTAAAGGTAATCCGAAGGTCCATTGGCTTTTGCATAATTAAATTAAAAATCTTTACTAATTGCAATTGGTTAAAAATCCTCGTCTCAAACTTTCGCTCTGTTGAGTCAGACTACTATCCTAATCCTAATGTACACTTTCGCCATCCCATTAGATTTTAGAAGAGCTTTTTGGAAACAATGTAATTAATAAAATGCCTATTTTACGAGGTCGTTATCTATTTAAATCTCCTAATCTCAAACTTTCGCTCTGTTGACTCGGAACATGCTAATATCCCTAACGTACGCTTTCGCCATCCCGCTCGAGTGTAAAAACAATTTTTGAAAATAAATAAGTTCCAATTAGTTTTAATACGCTTTCGCCATCCTTAAAACTAATGTCCTATGTCTACTATCCAGTTAAAGATCTCAAACTTTCGCTCTATTGATTTTAACCTTTGACCGTCCTAATCCCTCAAACTTTCGCTCTATTGGTTTTAAGACTTACTAATCAAACTAGACATATAAACCAAAAATAAGTGATAATTAATAAAACATAATTTAAGCCAATTTATTTCGGATCCCTACGGTTAACTTACTCTACATACCGACACCTTTAATATTTTAGCCAGACATATTAATACGATTAAACATGCATAAATCGGTTCGGTTCATAATAATAAGCATATTAAATGGCATATAATATATCATGCAAATAAATAATATAAATAAGGCGGTAAATAAAAAACCTGAATTAAAATAAATCTGGATTGAATTGAATCTTGAAGTACTCGAACTTCCACCACAGGTTGGCTGGATGTTCTTCGGAATTTAAATGGCAGAAAATAAAAACAAGGAAAATAAAGCGATAAACCTAACGTAAGGCTAGATCTATGAAAAGTTCACAACAATTTCCAGTGTAGAAATCGTTGTGAGAAAATAGACGGTTAAATGAAAGCAGAATAAGGAAAAGCAGTTCGCGGTACAATTTCGGCAGCACTTCGTTGGCAGGAAATCGGACTGATTGAAGTGAAGTGACAGGTCCTATTTATAGGAGGAGGTATGCAGTTGCTTTGCGTGAAAAGGGGAGCTTTTTGCAGACCAGGACGTGGAGACGTGCGTCTCCGATTCTTCAGGGAGGCAGCTGATTGACTTGAGACGTGCGTCTCAAGTGGAGATCTTTTAGGGAGGTGGAGACGTGCGTCTCCCCTTTGCTGAGGTGGCAGAGACGTGCGTCTCTGCTTACTAGTGTGGCCTGGGCTGCTTTCCTTCGTGGGCTTGATTGCTCTTTTGGGCCTTTTGGGTCCTAATTGCACCCCTCTTTCGTTTCAGCACCCCTTTTCGTCTTTTAAGCATAGATATTGGTCATTTAAGCTCGATTTTCTTTCCTTTTCGCAAATAGTCGTAATTGAAGTGTAAAACCTGAAACAAAGCAAATACACGCGTAATATCATAATAAATTAACATAATAAACGGAAAATGCTATAAATATCTATGGATTTTAGGCTAAATATACGATATAAAATCGTGTTATCATTAATCCCATGTTTGGTACCACATGCATAGAGTCAGTATATCTCATATGCATTATTGTTATAACATGATTGAATGGCTTCCAGTGTTATATTTAGGTGATGTACTTGTTGTTGTTGCGAATGCATGATTAGAAATCTGAACATATTGTGGTTGGGTGAGTGATATACTTATGACGTTTTATTATTTATGAACCCATAATATTTGTTAATTGCGCATGAGACTCACCCTTACTGTTGTCAATTTTCAGATAAAGGAGTAGCGGTTTTGGCTTGGTGAGGATAGCTTATAGGCTAGTCCGTTTAGAGTAGCGTCGGTGTCATACTCTGATTTGTAACACTGGAGAATGCTAGTTTTGAGTTGTTGATTATACTCTTTTTCGGTTGCTTCGGATTATGTTTTCTGTTGGTTTATGTTTTGGTGAAGATTAAACTATTCCGTGTTGAATTTAATTCAGCTGTGATAATCATGACTTAATAATATGTGGTGAATTGTTCCTCGTGAAGCATGACATTTAAATGTGCTGTTTAATTTATTCTGAATTGTGACACTCTTGTTCATGTTACTCTGGTTAATTTATTAATTACCGCGGGGGTTTAGAAGGGTGTTAAATAATGCGCTCATTTTCAAGGCTTCTTGGGACATCACAAAAAGGACATTATTGATGCAGTACAATATTTCTTTAGTAATAATAGAATGTACAATCCTATAAACGACATAATTGTCACCCTGATACCTAAGAATAATGTAGAAAAAAATATCAAGGACTAAAAGCCTATCTCATGTTGCTCAGCCCTCTACAAGGTGATCTAAAAAATCCTTACTAGTAGACTGGGTAGTGTGATTGGAAGTATTGTTCAGCAGAACCAGTCAGCATTTATCCCAAGAAACCACATACAAAACCATATATTACTAGACTTTGAGCTCATCAAAGGGTACACAAGGAAATGTGTTATACCCCAAAATTTGCCCTCACATCTTTGAGAAAAATTAATTCAAGAGGTCTCCTCACACGAACAGAAGTCTCAAAAGCTCAGGACTACTCAAGGGATGATCGGGCAAACTTTCCTCCTAAGCAATCAACCTACAACTAGGGTTTTTCTTTTCTTAAGGGAAATTGAGCTTCCAATACTTAAAATGGATCTCATGGTTCTCTATATACTTAAATTAGGATTTTTCTAAGGAGAAGTCAACTGAACTTTAACCAAGCATAACTTCCACATGCCTTATCAGAAATTTTTCAACCAAAACTCATTTTGAAGAAGTTATGATTGATGCAAGTTGGGAAAAATTGAGAAGATGGCATAAAGAACTCATTGGAGAACTTTGGGCTTTCGATCAAAAGAGTCCCTATTTCAAACAAGGGTCATGCTCCTAACATCCAAGAGGACCAATACTTTTCCTTCATTTATTTAAATATTTATTCTATTTTTATTTGATTTTATCCAAAATTCAATAAAAAATAATAATACTTAAATAAAATGGGGAAAATGGGTGCTTCATTTTTTAAATTTTTGAGACAAAAATCTCTTCCATTCAAACCTCTTAACACCAATTGAAACCATGTTCTTTTTCTTTTGGTAACTTTTCAAAATAATATGGAAATAATCTTCCTCTTTAACAAGCCATTCGAGCCATGTTCTTTCCATTTCTCCCACACTCCCTCATCTATAAATAAGAGGCCTAGCCCTCAGTATGAGAGGCAAGAATAGACAAAAAAATCAGAACAAACTCTCTCTCTAAAGAAATAAAAAAAAATCTCCAAAATCTTGACTGTTCTAAGTCCAGAGATCCTACAATCCAACATCACAGGTGGTAAGGTTTTCAAAAATCCAAATCGATTATTTCATGCATTATTAACATGTTTGAAATGTATGGTTGTGTTGAGGATGATACATAGAACATGTACAATCCAAAAGACATAGGGATTAGATTTAGTCAGACAAGACGCCCTGGATCTGTTAAAGTTAACATTTTTTTTGCAGATTTTTTAGTCGTGCCGATCGTCCCACATCTATTTGCCAATTTTTTTCTCTCCTTCAATTAATCTTTCTTCGATTTTATTTTGTAAATAAATTTAGCTTTAGGTATTTAATATTTCAAATGTTAAGATAAAATAAAGTTTCTTTCTCAACAAATTTGTTGTAACCGTCTCTCTCTCTCTCTCTCTCTCTCTCTCTCTCTCTCTCTCTCTCTCTCTCTCTCTCTCTCTCTCTCTCTCTCTCCTCAATCGCGTTGAATTCACAATCGGAATCATAAAAAAATTGAATTTTTTGATTTTGCGGGATCGGGAAACACGAGTATTTGGTGAGATAAGAGATATGTTTGAGTTTCAGTACACAAGAACGAAGATGAACGTTAGAAGTAGTTTGAATAAAAATCTTCTGGTGTTTGATGGAAATAATTAGAATCGTTGGATGATTCAGATGCGTGTGTTGTTCGGTGCTCAAGACATTCTTAATCTTGTCACCAAAGATTATGTTTTAGTTGCAGTAGATACGAAGGAGGAACATAGAAACATGCAGAGAGATACGAGGAAGAAAGATTAGAAAGCATTGTTCTGCATTCATCAGTGTATGATTGCGAACATGTTTGAGAAAATCGTTGATTCGACAACGACAAAGGCTGCATGGGATATACTAACACGTTGCTATGGTGGTAATGCGTTAGTGAAGAAGGTGAAGCTTCAATATCTATGTAAGTAGTATGAGAATCTCAACATGAAGAATAATGAAAGGGTATCATATTAAATCTCTAGAGTGATTTTGATCATAAATGAGATGAAATTTTATGGAGAAACTCTTTTTGAATAAGTAATATTGAGAAGGTATTGAGATCTCTTACTCCTCAATTTAATTACATTGTTGTAGAAATTGAACATTATAAGTATCTGAGTACCATGAAAATTGAAGATCTGCAAAGTAGTCTAGAGGCGCAAGAGTTGCGTCTGAATGAGAGAACCTCTAAAAGAGAGGTAGAGCAGGCTATGAAAGCTTCTTTTGTCATGAAGGACTCTTGGTCAGAAGACAAGAAAAAATACGGTGGTTCTCAGAAGTCAGGAGCTTCTAACTTTAATGAGAAGAAGCATCAGAAGGGAAAAGAGAAGCTTGACAAGAGAAAGGTTCAATTCTACTGTTGTAATATGTTTGGTTAATTCGCTAAGAACTGTTGGTCAAACAAGGAAAGGAAGTCAGAAAAAGAAAAATAGCCAGAGGAGATTCTGATAATGAACCTGTGCTATTGATGGCTTCTACATCTGATGGTAGATATTTGGTAGATTGGTGGTTTATAGACATTGGCTACTCAAATCACTTAACTAGTGTCGTTATGCGAAAAATACATCGAGTGCATCGCACACTCGGAAGTATAACAGAGTCTCCACCGAACTTTACTTATTCCAAAATGTAAGGGAAAATATCGATAAAACCCACAAACAACTGAGAAATGGATAAGATGGAGATTATGAATATTTTGTGTAATCAATCAGATTGGATCTGTTTCATTTTTTAGCCCAAGAACAAGCGTTTCTCCGACTATAAAAAGAAAGTATCCAAACATAAGAAGAGCACGAGCCACATATGTAAAAATGTCAATTATTAGGACTTCGTTTGTTCATTGTTTATCACGAGCCACTTTTGTATCGTTTGATGCTAGCGCTAGACTGCTGTATGAGTTGTAATTTTGAATCACTCATGAGCTTTTAAATAAGAGTGGATTCTATTTCATTGGAAGTGTGTCTTCTATTTGTTGATTATTATTGTCATCACTGTTGTCATAACAAAATTAGAGAGTTATATCTTTTTGGTGGGTCTGTAATACATAATGATTTAGAAATAGAAGGGGATGTATACCATCGAATTCAAGATGGATGGTTGAAATGGAGAAAGGAAATTCAGTATTTTATGTGATGCAAAGGTATCGCTCAAGCTGAAGGGAAAGTTTTTCGAACTGCGGTAACACCTCCAATTTTTATAGGAGACAACATGTTGGACAACACCAGAATAAAGTAATTGTGGCAGAGATAATGATGTTACAGTGGATGTGTGGTAATAATCGACATGATAAAATTAGAAATGAAGTTACTAGAGAGTGTCGGGGCAGCGTCTTTAGTAATGAAGATGGTGGAAAATAGACTTAGGTGGTTTTGGCATGTAAAGAGAAGACCTATAGATTCTATAGTAAAGAGAGTATACCAGGTGGAGAGAAGGCAAACAATTTGAGGAGGAAGAAGACCCAAAATGACTATAAGAGAAGTTATTAAGAAAGATCTCGATATTAATGATTTGGATAAAAGCACGGTCCTTGATAGAATATTATGGCGAAAGTTGCCCATATAGCTGACTGCACCTAGTAGGATAACGTTTAGCTGTTGTTTATGTTGATATCTTTTTGGTGGATTCCAGAGCTTTATCCGACCAATTTTTCGCTTGCAAACTTGTATTTTTGTATTAAGGTTAATGTTTGCAAATCCTTCGCGATTTTGACTGTGCCAACATTTATTTAAGGGAATTCTCAAGTTAAATTTTGAATCAACACATTTATAACATCACGAAGTTATGTGAAATAATTTGGTATCTTAGATGTAAAGTTATTATCCTTTCAACCATAATCAAAACTTCTACTTTGGTTTGGTTCATCAGAAACTAAGCTAGATTTAACAATAAAAAATAGGTCAGAAGTCTGCCATCAATATGATCTTAGTAGCTATCATTTTGACTAGAAATTTCTCAAAATCATATGCAAGTTCATTAGCAAAAATTCACAACTATAAAATATTTCAAGATACAAATGAATAATCCTAAGAGCATCAACATTGAAGAAGTCTTTTGAACCCTCCTCGCTTTTGTTGAATTAAGTAGGGGTGGCAAAACGGGTTGCCCTCCCCACCTTAAGCCTGCCAAAAAATGGGGATGTGTCATACCCCAAAATTTGTCCATTATATTTCAACACTTCTCCAACTGTTCAAAGTGGTACAAGAAGCAAACATGCCTATCTTTTCTCAAATAAAACTTTTAATTAGGGTTTTGTTGTTCTTCAAGGAAATGGGACTTCTAAGACTTCAAGTGAACTTCATGGTATCCCGTATGCCTCAAAATATCCTCATACCAATTTTCAAGCCTCACCGTAGAAGTTTGATCAGTCAAAAGCTCAAATAATCAACAGTCGACTAGTTTGACCTAAAAGTCAACTATGGTCAACATACAGTCAAAAGTCAATATTTTTGGTTAAAATCCTTCATTTGAAGTAAGATCCATCGTTTGGTCAGGGGTTGATCATGATTCATCAAGGAAAGTTCAGAAATCAATAAAACTCAAAGTTTCTAAATTAGGGTTTTTGAACTAAAAGTCAACTGAACTTTGACCAGCCATAACTTTCACATGGTGCATCAAAAATTTTCCACCCAAAGCTCATTTTTAAAGAAATTTAATTTTATACAACTTTGTTTCTCACAGAGAAAGGCCAAAAATGCTTCATTTGGGAGATATGAGCTCAAACATTACAAATCTTTTTAGAAGTCCACCAAAAGCTGTTGTTTGTCAAAGACAATATCATCAATATAAAATCTCCAAATGCAAAAAAGGTTCGAGAGTGGCTTGTATAGGACATCTTGGGCTTTCCAGAAAGTCCTAGAACACCTTCATATGATAAATATTGGAAGAGATATGGATTGCTAAAGATAGGCATTTTTGGAGAAATGCACAAAAGTCAATATGAGTAAAATGGACTTTTTGAACCAATGGGCTTAGGATATGTATTTCCAACGTGTCCATGGGTCATATGAAGACTCTTAAACCAATTATTTTATTTTTATAACATTTATTTTATTTATTTGGATTTTTATTCCTTTAAATATTAATAAATTAGATAAAATATAAAATAATTTGTTTTAAATCAAAGATTGGTTTCCAAATCAACTTTGATCGTCCAATATATCAAATATTTGATTCAATTTTGTGGCAAGAGAGATTGGAGAGAGATGAGCAAGATTTGAGCCAAATTTAGAAACATTCATTCAAAGATTCAATCAAATATCAATTTTTCAATTTATCAAGATTCAATCCAAATTTGATGACCTAAATCATTCCATTATATATACATAATGATCCCAGACCTAGAGGACAAGGATTGCTGCCCATAAAATCGTGTTCAAACCTCAACAAAGTCAAGAAAATTTTCAAATCGTTTTTGGAGTTAGAGATCAATTCAAGGCGTTTTGGAGATCCAAACACCTTCCCGGAGCATCACTGATCGTTTTCCAATCCTAGCCAAGGCGTGAACCATCAAGAAAAGCAGTCTCCAAGTCACAGTTTGCCCTTAATATTTCCAAACTCGTTTTCGCTTATCCACTCATGATTAATTGGTTTTGATTGCATATTTTGATTCATAGTGATGTATGGAATGTTTCTAATGTGTTTAATTTTAGGTTTGGTTCAGATACAACGATTTGCCATTGTTAGGTCGTGAAGGTTTAAATTGGGATTTTACGTTTTAGGCGAAATCAAGCCAAATCATGGGCACCATCATGTTCAGAACGTGATTTCCAGTTGAACCATGTCATTATTTGACAATTATTCGTTGTATTTTGTGAGTTTGAAATATGCAGGAATTAGCTACTAATGGATTCGTAGCAAAATCGTAGCAAATCCATAGAAAAAAGAACAAAAAAAAAACCAACGAAGAAGAAGACCATTCGCGCGTGTTTCATGTTTGAATTTTGAGCGATTTGTTATTTATATTATGTTTGTTGGTTAATTTGTTAACACCGAATCAACAACGACTTAGTAGAAAGGAGGCGCGTCCAGAGGTATCACGCGTAAGGACACAGGCTCGATCCTTGCCCCCTTGCGTTTGTTTTATTTATTTCTTTGATAACCCTTGTTTACAGATCCAATGTTCCCGGTCTTCGCATGTCCATGGTGCACCCTCACGTTCCAGCCAATGGATATCCATACGACCAGATCTGATGGGCAAGAAGGTAAAGCTCCATGGTACTCCCTCAGAGACCACCCATACCAGATCCAGCGCTCACTTTCCTATTTTTTTATTATTTCTTTTTTTTTCATACTAACTACTAATCGCCTTTTTTTAATCAACACACTTAGGTTTATTAGTTAGCATAATTAGGATTATGGGTATTTTTTTTCATGATAGTGTTTTAATTAATTAATTTAATTTATTTTAATTAGATTAGTTTTAACCCAAAAAAACCATAAAAAACCCTAAAGTGTGTAATAGGTAGGTTTCGTCCATTAACATTCGTCTAGGTTTTAACCTTTAGATTTTTTAACATTTAAACCGATTTAATTAATTGGGTTTTTTAACCAAAATAATTAATCTAGTTAATTAGGTTTTTTTAACCCATTAGGTTTTTAAACCGATTTAATTAATTAGGTTTTAACCAATAATTAAATAAGTAATTTAGGTTTACAATTATTTTAGTAATAACAATTTAGACTTAGGTTTATTTTCACCTATTTTCAAACCTTAAATTTCAATTCGCCATCTTCTCTTCTCATCTCATACTCTATGATTGTCGCAGGTGTGTTTAATTTTTATTGATTTATTTATTTATTCATTTAAATTCTAGAAGGTGTATAGGTTGCCAATTTTTTGTGATGTAATAGTAATTAGGACTTTTATTTTTTTCCGCACTTTACTTTTCGCACTCCCCCGGTTTTTTTGTTATGTATCCACCATCCCGAAGCCTTGTAATAGCGTAGGACTTTACTTTCTGCTTTTACTTTCCGCACATTATAAAATGCTGATAAAATGTTTAGACGTATGATAATAGGATTGTATGGCAAGATAAAATCAAATTAGAATAACCCTAATTTTCAGGATTAAATAAATCAACCACTTTTGTTCACACACTCACCTTTAGGGTAATCCTCTCTTATGTTGCCTTTCGACGAATAATAGTTAAGTCCTTTGAGCGTAGGGGTACCTTAGCATATGCTACCTCTGATTTAAATCATCATAGCCCATCCTATTTAAAGATCATGGTCCCTTCGATGTTTCCTACGATATAAATGATCTCGTCTCTCGATTAAATGATGATAGTCCCTTCGAATGCTAAGGTATCCTTACTTGTTGCCTTTATGACTATTCGCATCCAATGTATAGGACTTTCTACCCTCTTTATGGTATGGATATCCCCTATGACTATTAGATGACCCTTCGATGCCCTGAATACATCCAATGAAAGGACTTCCCGCTAACTAATGGTGTGGATAGTCTCTTCCCCTTAACGAAAGGAAAAGAACAAGATAGACCTTACAAACTTAGGGTAGGTAGTTCCTAATTGCTTGCTAACAACAATTCAAACTTTCAAATGCTTTTCACACCTCGCTTTTCAAAAACTCTTTTCAAGACAAGTACTTTGCATATATTCGAATGATGAATCATTACTAAGACAAGTTCTTCTACAAGTTTTATTACTAAACAAACACTACACAAATCAAACATTTCGAACAATCAAAGTGAGCTAAGCAATTAAGAGCCCATGGATAACCATGGATACAAAGGGTGATTACACCTTCCCTTTGTATAACCTACCCCTCGAACTCAAGATCTTTAAAAAGGTCTTTCCTGTTCTTTTTTCCTTTCGTAATTGGATAAAATAAAAGTCGATGACGACTCTTGCTCACCGCAACATTTGTTCACAAATAAATGTTTAAAATGAAACCATCAAGAATTGGAGGGTTTAAGGTAAGACGCACAAATCGAATAGTTGGGTCAGACTTTGGCGCGACGAACTTTAACAGGCAGAGGGTTTTGGCGGGGTAGCGGATCCAAAATCTCAACTTACTTCAAGAGTAAGTGTTTTTAACTTACTCCATAATCTTAGCGTTTTAATTAAAGTTAATTATGCACAATTAATTTATTCGAAATCAATTCTCTTCACCGCAGAATCAAACATACACTTAGTTAATTATATCATATATTTGTTTCTATGTATCTTTGAATAAAGAACAACGATAATAACAATTCACTTATATTTCTCAGACAATGAAATAGAATTAATGATTTGGACTTTTTACCTCTTTTTTAGAACACAAAATTGAGGACATCACACAAACAATATTAAATAAATATGAAATTTTAACCAATTTAATGGTCATTATTACAATCAATCTAATGATTGAAAACAAAAAATAATACATTTATAGAGTAAAATTTAGACAATCAAAAGAGAATGAGTAAATATTGAAATTTAAAGTGCAAAATAATTATTAATACTTGTTGTTCAACCAATGAGCTTTTGAATGCAGTGATTTGATCTCTTTTGAATCTTAGAGACGCGTCTCTTCTTTTTTTCCTCTTCACTTTCGAACTTATAGTGACTTGACACCACATGACTAGCAAATTTTTGGGATGTATTGAATACTTCGTAGCACTTTGGACATGTGTATGGTCCATATTTCTTGCATGGTAGACTGTGGATTCTGCCATCATCAAAATTTTCACTAATCTTCTTCCTTTTTCTATTCTTTTTGTTACCAACTATAATATCGTTACCATGAGCAACATTAACGTTTATTGTTTGTGATAACAACCCTTGTGAATGAGATGACAAACATCCCTGAAGATTGGGATGAGAAGAATCTGTAGATGCATTCATCGCCATGTCGTTCACGTTGATGAGATCTTCAATATTATTATTACTCAAGGATGCATGTGAACTTCCAAATTGGACTTCAAGCATATGCATTGATTTCAGGATTCCAGATGCATGGCTAGTGAAAGTGTTGGTAGCCGTGGAAGATGAAAAATTATTATTAGATAGCAAATTTGTGTGTGTCCTCTTGAATGGACTGGGGACATAAAAATATCTCATCATCCTATCAATATCTCCGTCTGGAGATTCGGGAGGAGAAGAAGGAGAAATAGGTGAAGATAACTTTTTCTTAAATTCCATGGATAAAACGAAAGTCAAAATAATTATGATGAAAGAGTATTGACATTGGAAAAAGTTGACCTATATATTAATGTTATTATGTGTGTCGCCCTTATCTTAATTTCTAGAGTTCAATTATTTAAAATTTAAGTTTTTTCTCCATCTTTAACTTTATTAATATTGATAATTTAAATGGAAAATATTTTAACTCGTTGACCAACAAAGAAAAAAATTAAAAAAATTATTGTGTTAATTTTATTTTTATAGTAAAATTTATATTCTTTTTCTATATATTGATAAATAAAAAAATTGACTCAATAAAAGGATACAATTATATATTTAAATTTTTCCTAGATATATAATATAAGTTAAGGGCAAAAGTTTCCAAATTAATTAATTACTTTTTGAATAAAAAGGTAAATTATAATAAAGGGAAAATATTAAAATATTAAATGGATAAAAATTAATTTTTTTCTAAAATTAAAATTAATTCAAAAACATTGCCATAATTTTAGAAATCCGTATTAGTCAAGCTATTAATTTACGTCAATCTATTATAAATTTTTAAAAAATGTGTCAAGATAATATTGACCCATAAAACCATTTCAAATTAAAGGTAATTTTTTTTATGTTTTTAGAAAAAGAATAATTTTTTATAGTTATGATTATTAGATTATAATAATGTATATTATATTATGGGCTCTGGCGATTTTCGGTGAGGGCCGCGGACGGTGGAAACGATTTTCAGGTGCGGCAGCGCTAGGGTTTTTTCCTGGGGATTCAGTGACTTTGGTGTTTAATTTGTGTTTTAAACTCCTAGTTTTCGAATTAGGAATCACAATTAAGTACTAAAACGGTGAATCAAGGGGGTAATCGAGAAAGGTAGAGGAAGACCGAAATTAAAACCATCGAACACCGTGACAGAGAGTTATACGATTCACATGACAGAGGAAGATGATGAAGTGGAGAGTAACCAACCTGAGGAAACAAGGGATGGAGAAATAGTGCAAAATATTATCACAAAAGGAGCAGAAACCTTAGAAGAGGGTAATGGGGAAATCAAAACGAGGAGAAGAAGCTACGAACTGACGTTATCAGTGGTATTCGCAACCCATCAAACGACGTGGAAATCAAATTCATAGCACCAAAAGTAGTTGATGGAGAGATTAAAGTTGAAATAGATGAAGGAGACATTGCTGAGGAGGTCAAGTTATGGAAATCAACGTTTATCATGTATGTGCTTGGAGGTAATCTCAGTATGCACAATGTTAAGAACTTCATGATTAAGACTTGGAACTTCGTGAAACTACTAGATATGTATTACAATGAGGAAGGTTTCTTCATCCTTCGATTCCATTAATTCCAAGAGAAGGAAGCAATCTTGATGAAAGGACCATATACAATCCAGAATATGCCGATGCTGCTATGAAATTGGAAGCCAAACTTTAATTTGAAGATAAATATGCTCAGAACTCTTCCTATCTGGGTGAAATTTCCTTAGCTACCACTCCACTTATTGGGGGCTAGGAGCTTGAGAAAGATTGAAAGTGCATTGGGGACACTTGTTGCAACAAATTAATGCACATCAAACAAACTACGCACCTTTTATGCTATAATCCTTGTGGAAGTGGACATTACATAAGAATTGACAAAAGAGATCACAATACGTGATGATGCAGGGAGCAAGATGAAACAAAAAGTGACATATGAATGGCTACATGTCTACTGTGAGAAGTGTCAAAGAGCTTGGCATACCTCTGAAAAGACACCTAAGAAGAGAAACCTCCAACAATGGAAACCAAAGAATATACCACTATACAAGAAGGAAGAGGAAGGTATCATACACCCTGCAAATGGAGAAATTAGAACTGAGGATAAAGGAAAGTGGGAAAGCAAAAAAAGGCAACGAGAAAGATGTGGAGATAGAAGAAACTTTAGGAGTTATCAAATGTGCTAATGTATTTGATGCATTAAGGCTTTTGAATGAGACCTTAGTGCTTCATCACGAGGTCACATGATACTCTCTTGGAATGTGAGGGGGCTGTATGAAAAAGTCATCATTGGAGACTACTTAACATGGACCAACAAGAAAGTGGATGCTCCTATGTACTCTAGAATTGATAGAGCACTAGGAAATTTGGAATGGCTAACTGGGAACATGGACACTCCTCGTATTAAAATGAACTCAAGCATCTCTGATCATAATATCCTATGTCTCCAAACTAAGGATAAGAATACAAGAGGATTTATAGGTTCAAGTTTAATAATATATGAAGGTGGAGAAAAACACAAGAAAGGGGGGATTGAATTGTGTTCTTTATCAATTAAAATCCCTTTCTTTTTAACGTCTTTTCTTTCTTTTGTTTTATCATCTATTGGATTATGCTTTTGATGTTGTGGAAGCATGTGAAAGTAGAACTACATAACCAATGAGATGTTAATTTTAACTTTTGTGTGTCATCAAAACTTCTGACTGGTCTCAGTACAGTTCTGAAGAGCTTTTGCTTGAATGTTCTAAGTTAAAACGAATAGTACAAAAAGTAAAAGACACATTCATTTTTATCTTGGTTCGCCTTCTGAATAAGGCTACCTCTGTCTTTTTCTTCTTCTTCTGATCTTTGTCTTGAAGTGTCTTCATTTATTGACTTGATCTTGACTGAATGGGCTCGATCAATCTGGCTTGAGTCAACTTTGCTTGTTTATCTCCTGATTTTGAATGTCTTCGTTTGAGCAGATGTTTTGCCTTTCCTTGCTTCAGAGTCTTCGATCTTACAATCTTGTTCTTCCTTATCTTCTTCCTCTGATTGACGCTAATGAGTCTGAGACGACCACTTGTCATGAGTCAGCTACGCTTATTCATCTTTGAGTATTTCCATTTAGCACATATTCTTCTTTCTGATGTTTTGAGCTTTGTCGAATATTCTTTTGTTGATTTCAAACTCCTTTTGATATGTAGATGACACGTTCAGAGTCTTGAGATCTAGCCTTGATATCTTCTGATTATACTGAGTGTTGGAATATGACATTGATTTTCAACTCAGTGATGTTTTTCTCCTTCTGGATCTCTCTACATTGTTAAGTGTTTGATCTTGAGATCAATACAGAGCCATGCTCTGATACCAAATGAAGGTGGAGAAAAACACAAGAAAGGGGGATTGAATGTGTTCTTTATCAATTAAAATCTCTTTCTTTTAACGTCTTTTCTTTCTTTTGTGACTAACTCCATGCACAGCTACCTGCTTTGACTGACTGCAATGGACTGTTTAGTGATCTCCACGAGATATAATATCCATTGACTCCTGACCTTCACTTAGTCTCCAAGAGATTTCCACAATGACTGCAGCCAATTGTCTTCTCAAGCTTCTGATCTTAATTGGTCGCTCAAGGCATCTTCTGGAGATTACATGAGTGCTTCTTGTTTAAGCAGATATTTTCCTACGTTAAGTATATCTGTTTATGACTCACTGACTAGAAGTCACTTCTGGAGCATTAACACTTTTATAGAAGATTCCTAAGAAATAACACACTTTGAGTCACAAGTCTATGTGTTTTACAATTAATTACAAGAATAATACATAATCTAGTAGTCTTCTATTCTTGAACTTCTGGATGATATCTTCTTCTTCTGAAAGCAGATAAAGAGCAGCAACTCTTATGTTGATTGCTTCTGTCTTGATCTTCATCTTCTTCTTCAATACTGATCATTAAGCTGATATCAGCTAATAACACATTGATTAACATCAGTAAACATTAAATACTCTACAAGCAACAACTTAGTGTATTCAGTTCCCTTTGTCTTTCAACATGATCAATTTAATGCTTGATCAGGTATTCTTGGATGTCTTCATATCTCCTCAATGGAGCATTCTGCATAGCATTCAGGTTTTCTTCTTCATCCTCCGAGAGATTCTTCATGGTAGGCATATGATGTGTATTTAAACATTTAATCATCATACATATAGTGTATGTTGCCTCTTAATGGAGCAGTTGAATTAGTTCATCAGCTTTCACGTTCATGCTCTCCATTTCCATCATATAGGCATGTGATTAGTATATAACAACACTGTGGATGATCACATACATAGTATGCGTTGCCTTTTGTGTATCTTCTGATGTGTGTTTGCTTTCTCACACATCTCTCTCTCTCTCTCTCTCTCTCTCTCTCTCTCTCTCTCTCTCTCTCTCTCTCTCTCTCTCTCTCTCTCTCTCTCTCTTGTATTGTACAGGCATATGATCAGTGTATATCAGCACTGTTGCTTATCACATACAGAGTATGTGTTGCCTCTTGTATCTTTTGATGCATGTCTTCATATTTCTTCAATTAAGTGTTCATGCTCAGCTACTTCTTTCTACAGAATTTCTCTCAAGATCTCTCATTTTTTGCTCTCTGTAGATGTATCATGGAAGTCAAAATAATTAAGACGAGAGAGTATTGATATGGGAGAAAGTTGATCTATATATTTGTGCAATTATGTGTGTCACCCTTATCTCAATTTCTAGAGCTCTATTTAGAATTTAGATTATTTTTCCATCTTCAATCCTATTAACATTGATAATTTAAATAGAAAATATTTTTAATTCTTTGACCAACAAAGAAAAAAATTAAAAATTATTACGTTAATTTTATTTTTATAGGTAAAAGTTATTTTGTTTTTCTACATATTGATAAACTAAAAAATTGACTCAATAAAAGGAAATAGTTTTAATTTGAAATTTTCCTTAAATATATAATATAAATTAAGGGCAAAACTTTCAATATTAATTATTTTTTTACAAATAAAAAATTAAATTATAGTATAAAAAAATATTAAAATATTAAATTTATAAAATCAAATTTTTTTAATGAAATATTTATTGAAGGATATCTTTTACGATAGTCTTTAGCATAAAAATATTTCAAAGGTAAAAAATATTTTTTACCAATTTTAGTAAGAATAATTTTGTACAGTTAAGATTATTAGATTATATATATAAGAGTAATGTATAAATTCTCGAAAGCAACAAACACCTCTACTCCTCGGTATTTTAGCGATGTCGTACAAAACATCATTTTAACAGAAGGATGCGAATTCACATCATTATGGAAATATATAATAATGAGTAAAGTATAACATATACAATATCGAATCCTACACACTTCAAGTATACATGTATTCAATAACTCATAAATACATATCACACGATTGCATATCTGACATAGCCCAATTAGCCTAAGATAACAAGTAATTCAATCACAATTATCCACAAAGTTTCAATTTATATAATTAGCACACAAACACACCAAATGCAATTCACATCGACACATGTGATACAAATGTGACTCAATGCATTTGTATGTGGTACCAGTCATGAACATCAGATTCACCTCATTCCAGATATAAGATTAGAACTACCAATTATGAACATATAGCTCACCATTCCAAATCCCTACCATAGAACCAGAACCACCATCAGACATCAGCCTCCCATAAATATATGTGCAAATAACTACTATATGCAATTAAGACGATCCCAAATCTTTATCATCATCTTTATCATCTGGACAAAATTAATTGTCTTGGTTTATTATCTACTTTACTCGTTTATAAAATTATGTTTGATTTTACCTTATTCAATTCAAGTGGCCTCTTAACACGATAGGTTAACATTGATGATTGAATATGTACAAGAATACGTTAGTTAGAAGCCTTAATCCCCTATTTTATAATTGTAGAAGCAAAATCAGATACGCCATCAAACAAATATGTTAAATGTTATCTCATTAGCATTTTTTTTTTTTACTTTGAATTCCTTAGAAGAACAATTACTTACCTCCTTTTGTCTCTACACTTATTAGAGTTTGACCTAACTCATCCTTACAAAACCGGTTGGTAAGGTGAGGAGTGTCCCTCTATATATATTCTTTGAAAGCTCTATCTCTAGCCAATGTGGGACTTTAGGATCTTCCTAATACACCCCCTCACGCCCAGCACTCTTTTGGGCTTGGTGCGTGGATATTAATGGTGGGCGGCCCATGGTCCGATCGATAGGCTCTGATACCATATTAGAGTTTGACCTAACTCATCCTTACAAAACCGGTTGGTAAGGTGAGGAGTGTCCCTCTATATATATTCTTTGAAAGCTCTATCTCTAGCCAATGTGGGACTTTAGGATCTTCCTAATAACACTCTATTGACTCCTTGAATCATGTATCTTCTCTTTGAAGAAAAATAATCAAAAAGTAGCTAAATCTTTCCCCATGTGTTATAGTGAATTTGTTAAATTAATGAAACGACGATTTCATACATAGTGTCTCATCATATTTTAATTATGCAGCAATCAAGAATAACCTTATCTGCTCTTGGAAATTTCCGGTGTTCCTTCATTCGGAAGTTGCTATTTTTACTTTATTTTATTCTTATAAAGCTGCTTTTTACTCTCTTTCTAATCCACCGTAATTATAATATTTAACATAGTTTAGTTTAGGTTTTATAGGGTCATGCTAAGATCCTAATAATCAAATGGGATGTAGGAATGTCAATAGGAAGGAGGTTACTTCTCTATTTTTAGTGATGGAAAAGTATCTTATACAAATTCAAAAATACTCTTTTAATTTCGGAAGCACATCCTCGAATGCGACCATTTATATCAAATTAATTTTTAACTGAGTAACACTCTTATTTTTGTCATATTTTAGTTTAGAAATTTATCTTCAGAATAATTTCATATGCATATCTATCTATAATTGAGTCACTCTCTCAATTTGTCATAGTTTAGTTTGGAGATATATATTCCTAAAAAAAAATACGGATATACACTTCCATAAACATTCTTTAGATAGTAAATTTTGACATTTCTTAAAAATACATTGATGCAATAGACCATGTATGATAAAATTTTGGCTTAAATAGTCAGTTGGTCCCTGTAAGTTAGTGTAATTTTTATTTTCGTCCCAGTATCTTTTTTTTTCTTGGGAATGATCCCTCAATGTTAAAATCTTTTTGGTTTTAGTCCTTAAAGTTAAAATCCGCAGGAAAATTCGAAGGAAACTTCGCAGGAAACCTGCAGATTTTCCTGCGGATTTTAGTTTTAGGGACTGAATCCAAAAGAAATTCAATATTTAAGGACTTTATCAAAGAAAAAAAGATACATGGACGAAAATAAAAAATACGCTTACTTACAGGGATCAAAAGACTATTTAAACCTAATTTTTTTATCAATTAAACCATACACTTATTTAATAAGATGAAAATGTCATATATAAATGAATCAATCATGAATCTATAATACAATCAAAATAACAAATTACAAACGATAATAGTATTCATAATCCCTAATAAAACTATTATACTGCTGAGTATACCGGACCCACTATTCCTTCGCTACCTCTTGTATTGCAATATCGTCCGTGCCTCAGATAGAATGAAATCTACAATGGACCTCCCATAAGAGCCTTTCGGAAAGCCTCCTCTGTCTATACCCGCGCAAGATCCATAATACAACGACATACATGTAACACATCAACAACATGATATGTCTTAGTATATGTTCCTCCTCTAATATTTCCTGATGAGTTGACCTAGGTGACCTTCTCTCTCAGCATATAGTGTAAGTATGTGACACTCTTAAGTACTAGTGGATGTGGTTGAATGCACAACAACATTCACTAGGGTTCTCTTGAAACAACTTGCATATACCCGAACTTGCACATGACTCACTCAATCAGACATGGGTATATCAGACATGACCCACAAGCCAACCATATAAAGTATAAGGCTATGTCATCTAAGGGATGCATCTGACCCTGATTGGCATGTGGCCGGAAGCGTATACCATCTGCTGCTGTACGGTCAAGATACACTCTATAGGGGTCGATCGAATGATTCTCTCTGAGCGGGACGAATACACAAGTACATGGCATATCCTTAGTGTAGTCATCAACATATGACCAACCGAATATGTGTAGAAAATGTTGGACGATCCATGCCTGAAAATGGTACAATGAACTATTAGTAATTGTGTAGCAAAAATGTTATGAAAATGGTACATAAATAGTAAATGATGAAAATATAATATCGTCAACAGTGTGCAAGTAGTTGTCGTCTATATGGTCTTCCAAAGACAATCTTCAGCTAACTTGGAGTACATGTAAACAAAACAAGCATCCCCTTAATTGTACTCATGAATCCGCTTAAAGTCAGTCAAGTATCTAAGGTAAACCACATCCACGTAATAGGCACTCTTGTCCACAAATATGAATGTGCCAACCAAGTACATGAGGTACGACCTCAATGAACATGCTCTATGATATATATCTTGTTCATCATCACCCACTGCCTATACTGCTACAACCACGTGGTGTGTATAATGGCTCTCTAGGAATCCAAATCTAGTGTGACACCCTCTGGTGTCTTCCAGCTACTTCATGACATCCTTTAGCTCAACCCCCAAATAATTTACCATCATCTTCAATGCATCAAGTCTGATCATCCTAGAGTGATCTAATAGTCTTCCTCTGATCGGTAGATGTAGCAGGCATGATAAGTCATCTAATGCGATGGACATATGACCATGCAAAAATTGAATAGATGACATCTCAAAGTGTCATCTCTTAACGAATGCTGATATCATACCATGGTTAATTGTAGTATAACATGTCATGCATAAATATCGCAGCCTATATAATTGCATGGCATTATGAAGCCATTGCTCCTTAGGATGTTGCAGCCTCAAAATCTCCTGACTATAATTAATGCATTTTAAATAATCACGATATTGCGAAAAAATACATTATCGTCCGAAAGCTCGAATATTATAACAAATATGTTTCAAATAATAAATATAGGTAAATTTGACCTCTTTTCCCCATACATGCCTGGCAGCATGGTTCACATACAGAGGCAGCAATGATGTGTCATACGATCCTCCTCAAAATTCCTCAGAAACGGCTACATCGACAACAAGTGCATTAACCTAAGAATGTGGGGCTTCACGAGCAGCAGCAGGTGACATCTGCCTCATTCAGGAAGACAAAGCTGAAGATACCCGAACCCCAGATGAATTGGCATCGACCAATAGTCACGAGGGTCGGGCTATTTTCTTGCTAACATTTACATGCTAGGACACTCTGATGAGCCTCAATCGATCTTGGTTGTCGTCCATGTTATCTATAATTTAACCAAACAAGTCAGGCAAAGTAGAAAAAATTAAACCCAAATTAAACACATTAAAAATCAAACCAAAACAATGCAACAAGATAAAATACGGAAATGGTATTATGTATTCTTTGAAAATCAATTTTAGAGATAATATAGAAGTGTATTTTCGTATAAACCCGCAACTCATAAAACACATGAATGGAAGAAATGCAGAGACACAAAAAATGTACAAAAGGAATTGCTTAGTTTTAATACCTATCAATGACTATAACTACATATATATTGATGAATATTGCACAATTTAACGTTCCTATTTGTTAATGCATGTATAAAAAACCAAATGTCAAAAAATTTGGATTAAAAAACTTACCAAATGTGTAGTTGATGTTGATCACTTCGGTTGAGTGGATGTTGAGAGTAGAAATTGACAAACTACTTGAATTGGATGGAGTATAAAGGAAACTTGGATTGGCAAAAAACTTTGGAAGTAAGGAATGGAAGTGAGAAAGGTTTTAGAGTGTTTTGGTGGAAATGAGGAAGATGGAAGGTTTGACGCATATTTGGTTCTCGTTCTAAGGTGCACTTCTGTAAGGCATACATAGATATATTTTTCGTATTACTTTTTGTCAAAATAAGGGTCTGACTCACTTACAAATGAATTGAGTATGGACCGGGGTGCATTAGGAAGTACATTCATGAATTCCATGAACAATTTTGATTTTTCATAAGGGTGTATGAGCATCCCTTAGGATGGGATAAGTCATCCCTAAATACTCCCCACCTCAATGCCTCTACCACCTAATTTGCCATTCATATTCAAAACCCATCACAGAGATTTTTTCCTATTGTGTCTCTGTAAATCCCCACATTTCTATGGCAAAAGATAAATTTTCTATAAACTTGAATTAAATTAGAATTAAAGTATTTTGTGAATTTACATAAACCTTAAACCCATCTATGACTTAACATGCACTGGTGGTAGTTTCAAACCATACCCATTTTGCGACTCGTTAGTGCGTAAACTATTAAAACACTAGTCAAGTTAAGAAAATGGCAGATATACAACTATGAAACATATAACTGCAAAAAATGAGAAGATTGCAAGATATGTCCCTACAATAATTGAAATAGAGGTGGAGGATGAAACGATCAAGTAAATGACAAAATTAGCCCCCACTTCTCCAACTACACTCTACTAACAAAAAAAATTGAAAACGATTTTTTAAAAGGACTATGACTCTAGCCTCATCAACCTACCTTGATAACGAGAGTCAAAAATCTATGAAAACACGAGAACTTATTATGAATATAATAGGATTCATGGCCTCTCCATTAATGACTTCAAAGGAATACAACTATAGATAAAACAAAATTCATAAGGCTACTTGAAGAAATGTGGTTAAACAGGCCAGACCTGGTGGGAAATTAACATACAATAATAAGCCATTGTGTAGAGGATATAAAATTCTCCAAACTTGTAAGAACTTATGAGGATCAACAATAATATATATGACATCAAATAGAACAAATAAAGGCACTAGAGAACACCAATATTCTAATGTGGAAAACACTCAATGTGAGAGAAAAAACATGACTCGTATATATTAAAGAAATAACTCCACTATAATAAAATAAGGGTTCAAGAGAGTCTCAAAGTGATTCACAAACTAATGCTAACAACAACAAAATCACAAAAAAAATTAGCTTACAAATAAGAAACAAGAAGCTGAAAAATCCTCAAATCTGCAACTTCAGCGTGAAACCAATATCTCTTTGTTCATGCTTTGTTTTGAAGATTCAAACGGTCTTAAAGTAACCAAAGGTGTTGCAAACATGCCCTCCAAAAATGAACTCGATCCAATGGTTAACTATTCCAGAAATTCTAATTTGCTGAGACTGATTGCAAAAAATAGGAATAGGTTTCTCTCATCTTTTCTCTCTTTTGAAAGCTTTTTTTTCATAAACAACTCTTGTATTATAAATTGAGTACCAGGGGTACTCAAACCCTTACAAGAGAACTCAGGTACTGGAACCTAAACAATCAACAAAACTCACGACTCAAGCACTAGATAAGGGTTTTTAGACCACTTATAATAATTACAAGTGATTCTATCCTTTAATGCTAATGCAAGCCACCACCAAGATTGTCTTAAAATTAGATAAAACAGTTCCTCTATGTCAAATTCCATATACACTTGATTTTGTACTCTCTCTCTCAATCCAAAATTGAACATCTCCTCTTAAATAAGTGAGACATAAATTTGCTAACAAATTTGGTTCTTTCTCCACATAAGAAGGGAGCCCAAACCCAACAAATCTCCCTTCACAACTCTGTGGAGAAAATTACCAAACTAGCGATATCACAACAAACTTCAAACTTTCCTCTAGGTAACACTTTAGTCATCATATCAGAACCATTATCATCCCTAGACAATCACTGGTATTCAATGTCGTTAATACAATCATAATTGCTTGATGAATGGTGATGACCATAGGCGGCCTGAAGTGCATACGTTCAACTGAGGTCTTGGCAGTTGGTAGTTGGTCCAGATTTGGGAGTCCTCGTGGGGACCCTTAGGCATTTTGGTTAGGTGACCTTGAGGAGGTCTCTACTTGAACAAAGCTCAGGACATGTTCATCTTGCTGTGGGTCATCCTCCTCAGTTTGGCCCAAATTATTTTCTCTAGACGTACATAGCCCTCAAGCGTGAGGCATGAAGTGACGAAGCGCTTAAGTACGGTCAACATTTCAATTTATGACAATACAACTCACTTTGTGTACTAAGTAATAAATCCTAAACCTAATTAATTTTGAGTTTGGGCTACACAACTTAGACTATATCACAATAATTTTGATATATTGAGTAGTTTTACACTATTAAGTATTAACATTGTTTTGGTAAACATGTTTTAGCTAATTATTTCTATCACACGTGATGATTGTGTACTTGAAAGGGTTACTAAAAGACTTTTAGTGTGCTTATTTTATTTTATACACAACTATAGTATATAATATGACTCACATACCGAATTATAATAAGGCTTAGTCATAAAAAGAAAGAGAATAACAGGGATGTTTGAACTAATTTTGCCGTGACTTGGAAGTTATAGTATATCATAACATGTATGTAATGTATTGTTGATATTTTTTTGCTTGGACAGTAAAGGTACATTGTATTATATGAATTACCAGCTGGTTGGTGGGTTCCTTTCATCCCAAGAATATCCTATATTAGTATTATCCTATAGTACCGTTGGGGATCACATATAATGACATTCATTAAAAAGTCTTTCTCTCGTTTTCTTCATGTTTGAATATTGAGAAAGATAAAAAAATGGATGAGTAAACTTCTGGTAATAAGACAAAGGACAACAAATGATTTTGTATTGAGTGCTTTCAAATGTAATCACAGCCTTGTATTATTTTCCTTAATTAGGCTTCATTATTCGAAGATTTCTAGAACGAGTATGACTCACAATTACTTTCATCTCTAATATAATTTTCCAAATTTTGCTTTTTGTTTTCTATAGATATTCTCTCTTTACCCTATTATTTCTCGAGCAAGGATCCTCTCATTTTTTATAAGAAAATAAAAAATTGAAGATATCTATTACTATTAATAGTTTTTTAAAAAATAAAAAGTATAAATGCACGTATTTTTAAAAATTGTGATTTAATTATATATTTATATACCAAAATCATAGGACAACTCCATAGAGGATCCCTATTCATTACTCCCACTTGCCTTAATTATATCAAATTAATTACACTCTTCTTCTTCTTTCAAAGACACTCCTTTTCTCTTGTTACAAAAGTTATAAATAAAATAACAAAATATTATTTTTGTTAACAATTGTTAATATCTATTAACTTTATTTATTTATTATTAAAATACTATTGTCATTTTTTTCCAATCATTCCTCTTTCTTCCCACCCTTGCTTACCCCGTGTGTGTCTATATATATATATATATATATATATATATATATATATATATATATATATATATATATATATATATATATATATATATATATATATATATATATATATATATATATATATATATATAGGGGTGGCAAAACGGGCCGTGGCCCGCGGGGCCGGCCCGCCACCCGCCAAAAAATGGCGGGTTGGGTTGGAATTTTAGGCCCGCCGCTCGCCAAAGCTCGCCCCGCAAAAACCCGCCGCCCGCCATACCCGCCCCGCCAAAGCCCGCCGTCCGCCAAAACCCGCCTCTCCTCCAAAAATCACTCTTTTTTTAGTTAATTCTAGTAATCTTAATTCTTGATGGTTTATTTTATACATTTATTTATAAATATATGTAATATTTTTTTAAGTAAATTTGTTAAAAAGTTGCTTTTATAAAAAATTATTTTAAAAAATAAGTGAAAAGTTTAATTAACAGGTAAAAAAAACCTATTAATCTATTAAAAAAATATAAATAAAAATAGGCGGGTAAGCCCGCCGCCCGCTAACCCGCCATCTTGGCGGGGCGGGCATGATTTTTATGCCCATTTTAATTGGCGGGCATGCCCGCCCCGCTCGTTTTTTGGCGGGCATAAGGCGGGGCGGGGCGGGCGGCCCGTTTTGCCACCCCTATATATATATATATATATATATATATATATATATATATATATATATATATATATATATATATATATATATATATATATATATATATATATATATATATAGGACATATCATATGAGAATGACATTTTTATGTGAGAATATGAGAATGAATCTGAACCATTCGTTTTTAAAATAAATGGTGGATATTAAGTATCAATATTTTTTCTCTCTCCTCCATCATTTATTTATTTTAATAATGGAGGAGAGAGAAAAAATATTGATATGTCCTATATATATATATATATATATATATATATATATATATATATATATATATATATATATATATATATATATATATATATATGAACACGGAGTTTTAATTGATTTAGTGATCAAATTTTGTAATAAGACTTTATTACATTGGAGAACCATAGTTGTTAGGTGAACAACGAATAGAACCTTGACTCAGTTGAGTAGGTTTTCAGTATGACGGATATGAGACTGATTTGCAAGATTAACACTTTTATAGTGGAGCTGTTTAAATCAAAAAGCTTGGAGTGTGACATAGATTACAACCAACCATCTGATTGATCTGAAAGGTTGATAGTGTTGGAGATGTGGAATTACCCACTCTGGGTGAGGATAGAGGAACATTTGTTCCTCACAAGCACTTCACTTCTTTGGTCTTGGGACTTTCTTCTTGGCCTATATAAGCAACCTAAAACAGTTTCCCTCAAGCCATTATCCATGCTTTGTAGGTTGATGGTTTGTCGTACACGCCCTAGACTGGTTGTTTGGCATGAGGAGATGAAGGGCTTGGTTGGAATGTGTCTATCATTGGGATCATGTACATCAAATTTTTTTCTTTTAATAGGTAGCATTTCACAAGGGACAGATGTTGCATGTCCCTATGCTATTAGGTCATGCCACTCCCTCTCCCTTAGGGTACTTAAGCACTTCACACAACCTTTTGTTGAAATCTTGACTATAGATTGTGCGTGGTGGATTGTATGATCCTTATTGGTTGAAGCATATATAAAAGATCTATCGAGTACCATTTTTTCTTTTCATCCATTCCCGACTTGTAACATATGTTTTTCTTGTCTCGCTAATTCCTTTCTTCCTTGAGTGCTCTTCTATTCTAGATTTTTTGTTAAGCTTATACACGATATTCATTTGATGATACTTGATACGCAAAAAAAATCTATTTTAAGATAAAGCCAATGTATTCTTCTTGCTTTCACCTCTTTTTTTTTTTAGAATTTTTTGTGTAGCGGGTGATTGATATCCATGTTGCTTAAACTCCCACTACTGATGTGTTTGGTTAGAGAATTGATTCTCCATACTTCTCCTTTCTGCGTTGATAGGGGTCTTTAGAATGGTTATTCCACCTACTAAGCGTTGCAAGGAAAATCGGGATATTTTTCAGTGTGGGTGAGTCCATCGACATTGGACACTGTTAGAACAAAATTTGTTCTGATCAATATTCTTAGTTCTAATGATAACAAGCATATGAATTTTGTATGAGATAATGTGGTACTCTAATACTATGCAATTTCCATTTCAGGACTTATATAAAGAGTATGCACAAAATCAGCGCAAGAAGCACTAACTCAGAAGGTTCAACATGCAACATCAGAACATGGTCTGGCAAGACATCAGAAGATGGTCAAGCAGAATCAGAACATGGGTCTATGGAAGCATCAAAAGAACTTGAGATCAGACGCAAAAGCACTGAAGTTCTCATGGTATCACGCTCAGAAGCACTTCAAGGTCAGAAGACAAGAAGATGCTCTGCACCAAGCTGTTTAACTCTGATGATATTCAAACGTTGTTCACACAAACATCAGATCAGAAGCAAGTACTAGCTGGCAGGCTACGCTGACTGACAAAAGGAACGTTAGAAGCTATTAAAGGCAACGTCAGTAGACACAGCGAAAACAAGGCTCGAGGTAGTTGACAAAAGAGTGAAACATTAAATGCAATGCTGTACGGATTACGCAAAGCATTAAATGCTCCCAACGGTCATCTTCTCAAGCGCCTATAAATATGAAGTTCTGATGAGAAGCTATGTTACGAATTCTGAATACAACACTTGCGCATTATACAGAAACTCTGTCAAATTCAAAAGCTCTCAAACTTCATCAAACTCACTACATTGCTGTTGTAATATCTTAGTGAGATTTAAGCTTAAACTTAAGAGAAATCACAGTTGTGATAATAGCTTTATAAGAAGCATTGTAACTCTTAGAATTTGTTTACATTAAGTTGTAAGAACTAGAGTGATCAGGTTGTTGATCAGTATACTCTAGAAAGTCTTAGAAGGTATCTAAGCAGATTGTTCCTAGAGTGATCAGGTTGTGATCAGTATACTCTAGAAGACTTAGAAGTTGTCTAAGTGGAAAACCATTGTAATCTCGTGTGATTAGTGGATTAAATCCTCAGGTGAGGTAAATCACTCCAAGGGGGTGGACTGGAGTAGTTTAGTTAACAACGAACCAGTATAAAAATCATTGTGCAAATTGTTTTTATCTTACAAGTTTTAAAGCTACACTTATTCAACCCCCCCCCCCCCTTTCTAAGTGTTTTTCTATCCTTCAATGGGTATCAGAGCCTGGTTCTAAGGTGCAAGCACTTAACCGTGTTTAGAAAAGATTCAGGAAGAGAAAAACATTAAGTTAAGATGGTTGAGACTCCACCACCTTCATCTACATCTACATCTGGCTCAGCTGAGCAATACAATGGAAATGGTAACAGTGGTTATACTAGACCGCCAGTATTTGATGGTGAAAACTTTGAATACTGGAAAGATAAACTTGAAAGTTACTTCCTTGGTCTAGATGGTGACTTATGGGATCTTCTGATGGATGGTTACAAACATCCAGTGAACGCTACTGGTGTAAGGCTTACAAGACAAGAAATGAATGATGATCAAAAGAAGCTTTTCAAAAATCATCATAAATGTAGGACTGTTTTGCTGAATGCTATCTCTCATACTGAGTATGAGAAGATATCTAACAGGGAAACTGCCTATGATATATATGAGATTGAAAATGAACCATGAAGGAAATGCTCAAGTCAAGGAAACCAAAGCTCTTGCTCTAATCCAGAAATATGAAAATATTGAGAAGATGTTTTCAAGATTTCAAACGCTAACTGCTGGATTAAGAGTTCTGGACAAAGGCTACACCAAGGCTGATCATGTAAAGAAGATCATCATAAGCTTGCCTAGAAGATGGGGTCCAATGTTGACTGCATTCAAGATTGCAAAGAATCTGAATGAGGTTTCTTTGGAAGAGCTAGTCAGCGCCTTGAGAAGCCATGAGTTAGAGCTGGATGCAAATGAGCCTCAGAAGAAAGGTAAGTCTATTGCATTAAAATCTAATATTAAAAAATGCACTAACGCTTTTCAGGCTGAAGAAGTAGATTCTGAAGAATCAGAATCAGAAGAAGAAGATGAACTGTCCATGATCTCCAGAAGGGTAAACCAACTCTGGAAGAGCAAGCAAAGGAAGTTCAAAAGCTTCAGAGGCTAGTGCTAAAAAAATTTCCATAGATCCTGGGCCATCCAAACAATGCTTATATATATATATATATATATATATATATATATATATATATATATATATATATATATATATATATATATATATATATATATATATATATATATATATATATATATATATATATATATATATATATATATATATATATAACCCCATACTCTCGCAATTGCCTCACAGACTCTCTCAAATGCTTTTATAAAATCGCAGTTGTTAGGGCGTAGCTGTGAAGCAGCCACATTTACGGTTTGAGTAGGTCCACTTTGAAATCTGAGAAAGGAATTTTAATTCCGAAGTCTTCCAAGACACTTGGATAGAAGTAAAAGAGCTCCTTCGTAGAGCTCGAAGGCAGAAGAGTACAAACTCACTCTCTGGGTCCACAGGGTTCCAACACCACATCATTCTCGTTACCGATCGAGGATAAGTGTATGAGTACTTTTACAAGTGCTAAAATCTCCATTTTTCTAATAAATGTGAAATTTTCCCATCTTATTTCTGAATACTTTCAAGTCACACATGTTTTTCTCAAACATGATAGAGAAATTTCCTTAAAACTTGTAATCTTTTCCAATAATTTTCAAATACCAATCATCGTATTTAAAGTTGTTGACAAATATCATTTGGAGCCACTCTTATACTTTTCGAGTAGAAAGATATCCATGGCATATTATAAATTGAGGGTTGAATCGTAAAAGAAATGTTCTGTAAAAAGTTAGCTTATTAAGGCTATGTTTGGGAGTTTAGAGGGGAAGAGAGGGGAGGGCTTTGAAAAATAAGAAGATTTGGGTGAAAAAGATAAAAAGATTTTGGGTAGGAGGGTTTTGGAGGGTTTGAGTTTATTCATAACACCAAAAACTCCATAAAATGAGGGAACTCAAAAATTGTATTGAAGGAGGGTTTTGAAGGGCTTACATAAATTTTCCAAATATCTTTTAGGTTGTTATAGTATTCTGAAAATTAAAAATTTAGTAATGATAATGACTCTTTTATCATTCTAAACAAAATCATTTTTTTTAAAAATGTCAAATATTTTTTTAAATTTTTTAAAATTTTATTTTTGGAAGCCTTCCCCTTCCCTTCCCTTCCCTCCAAACTCCCAAACATTGCCAAAAGAAATGTTTACCTATATCTACATTTAAGGCTATTCTCATTAAAGTCATTAAAGTTGAGGTACATACATTATCCCTTGCCAGGTCAGTCATTTTAATGTTCGATTGAATAATTGCCAATTTTACGGCGGGGGGAGTGGGATTTCACGAGAATTTTGAAGGAACAATCTCATATGATTAACATGCACAATACACACACAAATCTATATAAAATATTTATACATGAATCGTGTTCAGAAATGGGACTGTATCCATGCATCCATAATAATACACGAAAAGTCTAAATGAAGTCTTGTAATGTAAAATATAATAAAAAGGTGTCATACACTAGGGTTTGAATAATGATGAAGTTTCGTCACCTAGCAATAAATATTAGTATAAAAAGACAAAAATTAAAAATATGAGAATGACAAATGCATGTATAGGAGAATAGAGAAACGCCAAAATATATAAGGAATTAACCAAACGTTTGGGTTCGAGTGGCAAACGAGATTCTGCAAATGACGATATTCGAAAAATACCGAATTTGATTTCTGACGAAAACAACATTTAATCAGTGCACATGCCTCTGTAGTACGAGCCGGATTAGTCGATCTACTATGTAGGTCGGAACCCGTGCGAAAGGAAAAAACAATATTTATATATAGTGAATTAAATTGTGTTGTTTACAAGTGATGATTGAATTTGGAGGGAAGGACCACATGCATATGTTAGAGTGCAAAAGAACAGAGTTTGGTTGGAGCCGCCTGGCCCGCGACAACTTATTGTCAAGTCAAGTTGGATTTTTGTTTATTACAAAATGGGTCCTCTCCTCCATTACCATTTATGTATTCCCTTCCCATGTGTTCCCTCCACTCCACTTTCTCAATATATAGATACAAGTCTTAACCATATATTTCAGTCCATCACCATCATATGTCTCATCTTTCAATGGAAGCTAGGCTGTTTTCTACTAATTTTAATTTCGAAAATTCTTGTGAAAAAGCTATTTTAACTTGCCAATAAATATTTTTTTTGACTTGCCAATAAATCTAATTAGGGTAGGGCATTAGACACCCAATTGGTTCAATTTTATAAAAGAACATGTGCATGTACCAACAAAAAAATTTCCCTACATATCAAAATTGTAACCATAATTTATCTTCAATGAAAATCAACTATTTCAATGTATATTTTGTAGTTTATTTTGTCTATTTTATAGTGGATTAAAATCTTTCAAATACAAGCTATATAGAAAGTTATAACACATTCTAACTTGGCCAAATTTAATTCACTAAATATAATCTAAAACATAAGCTTAGATGGTTATAATTTATTTCGTAAACTTATATAGTTATAATCTAAATATAATTTAAAAAATATATGAACTTAGATACACCAATAAACATAATCTAGAAAGGGAGAGATAGAAAGTAAAAATTAGAATTTATAAGAAGATGAATATGAAGAAATAAGAAAGATGATGGTGTTTTGAATAAGGAATATGACGGTGATATGTTGTGTGTTCAATCGCCTCTAACTTATGATCTTTGCCTCTATAATACTTTTATGAATTTGTATTCGTGAAATAAGAGGTTGAGGTAAGTTTTTTTTTTTTAATAAGCAATTGAATATAAGAAATCGCACTAGGGGTGCAACCCTTACAACGAGAACACACTAGGTAGTAATGTTACAAAGTAATGGTAATTTATACCAAACATAAAAATCGATCCTACGCGAAGGTTCCCTCCTACTAATCCATCTCCAAAAGAAATACATAATATTTGATATCACCTCATCATGACTAAAAGAACCGCTATAAAAAATGATTGTGTTTCTCATGTTCCAAATACACCAAATTAAAGCTATCCATATTGTGTTTATAATAGCTTTGATGTTGTTGTTTGTCACCTTTTCTTGAATACTCCCGAAGTTCTTGAATTCCTCTTGAGAAAAATTTGCATCATTACCCAACCACAAATAAATTCTATTCCAAACCTCCTTTGTTACATGGCATTGGTAGAAAAGATGGTCCAAAGATTCCGGATAATTATAACAAAAAGGGCAATCAATGGAAGGTAAGTTAGGCACACCTCTATTAACAAGTTGATCTTTTAGCGGTAGTCTTTTGATGAGGAATCTCCAAGAAAAAATATTGATCTTTGCTGGAATGGTTGTCTTCCAAATGACATCCAACAACTTGATGGTGAAGTTTGTACTTACTAAATGTACAATGAGTTATAACCCCTAGATGTGTAGAGCTATTTGAGGGTTATAGGATTGTTGGGTTGTAAGAGCAAGCTTATGCAAGAATAGTGAGAAGCTCTATATATGAGTGGATGCTGAGTAAATTGAATGTCCTTCTCAACCTTGTGATTGAGGTATTTATATGAACCTCTTAGGCCCCAAAAAAGCAGTTACAATATCCTTTCATCTCAAAAGCATGGGGAATGAGCACTTATTTCATATTATCCTAGCAAACATGACTTTCTTCTTTAACTTTCCCCCACATGTCATTACTGGGTGGGGATACGTCATTCCCCACGTTTTTGTAAGTCGGCGAGTGACTTAGTCAAAGGGAAAATCTTGTAGATAATGGGTCAACATTATGACTAATGGGTGAATGTTATGACAAACAGACGCACGATGTGAGGAATGGGAGGCTAGGCACCTTACTTTGGGCGAGGTGCGTCATCCACCTGTCCCTGGTGAATCTTGTGTGGTCTCTTATGGATGCTTTATAAATATATCAGTACACAACCCCTCCAGCATGAGGGCTTGTAAAAGGAGAAGTGTTTATTTTAACTACCCTTTCTCATTAGACGAGTTCCTCAAGCGTGGCCTAGTGCGAGTCGCTCAAGCATGCTTTGGGTAAGTCCCTCAAGCATGGCCTAGGGAGAGTCCTTTGGGTATGCTTAGAGTGATTCCCTCAAGTATGGCCTAGGGTGAGTCCCTCAAGTATGGTCTAGGGTAAACCTCTAGGTGTCAATAAGGTGAATTCTCAAACATCAATTGAGGTAAATCTCAAATGAGGTGAATGCTTGTGCAACATTAAATATAATCAATGATGATTTAGCCTTAAGAAGCCAAATTGGCCTTAATCCTTCACATGTGTCGGAAATATGAAGAATCTTTTGTGATTGTTGGAGAGCCTAGTGAAAGGTCCTTGATTACCCCTGCGGCTAGCCTTCGAATACCTATAAAGGGATTTAGCCCTAATCATTTTGTCTCTCCACATATCATTATCTTCAAAGCTTTCAAAAAAATTACCTTAGCATCCCTTAACGGCACTTATTTTCTAGTTTGCTCAAGCTCAAGATCTCAACCTCGGTTCGCAAGTACATGTTTGTTACCTTTCCTTCCTTTTTCCTTTTTATGGCAATAATTAGGAATTTAGACGAGAGCGATAATCTAGTATAGCCTTTGACATGCGGTGAACGCATAGTAATATGAAATCATTGCTATAGGAAAGCCAAATGTTATGATGGTAAGATTGATTAAAAATTAGTGGAGCTAGGCATGTTCGAAGTTGAAAGAGTTCCACTAGTCCTGATAGTGACGACACCAGTGGTAACGATAATGACTCATTTTCCCTGATGTTTTTTCAAGAAACATCAAGTTGATAACGGCCATCGATTTTGGGTATAAGGGTCGCAAGGATTTTTAGACGCATTATACTAGTGAGAAGAGGATAGCCTCCTCTCAGAGTCATGTCAGCCTCTCTTGTTCTGGCGACCAGGACGGAATTATCTTGGAGGCATGCTTTAAAATAGAGAAGGTTAATGTGGCCGTTCCAGCTAACTTGACCAAGCTTTACTTCTTCCCGTGCCTCCCTTTTATCCATAATTTAGGGGTTCTAATTCCTTTCACCCCATTCGAGGCAGAGGTTCTAACAGCACCCAACATCACCCCTCTAGGATTTTACCCAATGACTAGAGCTTGATTACGGCATTTGAAATCGTGTGTCAAATTTTGGAATTTTGTCCTATCATAGGGATGTTCTTCTCTTTTTACGATACTAAGAATGGTACTAAAGGTGGTAAGCTGGCCTTGAGTTCCTTTCCTGAAAGAGCATTGCTTAAACCCCATTCTAGTCATGATAAAAATTGGATATAAAAGTTTGTGAGATTCAGGGAGCGAAATGATGCCTCTATGGTAACCACTAGGGTGAATTGCACCCATCGCCTCCCTTTAACCTGGATAGAGAATCGAATGGTGATCACTTATTTTGTCTTTGACTACCTGACATGTGATAAGGGGGTCATTTATTGAATGAATTTAAGTTTATAAGCTCTTGTATCATGATTATATTAGACCAGGGGAAGAACAATGAGATAGACAAATATTTGACTAAGTTTAACATTATATTGACCCTTATTTTGGATTTTTTTACTCTCCAGGTTACATACATTTTCCTTACATTTTTTTGGCAAATAAAATATCTAATATTCCTCTGGCTGAAAGGAAGGAAAGTCTGACCTAGAAAAAGGCTGAGAACCAAGGTACAGACATCCCTAAGAAAAGGAGCAAGAGGATCGTTGAAGGTGACACCCTCGATGAGCCACGTGCCAATAAAATCAAGAAGCAATGTGTGTGGTCCTCTTCTATCTCAAACGATAATGCAACCATGAACTCTGAGGAGGATAGAATGGACAATCATTTTTTGCCAGTTGGGAATGACCTGCTTCCTCAATCCTCAATTGTGAATGATCCCATATTTGATCCCTTAAGTTCATTGGTCCCCGTATCCCTTTTCATGAAGATTTCTTGGGAGATTATATGTCCATTTGTAACATGGCTCCTCATAAGTCGTCTAACATGAAAGAAAATCACTTGGTAAGGGTCTTTCTAAATGAGTGGGTTCAAATTGAGAAACACACTGCCAAATTATGAATGAGCCGAAGACTAAGCTCTATACTTCCCAAGGAAATCTCACCAAATCTATAGAGATATTGAAGACCTTAGTCAAAGAGAATGAGGATCTAAAAACAAAACTTGAAGAAGTGTCATCAAAGGCTTAAGATCTCTCCGTCTTAAAGAAGAGCCTGAAGGAGTCCCTTGAGGACACACTATTCTCTAAGAAGAAATTAGAAGAAGAGTTTTTCATACTAAGGATGAATTAATGGACACTTATGATTTCATTTTTTTAATCCTCGTGGAGGGATCCTTGCCTCATTACTAAGTCATATTGTTAGACTTATATATATATATATATATATATATATATATATATATATATATATATATATATATATATATATATATATATATATATATATATATAAAAAAGCATGGTGATTAGTTTTTTAAATTTTTGTTGAGATTGTAATCCTTTGTATCGAAGCAACATGTTGTTGGACAGAGACAAGAGTTTGTAGAAATAATCTAATCTGTGTCAAATTATATTAGATATTGAAGTGTCAAAGCAGGTTGTTTGACAGAGGATTTTGACTTAGACCAAAACAAGTATTTTGGGCTTTTGTAGTTTTGGACTTTGCATTAGGGAGAAAGCAACCTAAAAACTATAGGAAATATCGCAATCCACACCCCTTGATATTCTTAGGCACCTAGCGTAATTTCATTTATGTCCCCTGCTTCCGGAGATACACATCAGGAAACACCCTTTATTGGCTAAAATTTGGTTTTTTCCGGAGGTGCATCTCCAGAAATACGCCATTTCAATAAAAAAAATGTGCTTTCTAATGTGTATCTCCAAAAGCAGAAGGACATTTTTGGAAGCGAACATGGTGCTTAATAATCCCAAGGGGTGGGGTAAGATATTCTCAAATTATAAATAGAGGGAGTAACCATTATTATTGTAACAGTTGAGAATTTGCAGTTGAAAAGTGACTAAAACTTCCAGTTTAGAAGCAGATAGAAACTCTGCAGAAAATATTCTCTCATCATTTTGTTTGAAGCCAAAATTATCTTTCTTCCCAATTTCATCTTTTCTTTCTTCCTTCTTTCATTGTCATTGTGCAGCGATAATCATCTTGCACCAAGGTTGGTGATTCACTCAAGTGAAGAGTGATGAACAAGGGATTTCGATCGGGTTGATTGAATCTTCTTCATCAAGATTGATTAGGAATTACTCAAAGTTTTGGGTTTAATTTCATCATCTGGTATCTAGATCGCTAAGCGATTCTTGGAAGAAAATCATGATGGCGATGAAGTATTCAAACGAGCACTTTCCGAAGAATTTTTCGATTCTGAAAATTGACAACTATGAGAATTGGTGCAATCAGATGAAGATTATTTTTTTATTATCAAGATCTTTGGGATCTTGTGAAGAAATGAGTAACAGCGCTTGCAGAAAACGCGACAGATGAAAAAAATGCTACACACAAAAAAATATAGAAGAAAAATCATAAAACTCTCTTTATAAACAAGTCAGTAGGTTAGACCATAATTAAAAAAAGTCAATGTTGATCTAACTTGTTTAAATAAAATTCAATTCAATTTGTTTCCGCCTTTATTATAAATAAAAAAGTAAATGTCATTATGATAAATAAACATTTACTTTTTTTAGATTTAGTAAATAACCAATATATAATATCTTTTACATATAGACCAAGCACATAGTTTAATGAATCAACTTAGAAATTAAACTTTTGCTTATAATATTAGTGATTAGGAGTAGCATTTTCAAAAAAGGGGAGAAATTTTTTTTACGGTCTTGTATAGTAAATATATCATATACAGATCAATATAACTAAGTTGAGAAGATATATGTTAATATTGTTTTTTTATAAGAATTTATAATTTTTTTAAATGATTCAATTGAAAAACAATAATAAAATATTTCAAAGAACAATCAAAATATAAAATACAATAAATTATTTTTAAATATTTCAACGTAGAAATTCTATTTATTTTAAAAATCTTAATCAACTTAGTTCAATATAGTGTAGAGAGATTGAACAATGGTTTAATTTCCTGTCATATTTATTGAACTAATAATCAGACTGATACAATCCTAGTAACCCTAATTAATACAAACATTTATTGAATTATATTATTATATTGGCCCCTCAAAAAAATTCTGCCAAGTGTCTCTTTTTATTTTATTATATATGACTAAGCTATTGGGTCAACATTACTACCTTCTTACATGCAACTTAAACATAATAAAATGCTAATAATTAAATTGAATGATTAGATTAGAGGTGTTCGAATAATGGAGATGAATTATTATATAGGATCATATAATATGAGCCTTTGAGATATGAATCCAAGGAAATGAGATGAGAAGTAGCATCAAATTTGAAAGTTGCATCACTTTTCTAACTAATCCCAACCTCAACCATTGTCCCACTCCCACCTACAATAATTTTATATATAGTTAGAGTTGATAATGCAACACCCATCACCTTTATTTAGTTTTCAAATTAACCAAATTATAACGAGTCACTTTCTTTTTCTTAGCCACCCACGTTGTATGAAGAAACTAGAAAGAAAAGTGAATTGCATAAAAGAATACATCACACTTAGAGCTGTTAAAATGGGTTCGGCCTATTGGGCCGGCCTATAAGCCCTACAATTTAGCGCGGACCGGACCACAAAATACTTTAAAAAAAGACGACCCTGTCTTTTTGGGCCAAACGGGCTTCCGGCTGCCCATTAAAAAAAGATTTTGGTAAATTTTGGAGAAAAAAGATTGAGATAAGATATGATTTTATAAATGTGTTTTCAAGTCATAAAGAAAAGTTAAAGAGGATCAAGATATATTTTCAAAATGATGTGATCAAGGAAATAGTTGTAAGATGTAGAAAAAATTTGATAAGTATTGGTGATAATATTAAGTTACTTTATACTTTTACATTGATGATTTTGTGGTATTCATACATATATTTGTGGATAAATATTTTAAACATCACTTATACGTTTATGATGACTTTTTACTTATGTTGTATTGCATTTATCCATTACATCCTTTTTATAAAATTAAAATTATAATATTGAAATATGGACCGGGCTGACCCATCGGGCCACACGGACCTTTAAAAAATGGGTCGGACTCATTTTATGTGGCCCATTTAGCAATTGGGCTGGGCCAGCCTATTAAAACACGTTGGCCCACCAGACCGAAGCAGGCTGGACCGGACCGGCCCATTTAACAGCTCTAATCACATTGTATAGAATCATGAATTACGAAACTCCATCATGGTGGTATATATAGAAAGAAACATAGTGTTTCACATTTGGAAAATATAGAAAGAAACATAGTGTTTCATATATAGAAATAAGAAGTAAAAAAAAAATTCAAATCCAAAGTAGAACATTCAAAGAGTTTATATAAAGTGATATCATACATCTTACAAATCGATTTTGTAAGGATGAGTTAAATCAATTCCAAATATGATATTAGAGTCTATCAGTCGAATTATGAACTGTTCACCGATTATATCCACGCACCTGACTCAAAAAATGTTGGGTGTAAGGAGAGGTGTATTGGAAAGATCTCAAGTCTCACATTGATTAAATATAGAACAATTAAAAAAAAGTTTTTATAGAGTGACAGGATTCATCTTAAAAGTCTATTTTATAAGGATAAAGTTAAACTAAAACTCTAATAAGTGAAACTTAAAATAAAATAAAAAAAGAGTCTTTCTTACGAAGAAAATGTGATATTAGAAAAATATGTCAAAGAAAATAATAAATGATAGAATAGAATATACTACATTCGTCTTTAAATATAAGATTTTATAGAAGAAATTACGGGAATTAAAAATTTTTTTTCCTTAAATATAAGACCTCATTGAAACAAATACGAGAATTTAAAAAATTGGTTAATGACTTTCAAAATTAGAAGAGGCTTTTAAAATGAGTCATTCTAACTAATTTTAAGAAAGTAAGTAATATAATGTATATGGTTGTAATATGTCTTAAAACCTTAGGTGAGAAAAAGAGAAAGAAAAGAGATATATTTCGATACTGACAGTTTTGGACCTGTTTGTGGATCTGTTTGTTAATTGGTCATATCTTGGGCCCGTTAATATTTTGTTAGTTATAAATATGGGAATTATCTCATTTGTTGGGAATAAGTTGCATAAGGTAGAAATTCTATTGAGAAAGTAAAGGGTAAAATTTTTAAAGTTATATTTTAGGGATTGGGAAGCCTTTTGAGGTTATCATTGGGATTGATAAACACTTGATTAAATATATTGGGTTTGTGTGATTCTTATATTGAGAGTTGAAGAGATTGATAAACACTTCGGTAGAAAATATGGCTTGTTCTTGGGAACTTGGAAGACCATTTTCTAGTAACACATTTGTAATATCTTGCAACAACTTTTGGAGTATAATGAATTGGAGAGTTGCTCTCCCCCATATACGTAGATCATTTAATCAAACTAGGTTAACAAAATTCTTATGTTATCGCCTACTATTATTTTTATTGCTTGAGACCATTTATTTGGTTGTCATTGTTCTTTACCCCCCACATATCAAATTACTTGATTTGAATTGAACATTGTCATTATCAAAAAGTGGTGCCAACCGTGGGGCAAAAGGGTTAAGTTTATAAGTGAGCACCATGGGTTTCAAATGGGACATCGAGAAGTTTTCCAGAGACAACGACTTCGGATTGTGGAAGGTGAAGATGCAAATAATAATAATTCAACAAAAGTGTGTAGAAGCATTAAAGGGAAAGGCATTGATGCCTACAACCCTTACACAAGCTGAGAAGACCGAAATGGTGGATAAGGTCAAAAGTGTCATTATCTTGTGCCTCGAAGATAAAGTATTAAGGGAATTCACGAGGGAGAAGACCACAGTTGAGATGTGGGCCAAGCTTGAATCATTATATATGACAAATTCATTGGCTCACAGGTTATGTCTAAAACAACAAATTTATTATTTTCGTATGGTGGAGAATAAATCTATTGTGAGGCAGCTGACAGAATTTCATAAGATCATTGATAATTTTCAAAATATAGATGTGAAAATTGAAGATGAGGACAAGAATCTACTCTTGTTAAGCTCATTACTCGGGTCCTCTGAGCATTTGTTTGAATTACCTTCTTTATGGTAAGGAAGGAATTATCACTTTGGATGAAGTCCAGAAGGTTGTAAGATCAAAGGAGTTATCAAAGTTGAAATATTTGAAGTTTGACGATAGTGGTGAAGGTTTAAATGTCTCAAATGGAATGAGTGAAAGTAGAGGAAACCGGAAAGGAAAGAGATCCAGATCAAAGTCTAAGTCCAGGGTTTTTGATAAGTAAAAGTTTAAATGATTCACTTGTCACAAAAATGGTCACTTTAAAAAGGATCATCCTGAAAGAGGGACCAAGGGTGATTCTATTCAGATTGCAATTGCCTCGGACGAAGATGGTTATGAAAGTAACGGCGCACTAGTGGTAATAAGTTTGAAAATTGAAAAGAGTTGGGTTATGGACTCAGGTTGCTCCTATCACATATGTCTAAGGAAAGAATATTTTGAAACTTTGGAGGTGAAAGAAGGTGGAGTCGTTCGACTTGGAAAATATAAGGCTTGCAAAGTTCATGGTATTGGTACAGTCGTACTGAAAATGTTCGATGATCATGAGTTCCTTCTATGCTATGTGAGATATGGTCCTGAACTTAAGCAAAATTTGTTTTCCATAAGCATGTATGATGATCTAGGCTATTGCACTAGAATTGAATGCGGGGTGTTGAGAATTTCGCATGGTGCATTAATAATGGCTAAAGGATACAAAATGTGTGGGTTGTAAATTTTGGATGGTTTCACTGTTATTGGTCATGCATCAGTAAATAGTCAAAACCTTCTTGATAAATCAAAGTTGTGGCATTTGAGATTAGGGCAAGTCAGTGAAAGAGGTTTAGTTGACCCCTTATATAGGAAATGGTGTGACTACGAATCATCCCTATGAACGTCTCTTTCTTACATGAGCATTCCATTTTTGACAGACTCACATTATATTTATCCTCGTTCAAAGAAATATTCAATGTGCACTAAATAATCCTCGACACATCTAGAACTAAATAAATCATCAATAAATGCCTCACCAAATCAGTATGCACCAGTAAATAATAATGTGCATCTGTATGCTTTACCAAAGTATATCCTAGTGTGCATCAGTATGCTTAACCTATCTAATTTCTTTTCTTTTCCCCTTTTTATTTCTCTTTTTCTTTGTCTTTCCTTTATCTATCTTGTTTACTATTTATTCCTCTTTCACAATTTCCTTCTCTATATTAGTTTATACCATATCATGTTGTTCTTGCTCATAATGATCCATATTAAAGTTATCATCAAGACCAAAATCATCCATTGAGTCTTTAAGATGAACTTCTAGTGTATTTTCTCCTATTCCATAATATTTTCCAGTATTAGAGTATAGTCTCGCATCTACTTTAGAATTACATTCTAGTCCCTTATTTATTTCAGCATTACAATCTAGTCCCTCATCTATTTCAGCATTACACTTTAGTATCTCTTCTACTATAATTGTGGTTTCGATTCCATCACTTATCTCAACTTTATTCTTTTTTCAAAATAGCGAGTCCTCCCTCATAGTTGAATTCACTTCATTAAACCCTACAAGATTGTATTTAAGTGATATTATAATTTCTTTCAATTATTCAAGTTATGACATTGAGTTGAGCACGTATAAATGCACATTTTCATGCATAAATGTAATGTTTTCATCCTAGTTATACCTATATAATCTTTCAGAAATATCATCTTAGTTTTGTCCATGTGGTCAAAGAACCACAAACTCTCTACTAAAAGGGTGCCCTAAATTCTTCAAGCTACTTTTACTTCAAAGTATGACCAGTAATCTAGGTCGCAGGTTCACAAAATGTTGAGTCTATTTGTTAGCTTGAGAATTTGAAATTTAATTCTCGATATAAAAAGTGTAAGAAATGAGTGAAAAATTTAAGTACAGGATGACCAGGTTAGAGTTTTGACATACTCATCACCAAGTGTGGTGAGACTTAGCGTATTTTGGAGTTCAAGCATTAGATAACCTAGAAACCCACTAAGCTTGGATTGGGGGAATCTCGGGAACAGATCCACAAGATTAGGATAGCAGAATCTTAAGAACAGGTCCATAAGATGGAGAAATCTCAGGAATAGATTCACAAGATGGAGGAATCTCATAAACAGATCCACAAGATTAATATCACTTTTTCTTCTAAACATGTTCAGAACCTCGAAAAGGTTTACAGTGATTTAGTTCATTTGATAGGGACAAATAGGGGACTTGAAGATGTTTTCTACAGAAGTAGTTAAAAGATGTAAGAACAGTTGTCAACCTGGATTGCAGTTTAGAGGTAGTTTAAAGACTAAGAATACATGGAAGCAAACCAGAGAACAGAGGTCCGCGTAATAGGATATTTGTCAATTTCAAGGGTGGTAACCGTTATCGATGATTATTTATGTTTCGTATATAAGTTGATTTCATTTGTGTGATCAAGGTTCACAAATTTTATCACTAATCCCTATAGAGTTACATAGAGAAAAGAGTTTGTGAAGACACATGTATGAATCTGCGTTTCTTTTATAATTCTTTAATCCAAACATTCAATTTATTTTACTTTTATTTGTGTTCGTGGTTTACTTTGTCCCTCGAACAATTCTACATTGTTCTTCTTGAAATTTCTATCCATATGCTCTATGTTCAAACATCAATATTCGAGCACAAACCCTTTTTCTTCAAACTATTTTACACAAGTTGTCCATAAGATTTTTTTCGAGTTCAATCCCTTAAATAAACTAAAACTTGTGATTTGATTTACTGAAAACACCAGTAAACTCCATTCTAACTTGATTTGATAAATTCATTAAATCCTCCTCTCCCTCATGGTGTATGACACACTACAATATATTATCAAAGAAAACCCTAATAAGCACTCAATGAATGAGAAGTATGAAAAAGAATAATAATGAGAAGGTGGTTCAATATAACACACAAAAACAAAAATGAAAGGAAAATTAAGCAAAACTTCAACTGATTTACCGACAAAAAGACAAATCTGGAGATGAATTATCATAATGATTCGTGAAGTGGTGTTAGTAGGGAATTTCGACGGGTAAAGTGAGATGAAGATTATTGAAGAAAAAGTTATTTCGAAGAAAGATGCAAAATGTAGCTTGCGGAGATCACTCAAAATATCGAATGTTTGAATTTTTTATCTTGTTAAGTACTATCGAAGGAAATATCATCGAAACGAAGATAAAAACTTAGAAATTTTGGAGCTTTCAAGAAGAATAAGCTTTGACGATCACGTTAGTTGAGTTTGGCGCCTTGAAAGGAAGAAGATTCAAATTCAAATGATCAATCTTATCCAAAAGAACGTGTGGAGGCCTTAGAGATTGAGAAGCATGCAAACGGCAACGTGGCATTCTGTTAGGAAAAGATCGTTAGGGTCGAATTAGTATAAATTATAATCTTAGCATTTGATTTTAGTGTGTTCAAATTTGTACAAATACTCAATTATACTCAAAGTACCAAGTTATATCGAGAAATGAGTGTTGAGAAATGTACGTACGATTCACCACTATTTAATTCAAGTACCCGTTCTTACCAGTTTTATCTTTATTTCATCAAAGTCTTTTAAATTCTCTTTACCTTTCGAATTCGAAGTCTTTATGTTTCTGCATTTACTTTATCCTTTTAAAATATTCCTTTTACTTACAAGTTAACTACCAAACACAATCGAAAGAATTTGTATCAAACAAGCGTCAAAATCTCAAAAACTAGACTATGTCCTAGGATCAATCTAGTCGATCCTGCGAGTAACCAAAACATAGTTGTTTTTGGAGGACTAACGCTTGTTTACCGAATTTCAGCGTAAATAGAAGAATGTTTTTTCAGTGATTGTCATATTCTGATGATGAAAGATAAAGAATATTTTGTGAGAAGACAATCAAGTATGACTAGAATGCTAAGGGTCTCTTTGATAAAAATAGTGGTTGATTGATAAGCTGACTGATAGCTTATAGCTTATGACTGATGACTGATAACTTATAGCTTATGGCTGATGGTTGAGACTAATAGCTGATAAGCTAATTGAAGTGTTAGGTGAAAATTAGTGGTTCAATTAACTTATAAATGTAAAATGACAAATGATATTTAATACATAATTATTTCATTTTAAATTAAAATACATTATAAAGGATAAAACTGAATTTTTGTTAAAATAATAAGGATAAAAAAGGAAGAAAAAATGATAAGTTATAAGCTATAAGCTAAAACGCTATTTGATATAGCGTCTGAAAAATAAACTATAAGCTAGCAAAATAAACTATAAGCTAGCAAAATAAACTATAAGCTCGTGATAAAAAGACCATTACCAAACAGGTTTAAATTATCATATGAACTTATAAGTTATAAGTTATAAACTATAAGCTCATAAAAGTGTCTTACCAAACAGAGCCTAAGCCAAAATGAAAATAAGTCATGTAATTAAAATGCCTCCTATAATATCAAAATGAAAATAAGTCATGTAATTAAAAATGCCTCCTATAATATCAAGTAAGCAAAACTTAACAATTTTTTTTACTAAAACTAATAGAAAATATTACATTGGTTAACAGTGATGTTTTTTAAAAACTTAATAGTAAACAATAAATAAATAAGGGGCCAACATGAAACGAATAATTAAGTTAAAAAATTAAAAATTTAATTAAAATAATTTTTTATTTTCATACTTTTATTTTTCTTAATTTGAAGTGTGGATGGTTAAACTTCACATTATTTATTATTTATGAATGAATAAAATCTTGAATATATATATTGACTTTAGATTTTGAATGAAAAATACACATTTTTTGATATCCTGTATCAATGATGTTGTCGCTTCAACCTTGTCTGATTTCACCACACATTCTGACATTCATGGTATTTATCTAGATCAGTTTATTTAAGCTTGAATCATTTAATTTGCTATTTCACCAACTAAGATATTTAACCCTGAATAAGCGCTTCAAGATATCACCACAATTTGTCACTTTTGGACTTACTATAAGATTCACAATTTGTCACTATTAGACGGTAGGGGAATCCATTTCTATTTATTTTACAAGAAATGAACCACTGTAGAACCCTAGAAGTACCTCTCAAATAGATGATTACATGAATCCAAGCTTGTTTGGGTTTTTACTGCAGAGTTGCCAAGTCTCTGGATAACATGTTAGCATTCATTAAGTTCCTATTATAGTCTCTATGTAGAGTTGTAGGCAATATCTAATAGTGGTATATATTTTCTATTATGCCACTTGTCTCATATGACATTCTCTATATTCCACGACACACAGTAAAATTGAATACGACAGACAGTGGCTGCTTTCAATAAACAAACATGAATCATATGTCTAGATATGCACCTATACAAATAATAGCCCACTGGAATGGACCACAACAATTGCTTGTTATCTTTATCATTTATTATCATGTAATTACTACTTGCTAAGAGCGGTTTTGAATTAATAATTCTACATTTTCAGAGAGCAAAAAAGCAGACAAAGCTTTCAAGGTAAGCAAGCAAGCATCCATCCCCCACCTCCCATGATCATAATTTAGGCTTTAAGGAAATTATTTTAACAATAATGCATTCTAATTTTAACCTTCTCAATTTTCCACTTGAACAAATACAGTAATACAGTAATCATTCTAATTCTATAGAAAATGAAGTCTATTTCCTTTTTCAATATTATTACATCTCCTCTGTTTTAAGTATCTCTGTCAACTGTTGAAGCAAATTTCGGAGGTCATAAGTGATTTTGACAGAATTGATTGTAGACAAACATGCGATGGTAGATAAATATTTCAAAAATCTTAGAGCAGTTCTCTTTGCTCTTTATTCTCTATATTTGAACAAAAAGAATGACCATTAATTAGTCTATTAAATATGTCAAATGTTGCCTTAATCAGTTTCCTTGTTTTCTCTTATGCAAATGAAGCTTTAGTACATACTTAGAAAGACAGAAAGATTCTTTAAACGGATGGAACAGTAGTTAGAAAAGCCTAGTTCACTGTATCATACTAGTACCTCCAAAACTTACTCTATGTGAGGGTATAAGTAACTTGATTATTAAAACTGGGTTTTGAAATCCAACCTAGAAGAACAAGTTAATTTACAATTTGAGAAAAATGAGGAACATCTATAAGATAAAAAGAACATGATATTATTTACATGTATACTATGAACATCAGCACATAATATTCTTAAATGATTATCTACTCCTCATAAGAGAGCGAATTGGTCAAAACTCAGAAGGCTCGTTCCTTGCCATACATCTTGATCTCACCATTAAGAATACAAAGAATCCGGAGGAAAAAATTAAATCCCGTTGGTTAGTGTCACGATCAGTGCAGAAAGAGCATTATGTGCAGAGTAAGCAATATGTTGGACTAAATAGATCAGATTAAGTGACACTCCGTTATTTGATCTTTGGCAGTTTGATCTTTCAATATTTTTTGCAAGGCTTTATGACATCTGAAAGTATTCAATTGATTTCTGTAAGAATATATCAATCATTTAAGATTAAGAATGAAGAAACACCTGGTTATAATTTGGCTTACCTCCAGGGAAGATGATCAAGGAACATGGATGGTGAAACAATAATATTATTGAAATTCTCTCGATTTGCTACATAAGCTCTATAACATCTCTCCCTCTCCATCGTTCTCCAAGATCTCTTAAGATCATTTTGAGGACTTTTCTTGTCTGCGACAATATGAATTACAAATCCCGGCAAATACATCTCTGGGGGATCATCAGCAGACTGGTTTTCAGAAGTTGGAACAGAATCTATAAACTGTGACACAGGATCATCTCTTGAATGTACGTATGAAGCAAAAGGATTAAACTGTGACACGGGATCATCTCTTGAATGTACGCCTGAAGCAAAAGGATTTGTAAATTCGGCATTATTAATTTCAACAATATGATCACTTGCCCTACTATCAGCCCAGAGTGAAATCTCATCATGTTCATCATCGCCTGCAACACAACAAACAAAAAAACAATACATACCATCACCATGCAAACAATCAGAATAACAAAATGATTTACAATCTTCATTCCCAAAAGGATGCATATATTCACCATGGTCAGCTGTAACAAGAAGATCCCTTTTACTGGCTGCAGTCCAGAGTGAAGCATCTTGAACCACTTGATTGTTGCTGCCTGCAGCATATAGTGGAAATCTTTTCAGAAAAAGAACCTCTCACCAACCTAGTTTCAAAAATGATGACATAATACACATGACTTTCATCACTACTAACTTATTCAGATGAACAACCTTTATTATCAATGTCACACAGCACTTCATGCTCTGCCTCTTGATTATTTCTTTCATATTGGCTTATAAATAGAAACCGACGAGCAAGTCTGAAAATCATTGCACTGTCAGCTTTAGGATCTTGTGCTAGTAATGTGATAGCAGCTGCCCTCAGCCTCATCATGGATCCAATTGAAAGGCGGGATGAAAACTCATTTCCATAAATAATGCTGCATCATTAACAGCAAAAGGAAACAGAAAAGGAAGCTGAAAGTTTTGCCAAAAGAGAATCAACCACAATTTAACTTTTCGCAAGTCAAAAATTACCTTGTTATGAATGACGAACATGCATTAGCCACAATTAAATCCACACATGGGAGTGGCCCATATGAGTAAACATGCAGATTGGGGTATCGGTTATAAAGCTGTAGAAAATCAAACATTTACAAAGATAATATGGAAAGTAAAACATACTACATATAAAATGACCTCCCATGTAAGGACGTTTTCAGCATTTCCTCATTTTCAGTCTGGGCCAGTACTAAACTAACAATAATAAATAATTTAAAGTTCTTGAATTTTCAACCGGCCCTTGAATCTGGTCTAACTTGATTAATTCTTACGAATAATAATACAAACAAATATTGCACCTATTACACAAAAGTCTTGGGAAGTGAAGGGTGTACTTAGAGATCCTTCAATCCAAGAGGAGAGCTAATTGAAATGCATATATAGACCAGGGACTAAGAAATCGTATATTCAATACCCTTCTTTTTTTCAGGACAAATATACATGAGTTGAAACAGAAGCAATACTATGCTTTTACGTAATAACATGTCATTAGCATAAGCTGACTTAGATTGTCTCTTTGGAATTTAGAAAAGTTTCGTATTCCTTAATACATCATGACTTGTTTTGTTTATTTCATTAGGATTAGGAGTTGAGCATTTTTATAAATAAGGATTAGTGTTATGTTGTTTGTGGCAAGACCCAATGTATCTTTCAAAAGCAATATCAATATAGTTTCCATTTACCTTTTTTTCATATAACGAGAACTAAACAACTAAGGAAAGAAGGAAACATGAGATTTTTTTTTGCAAACAGTTGTTTTGGGAATTGACTCTCAATGAATACTTGGTTCTGAATGCAATCAAAATCAAAATGGAAGATTAGGCTTACTGAAGAAACTAATAAAAGTTAAATTCTGCCTTTAAAAGAGAGAAATGGCATACTTTTATTCCAAGCAATGCAGCTATAGCCCCCCCAAGTGAATGGCCAACTATGCGGACATTATACCCAAAGCACTCACAGCCAAATCCCAGCAATTTAGAAAGAAGCCCATAGGATTCAGTGTCTGTATTTCCATGTAGAAAAAAGAAACCAGTGTTAAAAAAGGAGTATGTGCTATGTAAGAAAGACAATAATGTTTGTAAGTTCAATAAAGTTTCAATTTGGCAATTCATAAATAAAAAGCATAATGTTTTACTCAATCATGTAACCATGGTGATTACTTAACCCTCACAATAAAGTAATTGTAATAGAAAGCAGGAAACAATATCAACAACAACTAAGCCTTATCCCACTGAGTGGGGTCAGCTACACAGATCAATTTGCGTTATAATGTTCTATCCAAAATCATATTTCTATCCAAATCGTTAACCTCGAGATCTTTCTTAATAATTTCTCTTATGATCTTTCTAGATCTTCCTCTCCCTCTAATTGATTGACTTCTCTCCAACTGATCTACTCTCCTTATCCTTACCACAGAATCTCAGGTCTTCTTTCTATATGCCCAAACCATCCAAGTCTATTTTCCACCATCTTCTTTGCTACCCCAACACTCTCTAATATTTTCATTTCTAATTCTATCTTGTTTAGTCTTACCACACATCAAACATAACATCCTCATCTCTGCTACACTTACTTTATTCTTATGTTGATTCTTAATTGCCTAACATTTTGTCCCGTACAACATCGCAAATCTCACCACAGTCCAATAAAATTTTCTCTTCAACTTGAGCGGTACCTTTGCGTCACATATAACCCCTAAGGCTCTCCTCCATTTCAACCACCAAGCTTGAATGTGATGATTTACATCCCCTTCTATTTCTCCATCATTTTGTATTACGGACTCAAGATATTTAAATCGAGTGTGTCTTGCGGATGATATGGTGTCTAACTTAAACCAGCAAAGAAGAAGAAAAGTTCATTTGAAAAGATCACCTCTTTATATCAAAGAACCGTAAGCATTTCTTACCATGCTCTCCAGGGTTTCCTTCAATCTGCATATAAACCTCTCGTGCAGCCTCGACTATACCCGAATGCCCATAGTGGGGAAATGATGAAGTCACATTTTTGTGTATATCAGAATGAATGTAGCTGGAGCTGCAAGGAGAAATTTAAAATATCGACACAAGAGACCAAAGTACTGCATTGAAACATGTGTAATATCGACACAGGGGAAAATTAAAAATACTTTATCAAACCAGACAAGTCTTCTGCAGAAAGGGTGCATTCCTTGCATAACCCATCGGTTATTAGGTCCTCAGGCGTTTCAGTACCACGTATAGCAATTACTACAGTTTGTAGATGATGTAGAACCACAATAAAATATGCAGCTTCACACTTGACCTGGCATGGATATAAGCATAAAAACAACATTTATACTTGTAGACTCTGCCAGTAGAAAATAAAAAATATATATATTCACATTGTCATACACAAATTGAGTATATAATAATCTCGGGTTGGATAGCTTGGGTTTCCCCGCAATTATAACAACAACCAAAGCCTTTTCCTATTGGATCCACGTGTCTAAAGTGAACTGACTTTAGAGTGTAAAGTGGGTGATATCAATGATTGATAATAAATGTATATTAATTCATGTGCACTGCAATACAACCCCTTGGTTTTCTCATTATACTAAAAACTCACTTTAGAGCAGCCCAATCATTTCACATTATATGGGACCAGTTGCATGAATCACCCTAACTTTTCTTTTGGAGACTTCATTCATGATTGTATCTTTTTTCAAGTGACTATGATCCCTCATCCATTGTATAATTTACATTGATCTAACTTAATTGTTAGCTTTTGATCGGGCAAAATCCAGTCTCGCCCAACATTGGAGGTTTTATAACTGTGATGAAAATTTCCTTTCAGCTTGAGCTGTATCTTTTTATCACATGTTACATCTAAGGAGATCCTTCATTTCATTTATCCCACCCGGATCCTATGTTTTACATCTTTCTCTATTTCCCCATCATTACATATATGATGGACCTATGATACTTAAGATCCATGGTATGGTATGGTCTCTTCATTTCATCAACTCTAAGCTATGCTATAATTTTGTTCCTTTTGATAAGCATGCATTCTATTAATTCGGTTTTCCTTGTACTTGCACAAAATATGCTTCAATGTTTGTCTCCACGTCACTATCTTTCCATTTATGTCCTTTCTTGATTATAAAACTAAAAATCTCCTCTGCAAAAAGCATGCAGAATGGTCCTGTCTGTAGGATATGTTTAGGTTCTTTAGGACATTACATTGATACTGTTGGCAGGTAAAATCTTCCTTGTTTCTTGTGGGTGTGTTTCATTTTTGAAGATAAGATTCATTAAAAAATAATGGTGTGATTGGTGCAAATGGCTTTTCAGCATTATGTTATATATTAACTAAGAACTAATATTCATGTCCCGTTTCATCTTCATAAAATGTAGAGGCCTTTCCTACTGTATTTCACTCTTTTTCATTTTCTATGGAAAGTCTCTGTCTTTTATGACCCAAAGTACCTGATGTGCAGCACAACTGGACATTTAAATTCTCTAACCTGGTTTACTCTCCCATATCTGAGTGCTTCCGGAGGTAAATTGGCATACTTTAGAAAGGCTGCAGCATGACCTCGCCACCAATTATCACCATCCAAAGCAGGTCGTCTAAGAAAATGAATTAAGTACATAAAACATGTTGAAAATGAAATTATTTAAATTCATGCATGCTGGAGAAAGATAGAGGGGAAAATGTAATGCAAAAATAGAGATAGAGAGCCGGAGAGAGCGTAGAAACACAAAGATATATATCAGTGTGCCTAAGTGCAAAGATAAGATACACAAACTATTCAGATGTCATCTAGAGATTTAGAATTTATGAGCTCACTAACATATATTTTATCATGTATAAATATAACCTTGTGAATTGATCTACTGAGCTACTTTGATATGGTAGGGGATATAAGGTTGAGCTACTTTGATATGGTAGGAGATATAACGCTAGTTTGGTGGTTGGTATGAGACAATTAAGGAGTGAAGTGATATGGAGGTTGAGGATACTATCTCCACCCACAACATAGCACTAATATATACCAACAGTTGTCATTAAAAAAGTTTATAAAAATAACTACTTTATATGGTAAGTTTTGTTTCTTTTGATGAAAGGCATCAACAAAGAGAAGAAAAAAGCTACAGAGATAGGGAAAAGTATCTTTCTAAAGAAACTAAATGGAAAAGAACGGGTGGAGGAACAACCAAACTAGAGAAACACTAGCACACCAATGCAGAAGATCACTCCAACCGTGTCCATATTCTGATAGCAATACATTTTTCTGAGCTCAAAGGCCATTTCTTGCACACAAAATACTGAAGATCTCTCTAACTTCATCGCATATTTTGATAAGTAATATAATTTTCGGAGTCCAAAGACCATTTCTATGTTACAAAGTACAAGTATCAAACCCAAAAACATGAAATTTGAAACGAAGACTTCAAGCTACTACGGATTAAGTTATATACATCATAGTTTATAAAGTTGAATATCCAACAAATCACCACCTGTTGCGTGCCCAAGGAGACAAAACCCCTTGTCTATAGAGCCATAAACAAAGAAACATGAGAGGATTCCGTCCAACATCAAGCAACGGGCCCTGAATCATTGAATGCAGTATAAATGTTAAAAGCGTGTTGGTAAAAATATATAACATGAATTTGAAATTAAGGTTTTAATAGAAATACAGTGTATGCAGCTTCGGCAAATTTATGAAGAGTCGCAGCCTCCTTAACTCGCATCTCTGGTGCTTCCGTGGATCCTTCAGAGGTTTCTGAAGATTTTTCATTGTGTTGGAGTAAAGCTAAAGCTGGACGAAAAAAACTTCAGGTAAGAACGTGATGGTGAAGTTAAACTGATTTGAAGTAGACTGATAAAAATTTGGTGAGATTAGCATTATCATACTAAAAATGCGATGTCGTCCATTTAAAAAATCTTTCAACTCAATAACTCATTCACATGTGATCCTGAACCCAAGCACAGAAGAACAGCAGCACTTAATGGAAGGAAGGTGAAATATTGGCTTTTAGAAATTAAGGTGATTTATTATGTTAATTAAAAATACATTGATTTAAATAAACAAAAACTCGACATATCACTAATAAAATGAGTGGTCTAGCATACTCGTCATGTCTGAAAGCACAACAAATTAAACCTTGCTGCTTGTTTTAAGGAGGATATTATAACCACTTTAATTGAGATAGCTACCCAACACTAACTCCAAGAATCATATGTACATTTACAAACAACTCATGAACATATTATAAGTTATTTTTATTAGTGTATTGAAATTTGAAACACTGGTAATAAAGATAAGTATTCATGATATAGCCCAAATAAGCTCTTCCAAACCTGCCAAGAGTTCCATATGGCCGGTTCCAGAAGCCCGATAAGCAACAAGGTCACCTAACAATCGTGCAACTGAATAGACTTCATCTTCCTCCTTTGCAGTCAAGTATTTGACGCGGCCGAGACAGCACAAGGTCTCACGTAAACCGTTATCAAAAACCTCCCTATAATGTGATTTCCAAGCATTGTCATGGGATTCATAGAAAGATCTCCATCTGAGAACATCAGATCCTGTAAAGCACTGAGCTAGAGCAACCAAACAAACAAGAACCATGAAGATGGACAGTAACGTGTGCTTCCGCCAGTGAAGGTTCCATCCCAATTCTGCATTCACAAACCGAAAGTGAGGTAATAATAATACTAATAGTAATAATAAACAAAAGCACAAAACACAAAAAGAGATACATAGCTCTGTAACACCAACACCTCTGAAAAAATGTGAATCTGTATTCAAAACCAACAAAGACACTTTGTGATTACATTTAACTTATTCATTTTTTCAAATTATTACTGGTATCAAAAATTATTACTGGTGTCGACGTATCAGTATTGGTGTCGTGTTTTCAGTGTGTCGGCTTGATAGATAAAGATTGATGAATGGAGGAACTCACCAACCTAAAAGACAAACAGCTGGTGAGGTATCTTTGGCGAAATAGTAAGCTGATTTGGAAACAAGGTAAGTAGCGCAGAGAAACTGAATCACTGTGAGCGCGACGGTGCATCGACTCCACCATAACCATTTCTTATACCTTCCCTATCATGTTATAAAGTATTATATTTCATTACATCAACGATCAACGATCAACGATCAACGAGGAATGTAAATTGAAATAACGAATAGAATTAGGGAACATTCGTTCGTACTCGTCTATGGTAGCGCAAAAGGAGGCGATCTGTGGTGGACGAGGAGTCGTCGTCGAGAATGAGAGTGGCGGCTGATTGTTGAGCAACGGCGGTCTGAAACATGACTATGATTCTCATAGCGGCGGCAAAAGAAACGGCGGCGAATGGAAGAAGAGAACGGAGATCGCAGAGGAGATAGGTTTGGGAAAGGAGAAGGGCGCCAATGAGGAAAACGAGAGCGTTGGAAATCCCTAAAACAATGCCTACACGTCTCAGGTTTCTGACACCAAAACCCATTGCACGCGCCACCACCGCCGTCGCAACCACCTGCTTCTATCTTCCACCTTCCATTTAATTAAAGTTAATTAGTAATAATATTAATCAGAATCGGACGATTTATATGCTAATCTGGTATTAACTTTTTCAAAAGAAGAAAAAAAAAACTGTTATCTGCGTAATCTTCAAAAGCTACGAGTATAAATAACATGAAATTGACTCGTTAATGGGAGCTTAGATGATAGGAGCACGGTTTCAACTCTAACATCCTGCTAATTCATCTAAGAGCTAAAACTATTACCATTAAAAGTACTGTACAAAAAATTATGAAATCAATTACATATTTATTTTAATTTTTTTATTGGGTCAAAATTCATTTTGTTCCTTAGATTCGATCAATTGCGGCACACAAATTTTGAAAAAAAATATATATAAAAAAAGACCATCATAAGTAATTGAACTAGTATTAATTTTAAAAAAAAAATTCAAATTTTATATTAAAAATTGGACCCAACTAACCGGTCAGACTGAAAACCGCGGAAGTCACCGTTCTGATCTGATTATTTTATACCACAATTTTACATTTAGAAATTTATCTCTATTTTTCTCTAATACTTTTTCTATTTTTTAGGATTATTTTGTATTAATTTTTTTTATTACACTTATTTTATGGTGATTCCATGAAGACTATAATGGTTCACGATTTTCTTTTCTTTATATAAATATGAATTTAGTTTTCTTTGTCAAGTCATTTGTCTTGGCCGTCTCACACCTTGAAAAATCTGAAAATATTTTTCTTGTGTTAAATGCGTTTTCGGATATACTCAAATCATACTAAAATGCGTTATTATGATATTTACTTTGCAACAACAAAAAAGTTCGAAGATGCACCTTCGAACACATTCATTTTTTTGCAAAATAAATGTGACCAACAATTTGTGTCTGAAATGTATGTAAAAATGTGCGTTTGGAGATGCATTTCCAAACACTAGAAACTTTTCATGGTGGTGGAAGAGAACACATAAGGGTGAAGAGAAATTTCATATTTATTACTCAGATATCCATGTTTGAATATTGGACCATTATATAAAATCATAGTTTAAGATCCACACGTCACAATGATTTCGGCTCAAACATTACGTAGTCACGTGGGACACGAAAGATATCTTAAAATGGAAAGTAGCAAAGTTGACCATGTGCTTGTCACGTGGGTGAGATAGACATGCCATGAGAAATTTTTGACAAACGGATCACCCGCCATGAGACATTGTCAACTCGTCAATTTAGTTGAAATATTTGTGATCCGCATAAAATCCACACCAACCAATATATTAGAACAATACCACAACCATTTATCTTGAAATGCAGAGTGAAGCAATTCAAACACCAATGATAATGAAAACATACACTACTAGTGAAAGCATTGCAAGAGAATAGATTAGATTAAAGAACCAATCTTAATCAAAATGTTTCTCCGCAATCTTAGATAACGGTTCGTAGTTTTGATTTCACCTTGATAGAATTAACAACCAAGGAAAATTTTTGTTGAATTCATCGGATGAAAAATCAACCAAGAGAAAAAAGGGCAAACTTTCCATTATATCTTTTGTTACCTCGCCCACCAAACCGAGGTAAAAGCCATGTTTCAACCTAGGTGTAAAAGCCATGTTAGACACGACATGAGATCCTCGAAAAAAGACCAATTGCCACGACCCCTGATAGAGCAGGGTCAAGTGGACCAAATCCAAGGAAAAACCTAAAGGCACTTCTACTCAAACAACAAAACCATTTCAACAGAAAATCAACTTCTACTTTCAAATACAACTATCAAATTTCAAAAAGGAATAGATATTTCTAGACTATGCCTACCACAGGTAGATTACAACATACACTGTATGTACAATTTCCTTCATTATTCGTTTAAACTTGAAAGGTACAAAAATCAGTTTCCATCAAAACCTTGACCTCTATGCAGTGCCATAGAATCTCATAAAACATAGTAGTAAGTTTATGTACTTTGTTTGCATCCGCAAGTGCAACTCTCAAGATCTTCGTGAAGTTTCTGAAAAAGGGTGAACAGATAATGTAATCAATATCAACAGAGACAGCATTATTATACTAAGAATTACTTGATGCATTCATATGAAGCTCTTTTTACACACCTGGACTTGAGTTTGAAGACCTTTGATATGTTGAACTGCCAAATCTAGCATGTCTGAATAACTTGTTTGCTACAGTGACATTTTGAAACAACATTAAGCAACCTATAATGTACAAAGTTAAACACTGGTTCGTTTGACAATATTATCGACTCGTCTATAGCTAAACAGGTTCATCTGAGTCTGAAGTGAACCTCTCTTCAAAAGTTTAAAATACACTTCTCTTCTTTTTCAATAATACTACTTCACTGTTACTATTACTACTAGTACTACTTTCAACCACTCAAATTAATGTGTGCATTATCTTAAACAATGCTTATAATGAAATGGATGGAATAATAGGAAAGCAATAATACCTTATCCATATTAGGCACAAGATCCTGCAATTTCTTCAATTTTCCACTTATTCTAGTTCTTCTCTCCTACATACATGCAACGCAATAGAGTTAGTATACATATATACATGTAGTATTTGAAATAGAAACAGAAAGAAAAATAGCAGAGTAGAGTATTACCCGTTCTGCAATGCTTCGGGGATGCGTGGCACAGCCACGCTTAGCGCGGATTTTACAAGGGACGGAATCTTGTGGAATATGCATCAGCTTGTCCATCTCCATAGAAGTTTGTGGGAGACTATACTGAATTAGATTAAAGTAGAAACATTGAATGAATCAATATAATGGATGAAGAATATTATCATCAATTGTGAAAAAGGCTACTAATACTAGTACTACCTGAGTTTCAAGGGCGTTGAGGCAATGAAGAAGAAGGTCGGGATCGTCCTCGTTTCTACTAGAACGCTTATTATTAGTTTGATTTTGAGAACCAGAAGAAAATACTATAGAATTTGAATTGTTATTGTTATTAGTATTATTATTATTATCAGGTCCTACACCCCAGTTACTACTATGCAATGATCCATTTCCTGCAGCTACTGCTGCATAATCAACACCATTTTCGGATATTCTAGAAAGACATTCCTGTCCTTGTCCTCCTCCGGTAAAGCTCAATTCAGACTTCAATCTTGATCCTCCATTTCCGCCTCTCGTGATTGTGAACCCAGCTGCAATTATTACATAATGTTTTTCAATTTCATGACTCATGATGAAATTATTAATATTCTATGAGATCTATCTAATTACAATTTAATCAAATTCATTGCATAAAATGATAATTAGAATAAAAATAGGAGATACCGCTGTTATTGTGATTGAGAGTGGCGAGATGGTTGAGGAAACCGGCGGGAGAGCTTTTTTGACGGACCAGAGATGATCCGTCAAAGCCTTCGTAAGAAGATCTCTGCTGCAGTTGCTGTTGCTGTTGCTGTTGTTGCTGTTGTTGTTGCTGCTGGCTGGAATCACCGGAGAAATAATGTCCAGTCCCTGGGAGAAGGCGTGATCCTGCTAAGACAGCATCAACGGTGCTGGTGAGGAGAGAGCCGGGTGCAGAACCATATCTGGTAAGACCTGTCTGACTTATGGAACTCTGCTGTTGTTGAGAAGAGGAGGAAGAAGTGGAACCAGAAGAAGAAGGAGGACGATACATGATGATGATAGAGTTGAATAATGTGAATCTGTGTGCGAGAGGAGAGAAAAAGAAGCGAAGACTAAGAAAAAAGAAGATGGAATGATATTATAATAAAAGAAGCAAGTTGTTGTTAGTTGGGATGAGGTTAAGGAGGGTTTACAAATATCCTAAGCACAAAAACAAGATATTAGAGATTAGATGCGCTGTCTCACACTCCACTTGTGCAATTGTTTATGACAACTTGTTAATATCACGTGCCCTTTTTCATCAAAACATGCCCACCTTCATGGTATCTCCATTTTTTATATGTCCCACAATTGTCAATTTTCAAAACTATACAATGGTATGCACTAAATTTATCACTCACTATCTTTGTTTTTTTAATGTTGGATACCATTGGCGGCTTTTCTCAATTCATGGTATGCAACTCTAAGTATTTGAGCTTAATTCAAGACACTATTATATAGGATAAATTTTGAAAACATGTGGATGTGGTTTATGTTGGTTTTTCCTATGTTTTGGAGAGGCCCAATTGGATTGGGTTTGTCACTACTCATGTGTGTAAGCGTTTGTTATTATCCAATAAAGAAGAATATGGTTGAAGTGTGAAAAATAACAAGAGAAAAAAAGTGAGAAGAGAGAAAAATCAATAGACACATCAAAATTCCGCAGCCTCAATTTCAGCACAATTTAATCCCATAAAACCGGACCTTGCATATAATTCAACGGTTGAATCATCTTAAAGTTTTGATACAACGCTCATCGTTGATTATAGTGGAGTTTTCAAATGGCTTACGGGTCCCGTGGTTTTTTACTCCTAGTTACCGAAGGTTTTTCCATGGGAAAATTATGTTGTGTTGTTTGATGTATTTTTTTTGTTGATTGTTGTTGCATGTGATATTTAGGAGAGCTTATCTTGTTGGATTTTTCTGTTGCGTTTGTGATTTGCTCCCAACAAGTGGTATCAGAGTCTGGTTTGATTTGACTAACGATGGAGACCAACACATCTAGGACGGTAAGTTTGAATGGTTCCAATTATAATGTTTAGAAAGGAAAAATGGAAGAATTGCTTTATGCGAAAGATTTTCACTAACTAATTTTCTCTAAAGAAAAACCTGATGGAAAAAGGGATGACGAATGGTCTTTATTGCACAGACAAGTTTGTGGTTATATTCGCCAATGAGTGGGTGATAATATTTTGAATCATGTGATCTCGGTGACTCATGCTCGCTCTCTTTGGACCAAACTTGAGGAGTTGTATGCAAGAAAGACGAGGAACAATAAGTTATTCTTGTTCAAGCAATTGATGTCATTAAGGTATAGTGATGGTTCACCAATAATCGATCGCTTGAATAATTTCCAAGGTATTCTAAATCAATTGTCGGCGATGAATCTTACTTTTGATGAGGAAATTCAAGGTTTATGGCTTCTTGGTACTTTTCCTAATTCTTGGGAGACTTTTAGGACATCTTAGTCTAACTTCGCTCCTAATGGTATCATCTCAATAGACTTGGCTAAAATTAGTGTGTTGAATGAGGAGTTGAGGCGTAAGTCACAAGGCTCTACTTCATATTCCTATGTGTTGTTTACCAAATCAAGGGGAGACATCAAAGTAAAGGTTCAAGTAAGCGCGGTACTTCACGTGGTAAATTACAAGGAGGCTCTAATAGATTCTCTCATATTGAGTGTCATCATTCTGGGAGGGAAAGGGACACATAAAGAGGTATTGTCGTAAGTTGAAAAGGGAAAACAAGAAGAAGAGTTATAACAACGACAAAAAATAAGGTAACAATAATGAAGATGTTTCTATTGTTGATGACTTCTTTACTGTTTGTGATAGTTGTGTAGAGAATGTCAATCTATCATGTGATGAGATGGATTGGGTGGTTGATAGTGGTGCTTCTACTCATGCAACCTCGAGACGTGATCTTTATTCAACTTACAAGATCAGTGACTTTGGGTTGTTCGTATGGGAAATAATGGGAAAGCGAATGTCATCAGAATGAGAGATATTTGTTTCAAAACTAGCAATGGGTATACTCTAGTTCTCAAAGGTGTGAAACACAATCTAGAAATTTGATTCAATCTTTTATCCGTTGGAAAGTTCGATAATGAAGGATATGATAATTATTTTTCGGGTAATGAATGGAAGTTAAAGAAAGGCTCAATGGTAATTTCTAAAGGTAAAAGTAATTTGAACTTGTATGTCGTCCAACACATCAACACTTGTGTCAATGATAGCTCATATGAATTATGGCGCAAACATTTAGGTCGTATAAGTGAAAAAGGTTTGAGTATTTTGTCTAAGAAGAATGTGTTGTATGGTGTTTCCGATGCAAAGTTAAGAAAGTGTTCACATTGTTTGGTGGGTAAGCAAAGGCAAGTTTCCTTTTTGTCTTCTGAGCCTAAGAGGAAATCAAAAGTGTTGAATTTAGTACATTGTGATGTGTGTGGTTTGATGAAGACACAATCACTTGGTGGTTGCATATTACTCTGTGACTTTCATTGATGATTTTTCTCGGAAAACATGGACTTATACCTTGAGGACAAAAGATCGAGTGTTGGATACCTTCAATTTGTTTCAAGCATCGGTTGAAAGAGAAACGGGGAAAAGCTCAAGTGTATTCGAACCGATAAAAAGGGAGAGTATATAGGAACTTTATAAGTATTGTCAAGATCAAGGTATACGTTGTCAAAAGTCTCCTCCAAAGACACCACAATGGAATGGGTTAGCCAAAAGAATGAATAGAACTTTGGTGGAAAGAGTGAGATGTTTACTTTCTCAATCAAATTTGCCGAAATACTTTCGGGGAGAAGCATTGAGCACGGTTGTACATCTTTTAAACCTTACTCCATGTGTTCCGTTGAAGTTTGATGTTCAAAGTCATGTTTGGAGCGGTAAATATGTTTCCTACGACCATCTCTGGTTGTTTGGGTGCATGACTTATGTGCATATTCCGAAGGATGAGAGATCAAAATTGGTTGAGAATTCGAAGAAATGTGTGTTTGTTGGGTATGGACTTGATGAGTTTGGGTATCGATTCTTTGATCTGGTTCAACAGAAGCTTATTCGTAGTCGTGATATCGTATTCATGGAGGATTATACCATTGAGGACATCGGCAAAGTTAAGAATAAATATTCGATTTTTGAAGAAGAATGAATGGTTGATACGGACTCAACTACTATTGCTCCTACCCCTATCACTTTCAAAGATGTTCCAATTGAAAATCAAGGTATGAATTTGAATCTTGATAATATTTTAAATCCTAATGATATTGTTGAGTAGATGTTGCGGAAGACATTGTTGAAAATGAGGTTGATCAAGAGGTTGAAAGTGTTGAGAAAATGATTGCTTCTGATGAGTTGAGGCAGTTTACTCGTGATAAAAGGCCTTCCATTCGATACCCGTCGAACAAGTAAGTTTTTCTTACCGATGGTGGAGAACCCGAAAGCTTTAAAGAAGTTTTGGAGGATGAGAACAAAAAGGAGAGGATGGATAACATAGAGGATGAAATGCAGTCACTTTGTGAGAATAATACCTTTGAGTTAGTGAAGTTGTCAATGGGTAAGAGAGAATTTAAGAATATATGATTTAATCGAATTAAGCAAGATGAGTGTACTTCTCAAAGAAGATTCAAGGCTCGTTTGGTGGTAAAAGGCTTGAAACAACAGGAAGGTGTTGATTTTGGGGCGGGGTGTGTACTAAGGTACTCGTATCCGTGCTCATATCCGCTTATTTTATGGGCAATTACCCGAGCCCATCCATGTACCCATTTTTGCGGGTTTTTACCCTACCTTTTGTGGGTATTTTTTAGGGTATCCACTGGAGATGGGTAAAATTGTCATTCCTATGTGTAGGTTTGAAGTCATGGACACGTGTACAGTAATTATACAGTGGCTGAAGGATGGTAACTATCTCGTTGTTTACCTGAGTGAGTTTTGAATACCCTGTTTTCTTTTATAAGTTATTTTAGACAATATCTGTGACCTATGTGCATTGTTTTGCAGATCAAATGGTAAATATTTTTGTTGAAGAGAATATGAGAGAAAATCATACTGTTAGCGTGGAAACTAAGAACCCCAAAGTCAACCAGAGAATTTTACCATTAAGGACGAAAAAAGGCAAGTTGAAGATCTAACTCCAAATTTGTCCAATTTAAAAGCTTGAAGGAAGCTCGGAGGCTAGAAGAAGATTGTTCTCCCGCGTTGGTACCATCCTCCACATTTCTTAAAACTCATAAATTTTCAAAAATATTGACTAAAATTTATATTTTAAAATCAAATCAATATAATTTAAAATAATGACCGAAAAATTTATATTTCAAAACCAAATCAATATAGAATCAAAATTTATTTTATTTATATTGAAACAAAGAATCGACATTTAAGAAACAGATATTTTAGGCTATTTTCATAACTAAAAATATCGTTAGTTGGTCTAGTGGTAATTGGCCTTAAACTTGGTAGAGAGAACCGCGGTTTCATCCCACAAAACTGCAAAAGAAAAATTAGCAGTCTTTTATAAAATAATGTCATGCTAGTAAATAAAATGTATTTCAAATTAAATACCAATTTTACTTTTTAATACAAAAATTATTGATACTTTTTTAATTTCCTCTCTTTAGTTATTATTGTGTAAAATAGTTAATAACGTTAAATTAGAAAGAGTGCATTGGCAAAACAGAAACATAACTCCAAGCCTATAACTAATACTAAAGAACTTTAGAAACTGCTCCAACATTAATAGTTGTTCTTCCTTCTCTTTTTTGTGGAACTCTCATTCTTGTCACCTCTTCTTTCTCTTTTTCTTTTCCCTCTTCTTTCATCATCAGTTCCACGGCTCTTCTTCTTTCTCTTTTTCTTGGAACTCTCATTCTCCTCATCTCTTCTTTCATCTGTTGTTTCATCCATTCTAGTTGCAGCATCGAATCGGTCTTGTCTGCCCGTTAAATATTGACCATGCATTATATGCAACACATCGTCCCGGCCCATCTGTGGGTAGAGAAAGATAGATATAAAGAAATCAAATATGCACATAGCAAATAAACTAAGTTGAGAGATGTGAAGAAATACTTGCCTGGTCAGTTATGTCATTAAGGGCTGGCCTATATTCTTCGTAGGGATATCCCAGTAAGTCAGCTAATTTTAACAGTGATAAACTTCGTTTGTCAACTGATCTTTCAAGTTTCTCATCAACTGAACTATCTGAGCTATACGAGCTTATTGAGCTATCCGAGTGATCCGAGCTATCTGAGTAGTATTTCTTAGAAACTTTTCTTTCTGAACGACTCTTATGGCGGCCCTTATGACGGTGGGAACGGTCCTTGTGGCGGTGAGAATGGCCTTTATGGCTTTGGGAATGGCCCTGGTTAGCAACTTCTGTTGATCAAATAAGTAAACAAAGTGTGAGAAGAATTCATACAGAAACAAAATAATGGAAAATGAATTTCCCAAAGTCTCGAAAATTAACATAAGGTTATGTGCATTACAATTACAACATTTACAGCAATTGGTTGGTAAAATTAATAAGAGGTGAGAATTGAGTTACCCATATGAGACTGAATAGGTGCTGCTGGAAACTTTGCTTTCATCAAACACAGAGTCACTTTCTCAAAATCACAAAAAAAAAAAAAATTGAACAACTCAGAAAATATAAGAATATTTTAAACAATATCCTATAACAGATTCAAAAATTTGAGGGATTAATTTCCTAAAAAACAATTCAATTTCTCAAAATCTCTTAAAGAAAACTCCAAATCCGAGAAGATTTGAATATTACAACTAATACATAATAGATTTGAATATTGATTGAAAAAAAAAAAAACTCTAATTCAAAGGCAGTAAACCCTAATCCCAAAATCTGAGAAAATCTCGTTCATAAAAAAACAAGCAAATTGGAAAAGGAAAGAATGTCACGCGGATAGAGAGATAAGAGATGAACCTGAAAATAAAAATTCAATCCACTGGATGGGGAAGAACAAAAAATGAAGTCTGAAATAAATCAAATCATATTAAATAAATAAATAAATATGTTTTGAGATATTTATAAAAAAAACTCTAATAATTAGGGGTGATCGCGGTGCGGTTTGGGCGGTTTTGACGAAAAAAATCATCCGAACCGCAAGAGAAAAAATCGTGCGGTTTGGTTTGGTTCGGTTGACTTTTAAAAAAAATCCGAACCAAACCAAACCAAACTAATGCGGTTTGGTTCGGTTTGGTTGGTTCGGTTTTTTACTAATATTTTATTGAACAATACATACATATAGATGACAACATAACTTTGTATTTAGACATTCATACACTATCAAATAACAACAAAACTCGTCATATTTTGACAACAACTTTCTATTTAATATGTAAAAATTAAATTAGACAAAAGTTAAATAATAAACATAAAATAATAATATAAAACAATATAAAAATTATTAGAAATGAAACAAAAAAATAGAAGAGAGGAGAGATTAGTGAAGGTGAAAAAGAAAAAACAAAAGAGTTGAGAGATTAGAGAAGAAGATGCGATAAAAATGAAACTGAAATAGGGAACATTTGCATAAAAATAAGAAGGTAAAAAAGAAAGAATATAAGAGAGTAGAGATTATAGAAAAAGAGGGAAGATGTATGTGGCAAAAAAGGCGCGATAATACTATTAGAGATTTGAAAAGATCGGGCCTAAAATCATATGTGTAAGGACAAGAAAATTGTTCTTAATCATAAGGCTAAGGTATGATACATTTAAGTTTGGGTTGGATGTGAGTTAAGTAAAAGTTAGGTTGTAACATAATGCGGTTTGATTCGGTTTGGTTCGGTTTACAAAATACAAACCGCAAACCGAACCGAACCGTGCGGTTTTATTAAAAGATGACCCAAACTAATCCGAACTAAATGCGGTTTTTTGCGGTTTCGGCTTGGTTTGGTTTGGTTTGCGGTTTTCTATTGGGTTGGTTTGGTTTTGAGCACCCCTACTAATAATAATAAATATATTCTTAAAATATTTTTCAAATTTATAAGCTAAATCAAATATTCTTTTATCATTTATGAGGAAATATTGTTTCAAATCAGAGTCAATTAATATTGCTATTCTTTCTTCTAACCCTAATCCTCACAGCACTTTTTTCTTTCTTTTCTGGGTATTCATGGGTGGTAAGAAGAAAGCACTGATTGTTGGGTTTAACTATCCTGAATCAAAAACGCATATCAAGAGTCCTGCGAACTCTGCAACCAGATTTACGGATTGTTTGATGACATATTATGGATTTCTTTCCGATGATATAACTCTTATGCTTGATGAAACCCCCCGCTTGAATTGTAATTTTCCTACCAACCATCAATTCACTCCTTCCTATTTCCCAGAGACAATGCCATCTAGGGGTGTTCGCGGTGCGGTTTGGTTCGGTTTTGAGCATAAAAGTCATCCTAACCGCGAGATAAAAATGCATGCGGTTCGGTTTGGTTCGGTTGATTTTTGATAAGTCATCCAAACCAAACCAAACCAAACCAATGCGGTTAGGATCGGTTCGGTTGACTGCGGTTTACACTATAAAATAAAAATGTACTGAAATAAAAGGAAAAAGGAAAGTAATTCAATACCAATATAATATATGATATTATACCATACAAAAGAAATTATATTATAAGAACAGTAGAGAATTAAAAATACATTATAAATGAAATACATATTTAGACAGTAGACAATTACATATATATGTAGCTCAATAAAATATAAAAACTAAGTTGATTATGTCAAAACTTAAGTTAATAAATTAATTATTAAAATTCAAAACGTGAGGTGTGGCTTTATGCAATTGGATTTGGAAAGATAATAAATTAACTATTAAAATTCAAAACTTAAATTAAACATGCGGTTTGTTTCGGTTTGGTTCGGTTTTGTGAAATACAAACCGCAAACCAAACCAAACCGCGCGGTTCACTCCAAAAATCATCCAAAATCATCCAAACCAAACGCGGTTTTTTGCGGTTTCGGTTTGGATTGGTTCGATTTGCGGTTTTGCTTTTGGATTGGTTCGGATACGATCACCCCTAATGCCATCCTCTTACGCCTTCACCATATGCACAAAACTCTACCAAATGATAACCGATTCTACTCATGGTGACACCCTCGTTTTCTATTTCTGTGGACACGGCGGTCGCACTCCTGCAACCGATTATAATAATAATTCTGGCTTTGTTGAATATATGTGTTGCAGTGATGGATCTATTATCACAGGTACATTTTACCGTTTAAGATCGTTTAAGATCATAATATAAGAATGATAAACTTTACTATCTGATTGTTATATAATTGTTATTATTATGTTGGGCAGACTCAAATCTTCGGCACCTAACCGAATGTGTACCGGCGGGATGTTCGTTTACAGTAGTGGCGGATTGCACGGCATCTGGAGGACTTATAGAAGGAGCTAAAGAGATTTTAGGACACAGTACGGAGACTCCCGTAACCAACAAGATCCCTCTAACCAGTAATATTTGGGAACCAACATTAGGCACGGCGCGTCGCCCATTGGGTATACTTTTATCTGCCTGTCAAACTGATGAGGAAGCTCGAGCCGCGATTAATTTCAATAGACTGGAGTCTGCCTGTTTTTATACCGATGCTTTAATTCTTGTTATCCAAGAAACGAAAGGGAATGTGACTAATTGGAACTTAGTCAAAACTATACGACATATGTTTCGAAGTATGCAATGGAAACAGGTCCCTGGTTTGTACTGCGATGAAAGTCAAGTGAATTTGAATTTTTTGGGTCTTAATGGATCAGAAATTGCTGAGAAGGGTCATTCGGGAAGAAAACTAAATGTTGCGAAAATGTCAAAAAGGGAGCGCATATTGGGGAATCCTTATGTATATGTTGGGGAGATCTCAAAAATGTTGAGTATACTAGGACAACCTTTTGTATTCTCCCATACGGAAAACATCGGCGACTTAGTAAGTAATAAAGGTTATTGGGCTTTTAGCCATGCCTGTGATACCGGCATTGTAGGTTTGTAAATTTAGATGCTATTTGCTTATTTGATTTCTTTATAACTATCTTCTATCTCTAAACAGTTGCTCCCTAGGAAGCGGACCTCGTTTGAGGTGTTCCGTGCTATGTCTATGGCCTATCACAATGCTTTTAATGCTCGTTTCGAGGTTTTAGCTTCAGTGAAGATTGAAGAGTTGGAGTCCATGGAAAGAACAAGAGGTAAAATGAAAGACGTATTGAAATGGATTGCAGCAACTTATTTAGGACAAAAAGATGGTGAAAGAAGAGGCAACAAGGATGAGAGTTACAAGAAAAAGAAAAAGAAGAATGAGAGTTTGAAAAGAAAGAGAAAGAGGAAGTCTCATGATAGAGGTGAAAAGAAGGAGGAGAGTTCAAAGAAAAAGAGAAAGAACTCTCATGATAGAGGTGAAAAGAAGGAGAGTTTAAAGAAAAAGAGAAAGAAGAACTAACAATTAAATGGATATTTTGGTAACTTTAGTCTCTTTGTACTACTGGATTACTATTGTATGTGGTACTCTAACTAAAATTTCTAAATGTGTTTTTTTGTTGTATAAACTAGGTAGGGCGTTGAGACCCAAAGTGTATATTTAACTTTGAAAGAAAATTTTTGTTGGAAAGGATGAAATTTTATTAAGAAGTATACGTTGATTCTCTTCAACTATAAGTCGGTCTATGTCTCGAATTAAAGACTCATGATATAATTTGTTAGCGCAACATCGGGGGACGGTCGACTGAGGAGCATTTCTTCATTTCCTTGAGTAACACACCTTTGTGGGAGACACACCACTTCTCCACCTAAAACTTTAAGGTGATAGGTGAGTTGGTTCTCCCACTTATAAATGCTCGAGTCTTCACATGCATATCAAATATAGAACTATTATCCACATTCACACTTATATTTATTCTCAACAATTTAAACTCTTACACAAGAGACCTATTTATATAATTAAAAAGGGAAATTTAAATCAGTTAAAGAAACTACAATTAAAATGCCTTTTGTTCAAGTATTTCCTTTGAAACAATGATATTCAACATTTTTAAAAAATAGTTTTGATGAAGATTCTGAGTTGTCAATTAACGATACTTAATATTTTTAGAAAAAAAGTTTAAAAAGATTTATGTTCTTGTTTCTTTTTAAGAATAAAAAATATTATTTTCTCAGTTTCTTTTTTAAGTGTCGTTTTAGTAAAAAAAAAATCAACCAAGATAGTGGACTGTTAGACTTATTTTTCCTATTATACTCTCATTTATTTTCTCTTTCCAAATAAATTCAACCATAATCTATCTCTTTTTCCAATAACTAATTGAGAAAATAATTAATTTTATGAAAAATATGAATAGGAGTTATTGAGAAAGTAAGAGTATAATTGACAAATTAAAATATTAAACTATAAAATGACACTTAAATAGAAACCAAAAAATTTCTTCTAAAACGACACTTAAAAAGAAACGGAGAGAGTATGATCAAGATAACTAGAATTGAATTAGACTATAAATTGATACACTAAGATTCAAGGTTTAGAAATTTGATCAAAGTTTGATCTCAATTAAATCGGTAATAACTTTGTTGGTGCACAATGAATAAAGATGATAACAAAGAGAATAACGACACAAAGATTAATGAGAGAATAATGATGTATATTCTACTTGCGTTGTTAATAAATGATAGCTACTACAAGGTTATTTATACAAAAGAAAAATTGCCACCTAAGCCCTAACAGACTAAACTTAGTGAACTAGTTTAAGTACAAACAATACAATACTACAAATACTAAAGTTCCCTTTAAACTAAACAGCTACACTATCAGGACCCAGAAGGTAGAACTTCTAGTCAACACTATCTTCTGAGTAACCATCCGAAGATCAGCCCACATCAGAACTTCTGATGCTCATCTTCTGAATATTGAATTACTCTTCAATATCATCCCTTAATTCATATTCTTCAATCAAAGATGACAACGCCAATTCCATCCCTTAAGAGCAGAAATTGATTCGTCTTGATCGCCTACGTCAGAATATCTGCCATCTTCTTCTGGGTGCTACAGTGCACAACTTCTAATATTCCATTCTGGACTTGGCTTCTCAAGAAATGATACTTAGTCTCAATATGCTTGCTTCTTCCGTGTAACATAGGATTCTTGGCAAGATTGATTGCAGACTTGTTATCAATCATCAGCTTCAGAGGCTTCTTCACTTTAATCTTTAGATCTTCTAATAAGTTTAGAAGCCACACATCTTGACATGCAGCTACAGCGCCTGCAATGTACTCAGCTTCACAGGTTGATAGAGCAACAACAGCTTGCTTCTTGGAACTCCAAGAAATAGGACCTCCTATAAACATAAACAAGTACTCCCTCCGTTTTTTATTATAAGTCGTTTTAGACTTTTCACACAGTTTAAGAAAAATAATAATTGTTGTATGAAAATAAGAAATTATGAAGGTTTTTACAAAATTATCCTTCATTAATGACATATGGAAGATAAATTTATATAATTGAAAAGAGAGAGAATAATAAATATTTAAGGATATAATAGGAAAAGTAGCATTAATTATTCATTAGAATTATAAAGCGACTTATATTTAAATACAATTTTTTTTCCAAAACGACTTATAATAAAAAACGGAGGGAGTATCTAGAAGTACTCCTTCTATCAACTATGTCTCCACACCAATCAGAGTCAGTGTAACTCAATAACTCTGATTCTTCCTTTCTCCCAGAAGGAAACAATATGCCATACTTCAGAGTTCCCTTGACATATCTCAAGACTCTGACAACAGCTTGGTAATGGGACCACTTAGGTTTACTCATGAACCTACTAACCAATCCAACTGCATAGCATATATCAGGCCTGGTATTGCACAAATACCTCAGAACCCACCAACTGTTTGAAGATCATAGCATCAACATCTTCACCTTTAGAGTCAGAGTCCAACTTCTGATGGTGTAACAACAACTTTGCAATTCTTCAGCTTGAACTTCTTCAGAAGTTCTAACTCTCCATCTTCTGAGTACAGAATCTCCATCCCTAGAAAATATGACATTTTCCATAGGTATGTAATCTCAAACTCATTCATCAGCACCTTCTTGAACTTCATCAGATCTTCTGAACAACTCCCTGTAAGCAATATGTCATCAACATAAAGACACAACAGAATCATATTGCTTTCAGAGTATTGCACATAAACTCCATATTCCATCTCACACTTCTGAAACCCTTGCTTGAAAAATGAATCAATTTTCAAATTCCAAGCTCTGGGTGCTTGCTTTAATCCATACAGAGCTTTGTGTAATTTGTACACCATCCCTTCCTGATTATTTTTCACAAAGCCAAGGGGTTGTGACACGTATACCTCCTCTTGTAATGGACCGTTCAGAAATGCAGACTTTACATCCAGATGCATCAAGAACCAACCTCTGTTTGCAGCTAAAGCAATCACTAGTCTGATTGTTTCATGTCTAGCTACAGGAGCAAACACCTCAAAGTAATCTAGCCCAGGTTTCTGAAGAAAACCTCTTGCCACTAGCCTCGCTTTGTGTTTACCAATTGATCCATTTGGCTTCAGCTTTACCTTGAAAACCCATCTGACGCTGATGGCTTTCTTCTTCTTTGGAAGTTCTGTCAGCTTCCAAGTCTTGTTTCTTTCTATAGCCTCAAGTTCTTCTTTCATGGCATTCAACCAGAATTTCTTCTTGAGCATCTCTTCAATACCCACTGGTTTAAAATCTACTAACATGGCACACTGAATGACATCTCCCTCTGAGTCAACTTCTGTGTCTTGCAATATGTCATAATCTGCAAACCTTCTAGGTATAGTTCTGACTCTTTGTGGCCTTTGAGCTACTTCAGAGTCACCACCTCTATAGTCATCACCTCCAGAGTCATTTCTATAAGCTTGTCTTCCAGACTCTTCATCTTCAGAGTTTTCCCTTCCAGAATCATGACTACCACCAGATTCTAGATCATCATCAGAATCTGGATTAGAATTAGATTCACCATCTGACTCATCTTCAGAAGATTCTTCATCTTCTGACTTTAACTCTTCTTCAAAAGTTATCTCTACATAAGAAGTTGGCTGAGACTCTCTCCAATCCCAAACTTCTGATTCTTTCAGAATGACGTCTCCGCTGACTTCAACTTTATTAGTTTCTGGACAATAGAGCTTGCATGCACCTGTACTGTGGTACCCCACCAATAACATCACTTTGCTCCTATCATCAAACTTCTTCCTTCTAGCTTCTGGAACGTGTTTGTAACACACAGAACCAAAAACCTTCAGATGACTAACACTCTGCTTCTCTTTACTCCACTTCTCTAAAGGAACAATTTCCTTCAGCCTCTTTGTTGGACACCTGTTGAGCACATATGATGTAGTAGCAACAACTTCTCCCCAGAGATTGTGAGGAAGCTTCTTCTCTTTTAGCATACTTCTCGTCATATCAAGAAAGGTACAGTTTCTACGTTCAACAAGACCATTGTGTTGAGGAGTATAAGGAGCAGTAACCTCGTGCTCAATTCCATTATCATCACAGAACTTATGGAATTATGTAGAGTTGTACTCACCTCCACCATCCGTTCTGAGAATATTTATCTTCTAACCACTCTGCTTCTCAACCTTCACCTTGAACTTCTGGAATTCTGTGAACACCTCAGTCTTAAACTTGATAAGTGTTACCCACATCATTCTTGTGAACTCATCCACAAAAGACACAAAATAACTATTACCTCCAAGTGAAGGTTCTGGAAATGGTCCATACACATCAGTGTGCATTACTCCCAGAGCATGCTTTGCTCTTGGAGCAACTTCTGATACAAATGGCAATCTGGGTTGTTTGCCTTTCATGCATACCTCACATGACTTCTCAGGCTTCACAATCTTAGGAATGCCATGTACAAGATTCTTAGAACTTAGATGTCCCAGACTTCTATAGTTCATATGCCCTAACCTCTTATGCCCCAAGTTACTATCACCTTCTGAGCCTTCTGCACTTAGACACTCTGATTCAGCTGTTTCTACATTCACCTTGAATGTTCTGTTGCTTCCCTGTTCAGATTGCATAATCAACTTCTTATTGGAATCATACAACTTCAAGAGGTTGTTCTTCATAACAACTAAGAAACCTTTTTCAATGAGCTGACCCACACTCATCATATTGCTTTTGATTCCAGGAACATACCAAACATCTTCGATCAAAAAATTCTTCCCATTCTTCACTCTGACTTTGACATTTCCCATTCCTTCTATATAAAGGTACTTATCATCAGCACATCTGATCTTTGTCCTCCTTTCAGAGTCAAAGTCTATCAGCCATTGTTTGTTTCGAATCAAGTGATTTGAACACCCAGTGTCTATATACCACCACTCTGACGAACATCTTCCGTCAGACTCTGAAGCCATCAATAGCACAGGTTCATCATCTAAAGCTCCTCTGGCTATATTTGCTTCTTCTGATCTCCTTCCTTTGATTGCCAAACAGTCTCTAGCAAAATGGCCAAACTATTTGCAATAGTAACATTGAACTTTCTTCTTATCCTTTCTCTTCTGATATCTCTTCTCATCAGAAGTTGAGGCTTCCTTTTGGAATCTATCACCACGTTTATGCTTTTGGTCCTTCTTGACAAAAGAAGCCTTCAGAGCTTGCTCAACTTCTCTCTCAGAAGTTCTCTCAGTCAGATGCAACTCTTGTGCTTCTAAACTGCTTTGCAACTCTTCTATTCTCATGGTTTACAGATCTTTAGAATGTTCAATAGATACAACAATATAATCAAATTGAGGAGTAAGTGACCTCAATATCTTCTCTATGATTACTTGTTCAGAAAGAGTTTCTCCACAAGCCTTCATCTCAATAGTGATCAAAATCACTTTAGAGATATACTCAGAAACCTTCTCATTGTTCTTCTTGTTGAGATTCTCATATTGCTTTCTTAGGGATTGAAGCTTCACCTTCTTCACTGATACGTCACCACCGTAAACAGTATATCCCACGCCTCCTTTGACTCCATAGAATCAACAATCTTCTCAAACACATTCACATCCACACACTGATGGATGAAGAACAACGCTTTCTGATCTTTCTTCCTCGTTTCTCTTTGCGCATCTTTTTGTTCTTCTGTTGCATCCGCTGCAACCGGAACATATCCTTCAGTGACAAGATCTAGAACATCTTGAGCACCAAATAATACACGCCTTTGAATCATCCATCTATTCTAGTTGTTGCCATCAAGAACTGGAAGTTTTGTATTCAAATTGCTTCCACTCATCTTTAAACTTTTGCGGACAAAAAGATTTCACTCACACTCACACAGTGTTTCCCAACCCACAAACAATCAAGAAAAAAATGTGTTTCAACACAACTTTGTTTCCCAGAAACAATCAATCACACAGTCACAAACTCACGTTCACTCGTGTTTCCCTGTGTTTGGAACCGGAGCTCTAGATACCAATTGTTGGTGCACAATGAATAAATATGATGACAAAGAGAATAACGGCGCAAAGATTAATGATAGAATAATGATGTATATTCTACTTGCGTTGTTAATAAATGATAGCTACTACAAGGCTATTTATACAAAAGAAAATTTGCCACCTAAACCCCAACAGACTAAACTTAGTGAACAAGTTTAAGTACAAACAGTACAATACTACATACTAAAGTACCCTTTAGACTAAACAGCTACGCTATCAGGACCCAGAAGGTAGAACTTCTGGTCAACACTATTTTCTGAGTAACCATCAGAAGATCAGCCCACATCATAATTTTTGATGCTCATCTTCTGAATATTGAATTACTCTTCAATAAACTTAATATACATAAAATCACATAGAATTATCAATCTTCAGTCGCTTTAAGAAGCAGAACCTGAAGTCCTTAAAGCGACTGAAGCCTAGGAGGAATCCACTTCTTATGCCCCTTTATTTATAGAGTTATCCAAGACACTGCCGCAAAAAAACTCATTTAACCTCGAAGGCAAAATGCATTCAAACTCGGCTACAAAAGTGAGCTAACAAAGGGCGTCATGAAAATCTGTCAATTTACCCCTCGATTAATAAAAAACGAAGGGGTAAGTTATCTACACATGAGTTTGATCCTTCAACAAAAACTTTTTAAATTTTCAAAACTAGCGTAACACACCTCTCGGTTTATGAACAAAACCGAGGGGTAAGATAAATTATTTTAAAAAAAATACGTGTTACATTTTTTATACAAAATATTAATAAATTAATTTGTTAGCAAACTACATTATTAACCAAAATATTACATTATTTACACAGAATATTTAAGTAAAAAATTAATTTGTCAATGAAGATCAGATGTTGGATCCTCGAATCATTGAAATTTAGGAAAGATCAAATGATGGGTGCGAGTATATTCTCAATTGCTTTTGCTTACATTTCTTTCTGATATAAAACAAAAAAGGATTTGATAGATAAATGATTTTGTGCTCTGATAAATATTTAAGAACACATACCTGAAACCCAAATAATTTTTTGCTTTTACAATCCATCAAGAGTACGTTTCATGGCAAATACTTTCACTATAAAGAGAACAAGATATATAGTGATGGAAATAGATAGTTTCAAGCTCTTCATGTTTCATTATCAATTTTTAATATTCAAAATACTTTTATAAATAATGTCTTTTAGGTTTCACGCGGATCACTAATGGTAGTGTCTTGAGTGTTTATACTCAGTAAATGGACGACAAAGATTTGTTTAAAGGCGGTGAGTATCATCAATAAACACGCTTAATTATCCCCTCAGTTATGTCAAAAACCGAGATAAAAAGTATTTAACCCTCGATTTCAGTTGAAAACTGAGGTGAATAGGTATTTTTTATTTTAAAAATTATATTGTTTACACAAAATATTAAAATACATTGATTACAACAAATCCAAATTCATCATTGTCACTATTATTCTTAGAGAACAACAAATATTTGTTGTAATCCAGATTTTGTTGCACAATTTTTGTATGCATTCATTTAAAGTTCTACAATTTGCAATCATCCAATTTCTAGTGAGTTATATGTTTTAACCATTGGAAAATATTTTTTTCTGCACTTGCAATCCGTCATGGAGAATTTTTCCAAGCTTATTTAAGTTTCAAGATTTTATTATCTTGAGCAAATATTTTTATGGAAAATGCTTTCACAAGAAAGAGAATAAGATATATAGTGGTTGATATAGATAGTTTGTTTATGTATTGATGTCTTAACAATATCTTGAGTGTTGTTCCTTTATGAATGTAAGTATATATTCGTTGTTGTAGTTATGTAATAAAACCCCTCGGTTATGTTATAAAATCGAAGGGAAAAACATTTTTTTAATTAAAAAATAAAATAAAATAGGGAAACCCCTTGGTTTTATCAACCCACTTCGTTACTTCGCTTATGAAACCGAGGTAAAACTTCTTTATCAACCGAGATAAAAGAGGTTTTTGTAGTAGTGAATGAAATAATCTTAATATCACTCAATCACAACAACACTAATGTAAATGACACACTAATGTTACAAACACAACATACTAATATGGTTATATTTTGCTACTTACACACACACACACACACACACACACACACACACACACACACACACACACACACACACACACACACACACACACACACATATATATATATATATATATATATATATATATATATATATATATATATATATATATATATATATATATATATATATATATAGGGAACATATCAAGTGAGAGCATTTTTAAATGAGAGGATGAGAGGAATAAATATCAACCTTTAGATTCATCAAGAGAGAGAAATCAATAGCCTCATTAATGTAGTAACATTCTCTCTCTTGATGAATTCAATGATTGATATTTCTTCCTCTCATCTCTCATCTAAAAATGCTCTCACTTGATATGCTCCATATATATATATATATATATATATATATATATATATATATATATATATATATATATATATATATATATATATATATATATATATATATACAACAACATTCTTACGGATGCTTGCAACTATCTATATTCCTCAACATACTAGAGGTACATACACAAACTACTTATATGATTTTAAAAATATGGTAAATTTTGAAATTTCTGGTATTTTGTCCAGTGACGGAAATTTTGAAAAATTTGAAATTTCATGTATTTTTTTATTTTGTAAAAATATTTTATTTTCTTATATTTTTATTTTTTTAATGAGGATTAGAGGCAGGAATGGTACTGTTGCGGGTCGGGCTATCGATAGAGCCGAGGCTCGTTCTCGGGCTGATGCTGATGAGGCCGGTATGTCAGTCTTACATGCTAGACGCATTGCTCCGACTGGTTCTAATCGGAAATAGAGGGCTGGTAGAGCTTTCACTACTGTGGACGGGCAAATGCAGCAGGATGAGGTTACATAGGTTGTGCCGGAGGTTGTTGTTCAGCAGGAGGTTGTGCAGCAGGAGTTAGTGGCTATTGTCGGGGATGGGGTTGCTGATGAGAGGGTGCCTATAGTTGAGGAGCAGATACCTATTGCTGATGAGGGGGTGGTTAGAGTTGAGGAGCGGGTAACTGTGACTGATGAGGGGGTTGCTGAGGAGCGGGTGGTGCATGATACAGACACCACCACAATCAGTACACACTGATGAGGCTTTTCTAGAAGGACCTTATGACAGGTCCGTTTGGACAGGCTATGCTGGCCATGTCGCTTTTAGGATATGGCAAGGACAGGTATGTAACATAGCTTAATTTTTATTATGCAATTTTATTTATACTATCATGTTTTAATTGTATTTTTTCGTTACAGGAGCGTCTAGTGCTGAAGGTCACTTCTCACGGGTCGAAGTTGAAGAACTTTCTCGAGGGACCGATGCCTAAGGAGGTGGTGAGGATCGTTTGGGTTCCATTTGTTGCACTTTGCTGGATGCTCCCTGACGATGCTGGACACCCCTCTATTATCAGCTTTTGTAGAGAGATGGCACCCAGAGACACCATCCTTCCATCTTCCATTCGGGGAGATGATTGTGACTCTGGATGATGTGCATGCCCTATTTCACCTTCCGATAGCTCATACATTTTTTACACTAGTTCATAAGGACCAAACGACGGAGGTGCAGATGGTGGGGGATGCGTTATAGGTTGATGAGATGGCTGTGCTCAAGGAGTTTGATGACACTCGGGGATTTACCTCAGGATGTCTTGGCCGAGGAAGGTTTATCAGCAGCTTGTCGATGCGAAAAGGTACGAGGCTGCCGCTAGGGCGTACATGTTACATCTAGTGGCATGTACTCTCTTTGCGGACAAGTCTGCATATTATATAGATGTCCGCTATCTTACTCTCTTCAGCAACCTTGATACCCCGTGTTGGGCTTGGGGAGTGGCTGCTCTTACGATGCTATATACGACACTTGATGCCCTTCTTGTCGTGACACCAGACAACTTGCTGGTTATCTGAGCTTGCTACATGTATATATTCTTACATGGTTTTTTGTGTTTTATTATAATTTATCGGACACTTGATTATTTTTATTTATGTAGTGTTGGATCTACGAGCACTTCCCTCACATCTGTGACTGTGAGCAGAGGACCCACCATTGTGCGACTGTTGACCCTTGTGCGATGAGGTGGAAGGCTAGACAGACCCTTCTAGGAGAGGCATCCTTGATAGAGTACAAACTGAGGCTGGATGTTCTGACGCTGGATGATGTCATTTGGACACCGTATACAGGTCATAGTGTGCATCGTCATTTTGATGTATCTTCTTTATATTCGGGGTATGTCAGATGGGAGAGCCATGTGGTTAGACACTTTCCTGAGAGGTGTCTGCGCCAGTTTGGTTATATACAGTGCATCCCACGGCCGGTCCTAGAGGCTCCAGCTGGTGGCATTGATCGCTGGTTTCAGAGTCACATCCTCAGCTCTCCCCGTGAGATCATGGATAGCCTCATGGGTCCGGTGAACCCTGATGGTGAGGTCCACAATATTTTAGCTAGGTTGGCAGATGTTGCCCGTGGATAGGGATGTCAATGGGGCGGGGCGGGGCCGGGGGATACATTCCCATCATAATCCCCGCCATCAAATCTATTCCCCATCCCCGCTTCGGGTCCCCGCTACGGGGGGAGTTTGTCCCCCATCCCCGTCCCCGCGGGTCCCCACGGATCCCCGTGCGGAGATCCATAGACATGCTTATTATTATTTTTAAACCAAATTAACAGTAAAAGCTTCAAAAAGTAACCACGAGAAATTTATAAATTATTCCTTTACGATAAATATATTGTTTTAACAATATTTAATCTATAATATTGAGTGTCATGACCACCAAAATTTAAAACTTAAAATAAACTTGAAATAATCATTTCGATCTCACTCTTTTACTAACAATGCATATATATATATTTTAAATTTGTGTATAAGATTAATTATATGAAATAGCAAATAGACTTACATAATAATTTAAAATTATATATATATATATATATATACAGGGGCGGATTTATAGCCCAGCCAGCCCGGGCACGCGCCCGGGCTCAACCCCTCCTTTCGTTGTATACTCTCCCACCTAATAGTCGATTTTTAGACAATATCAGAGGCAAAATTAATAATTTTTAGACAAAATATATGGCAAAATTAGTAAAAACAGGGGGCAAAATTTTTAGACAAAATCAATGGCAAATTTTTTAGACAAAATCGAGGGCGAAATTAGTAGAAACAGGGTATAAAATTAGTAAAAATAAAGTGTCAAATTTTTGCCCAGGCTCCCTAAAATTTCTGGCTCCGCCACTGTGTATATATATATATATATATATATATATATATATATATATATATATATATATATATATATATATATATATATATATATATATATATATATATATATATATATATATATATATATATATATATATATATATATATATATATATATATATATATATAAAATAAATTAAGGATATTTGGCTATTTTATGCGGGGCGGGGTGTAACACCCGGAATTTAATTATTTATTTAATTAAATTGTATAAAGAAATTATTTGTTGGAATTAGTCGAAGTTAGAATTTTTGGCATTATTATAATAGGCGTAATTGGAATTATACGTTGTGTTGGGCGGATAAATTAATGATCGAGAAATTAGTCGGTTTAATCGGAGAATAATATTAGAGATAATATTAATATAATGGACTATTATTAATTTAAGTTGATTTAAGCCGTAGAGAATGATATTGAATATGTTGAGTTGGTGGTTCGGACGATTTATTTTATAGTCGGTAGTTAGTCAGTTTGGTGGAGAGAAATAATAACAGAATTAATATTATGGATTATGACAATGTTTTATTTAAGTGGGCTTAGACGTTGCGTTGGTGATAGTAATCATGTGGGTGTTAATTAGTAAGCCCAAATGAAGATTATAATTATAATAATAATTATAATAAAATAAAGAAAATAAGAAGAGAAGTTAGGTCTCAGTAGACGTGAAGAAAGAAGAAAAGTTGGAGAAAGAGGAGGGGTGAAGAAGAGAGTCATGGCGGAAGAGAAAAGCTAGAGGAAGTCCAATTTTCGCAGCAAGTTTCTGCAGTGAGACACTTTAGTAAAACAGACGTTTCTCCCAATCCAACCGTTGGATCGTCGCGGTTCTTAGACACAACGTTCCAGACTCGTAGAGGTAACTTCTGACCGGAGCGATTTTCATTTTGATGATTTTAAGTCCGTCTGACAAAGCGATTTCCGAACAGATTTTTGGTGCGTCTCTGCACGTTGTTAGAAAGGATTTTCGGAGAAAAGTTGGAAGCAGCGGCATAAGCTATGGCAACCGGGAGAGTAGAGAAATCTCATATCCAAGGTAAGGGTGAGGTTCTAGCTCTATAAACGGGATTATGATGAATGATATGTGGGGGTTATGATTGTATGGATTGTCTCTGTTTTGTGTGGTTGTTTGTATCTTTGAGATTGAATTTTGTTGATGTTGAAATTGATTGATGTCTGTGAATAAGGTTATAAAAGTTCAATCAATTGTTGTGGAAAATTAACCTAGGGTTTATAATTATTATTATTGAGGAATTAAGTGCAGAAAAACGGATTAATGTTGGTTGAGTATAACTATTATAGTGCTATGTCTATGTGTTGGTCGAAATTGATTTGCAACTGAATCGAAGGAGGAAAATTGAGTTTTCTGGTTGAGTTATAGGGATTTAGTATGATGGGGTTTGAGATTTGGGATCAAAATCAATGTGTTAAAATTCATGTTTTATGATTCCAATTCACTACTATATGTTAGGTATGAATGAATATGTGTTTGTTTTATGAAAAATAATTGAATTGGTTGGATTTTAATGGAAAAATGCATAAAACCCGTAGCTGTTCCTGGGCAAAAATCTAGTTTTGGAGAAAACTTCAAAAATTCATATCTTTTGATCCGTAAGTCTGTTTGAGTCCCCGTTCGAAGCGCTAGAAAGCTAATAATGTGTATTTTCTTATAAAAATAGTTACATGTTCTAGAAATAAAATTTAATTGGTGTGTGATGAAGTTTTGTTGTTTCGGTGTATGATACCGGTGTTTGCGCTTTCCGGAAACTTAGAAAATTCATAACTTTTGACTCGGGTGTCCATTTGACGTGCCGTTTGGACCGTTGAAAATCTAAAATTATGTTCTATCTTAAAAAAATATTTTCAAACACAGTAGATGAATTTTGTTGAATTGATATACATTTTCGTGTGTAATGTTGTGTAATTGTCGAACCGGGTGTACGCTATTAATCGTGTGCATGTTGTATGAACTTGTGTGATTGAATTGCATGTTGTATGAACTTGTATGATTGAATTGCGTGTTGTTACTTATGTTGTGTTGTTGTTATTGCTATAAGTTGTTGCTTCATACAATTTGTTGATATAAGTTGTTGTCGATATGTTGACTAAGTTGTAGGCCTATGGCCAGTGTTGAAGCGACGTTGAGTACCTCTAATGTTGGTACAGTGTTGAATTGTTGTCGTTGTTGCTTTGTTGTTGTTGTGGCGTTGTGGTTGTTGTTGCATGCATACATTTGCATTGTTTAAGTTGGCCTTGATGGCACCATGTTGAAAAGTTGAAGGCTTATGCCTTGGCCTTAATGGCACCACGTTGAAGGCTTACGCCTTGTTGAAATGCCTCGATAACCTGGCATATGTTTAAGTTGGGAGTTTTACTCCAAATGGTACCACATGCATTTGCACAGATGAGTCGCATTTGAATTTGTTGTTGTTATTACGTTGTTGTTGTTGTTGATATAAGTTGTCGTTGTTGTAAGTTGTTGTTGTTATAAGTGGTTGTTGTTATTAAGTTATGATGATTTAAATTGTGAAATAATTATTATAACTATTGTTATAGTGTTTGTTGCTAATTGTTGTTACTAATTATTGTTATACTTGTTACTGAATATTGTTATCATAATTGTCGTTGGTAAATAATTATTATAACCGTTGTTGCTATTTGTTATTATAACTGTTGTTTGAATAAGTATGAAGTGGTGATATTGTATGATCTAATCTTAATATATTATTTATCATACGCTTGCTTATATTGTTGGATATCTCACCCCTTCTGTAATGATGTTACCTATTATGGGTAATTGAGCAGGTACTCAAGAATAACTGTGGAAGTGAAGTAACTTTATGAAGTCTTTAGTTACTGTTAGTTCCAGTTGGTCTTGCTCTGATACGTAGCACTCGGGGGATGTTTATGTGTTGTTTCTAAGTTGCTGTTATTACTAATTGTTGAATAATTATAAATTGAACGATGTTTTAGTTGAATAAAGTTGCTAACTGATCTATAAGTTGGAAGTTGTAATTCTGTGGTTTTAATATTAAAAAGGTTGTTATGTTCCTATGAATAAATATGTTGTGAGTTGTTCAGCCGAATGCTATGTATCATATTAAAAGAAATACAGGTTGCTTTGTTGTTTTATGTTGAAATGTGACATGCTGTAGCTCAATTGGTAGCAGGAATTGCTATGAATATGTACTTAACCCCTAGGGGTAAGCGGAAATCCGGAAGGCAAAAACAATATTTCCTAGGCAGCCGATAAGCGGACCTAGGGGGATTATTGATTAAGCCGGTAACATGCTCGGTTGGCCGACACGGTTGATGCGTGCAGCGGATATCGGGGTGTTACACGGGGACTCCACGGGGCGGGGGATATTTACGCCATCCCCGTCCCCGTCCCCGAAGTCCTTCGGGGAGACTTTGTTCCCCATCCCCGTCTTTGGGGCCTCAAACGGGGAATACCCACGGGGATCCCCGCTAACGGAGGCAAGTTGACATCCCTACCCGTGGAGGACCTATGCAGATTTATTTTGTTATCATTGTATTATTTGTATATTTGTATATTTTGTACGGACATCTTATGTGTGAACATCTTTTTATTGCATAATATTTTTGGCTAGTACATATTTCGAGTAGATAACGAACATCAAATGACAAATAACAAACAAACATAGTTAACAAACATCAGATGGCAAACAACAAACAATCATAAACAATACTCCGAACACATGAAAACCTAGGCACTACCAGAAGACTATGGACAAATCAGACACTTCATTATGTCGTCAACAAATGTGCCGGTGCAATCAGGATCCTCCAAAAGTATCGACAAAATCTCAACCGTTTAAAAAAACAAAAAATTGAAATATAACAGAAATTTAATTTATTTGAAATTTTCGGTATATCAGAAATTTGAAAATTCCGATATACCAAAAATTTGAAAATTTCGGTATACCGAAAATTTCAAATAAACTAAATTTCTGATATAATGTACGGGAAATTCCAAATTAACTGAATTTCCGATAATTCGTATCGCAATTAAAAAAATTGGAAGGTGCAGATTAAAAAAAAAAAGGATGACAACTTAATTATTCCAGAGTGAGCCCATGTACAAAGTAAATTGGAACAACCCAACCCAAACGAAGACGTTGATAGTGTTAGGGCAACGGAACAGTAACCAAAGAAGAAGAAGAAAAAATGGCGAGTGGGAAGAAGGGAAAGAGAAAAGGAAGTGATGAAAACGACGACGACAGAACCCAAAAGAAAAACAAAACGACAGAAACAAACGAAGAGCCACTGCGTTTCTTCGTGAACCAATTTCAAGCCGCGAACGGTGTACACCTCTCTTCCATCGAACTCGAATCCCTGAAGGACACAACCATTCTGGAGCTATCAAATTCCCAATCCACAGATACTGATTTAGATGTGAAATTCATGGCGGGTGATGTTAAAGCTTCGTTCGGCGATTCATGGAGAAAGGTTCTCTGTGAAAGTGAACTTGTTGAAGGAAAAATTGCCGCTGGTAGTCCTTCTGTTCTTGTTGTGTCTTACTCTGCTTTGAGATCTATACACCTTTTGAAAGGGTTTCGGTCTGTTACGAAACTGTGTAGTCCTGTTAAGTTGTTCTCTAAGCATATCAAACTTCAAGAACAGGTTAGTGAGTTTCTTCACTGATTATTGTTTCTTATGCTTGTTTGAAATATTAGGTTATTAACTTAGTTTATGTGAAATGATGTACATGTAGTCAATAATCCATGTGTATAGGAGCTTTTTGTATTCATAAAGTTTCGGTGGTGTTTAGTTCTACGGTGACGAAAAATTGATTTTGCATGAATTGTGAATGAAGTGATTAAGTAAAATTGATTTTGAATGAAGTGCTTAAGTAAAATTGGTTTTGAGTGAATTGATTCAGAAAAATCTCAGCTTCAAAGAGGCTTGGGTCTTAAGAGTGTGCTCCTCTTAAGGTTCTAGGTTCGAATTCCGCTAGGTGAAAACAATTCATGTGTTGGTCCAGTCCATACAGAGCTTTGCTCCGGCTTTAAGCGGGACCCCCGCAAGTAGAGGGTGGGATTGGTTCCCTTGGATTAGTCCAAGGTTGGATACCAAGATTTCAAAAAGAAAAAATTTATGGAGGTCATAATCAATTATAGTTTTGATGATGCGGATACGTTAAAATCAATTCTAGACATTTAAAATTGCTTCTACCTCTTCTAAAATTGAAACAAAACATATACTCTGATCCTTATAGCTTGTACCCCTAGAGAGAAAGGTATTGACTCTTCATTAGCAGTTAGAAGTGATAGATGTTTTAATCAATTGTAGTGCACTTTTTCTCGTTTGATCTGTTTTCTCGGCTTTGCATTGATTTGCATGATGTACTATCGTTGATTTGTATATATTACACTTTGATTTTGCTTTATAATTTATGCAGATTTCTTTGTTGAAAAACCGTGTTAACATTGCTAGCGGCACACCAAGCAGGTTGGTCATCTTATATTCTTTCGTTAAGTAAAATTGTTTTTTCTCATCAACCATGAGATCATATATTTCAGTTTTTTGTTTCTTGGGCGATTAGATTATAGTTATTCTTATACATTACTCTGAATCAAATGCAGGATTAAGAAGCTCATCGACATTGAAGCCTTGGGCCTTTCAAGGTTAAAAGTACTTGTGCTTGATATTCATCCTGATGTGAAGGGCTTTTCCTTGTTTACTCTTCCACAAGTCAGGTAATGTATACTGGTTTCAGTTCTATAAAGCATAACCCTCTTTTCTCTTAAGCTCATAAATTTACATTGAAATTACCACCATTTTTGTGAAGCTAACCTTATTGATGTTGCACAATATATCTGGCTGGCAGAGATGAATTTTGGGACTTGTTCAAGAATTATTTCTATCAACCAATGATTCAAGGTGATCTGCGCATCTGTCTCTACGGTCCATGCAAGCCTGCTGCTGGTTTAAAAAGCAAAAAAGGACCTCCTGTTCGTGATGAATAATGTATGATCGTGATGAAAATCATACTTGTCTTGTTTTAGGGTTGTATACTTGCATTATCTTTAAATACCGTGAGGAAATGACAAATCAAATCGGCTAGTTGATGGGGTGGATGGGATGTTGTTTACACTTAACTAGACTTCTTTAATGGGATTTTCAATCTAGTCTTAGCTATATTATCACAACAGAACACAAGCACACTTACGAGCTGTTACAAACTTTCCTCCAATTTTGTATTCTTTGATAAGGATGCCATTTTCGTGCACAAGTGAGTTAGGTGATGTATCATATGTCACTTTAATCTGTTGTTAGATTGAACAGTTCTACTGCATCTAATAGTAGACTATCAATTTTGTATATTTTCATTCCAAAATTTTAAAGTTGTTATTTATTATTTGTATGTGAACACAACTATCAAATTAAAAGAGGATAATAAAAATAGTGTTAATAGTTAATTGAAATTGTAAGGGAGTAAATACTGTAGGAGTTTAATAATGTCATTTTAGATGTGTTTGGATTCTATGATAAAATTATGTAATTATAATATGAACCTGTACTTTATCAAAATATCACAAATTAGTTAATTAAAATTCAACACAAAAAACAGACCATTATAAATTCTAGAATCCGAATATAGTATTTTCAAAATTTTGAGCTTGCAAAGTAGGAAGAAGAATTTCACATATTTGAAAGAGTTTTTTTTTTTATAGAATTCGGATTATTACTTATTTATGAACCTTAGATAAACTAGTAACAAACCCGTGCAAACGCACGGGTTCTGGTACAGGACGCGCATTTGTTTCAGATGAATATTTTTGAATAAAAAAATATCTGGTACCCGTGAAAAAATAATAATTGAAATGTATAGAAAAATATTTGATATCCGTGAAAAAATAATAGTTGAATGTATAGACAAATGTCTGGTACCCGTAAAAAAATAATAATTGAATGTATAGAAAAATACCTGGTACCCGTGAAAAAATAATAATTGAATGTATAGAAAAATGTCTGGTACCCGTAAAAAAAAATTGAATATATAGAAAAATATCTGGTACCCGTGAAAAAATAATAATTGAATGTATAGAAAAATGTCTAGCACCCGTAAAATCTATTTAAATCAATAATAAATTTTTTCTCGTATACAAATATTATTTTTGCTTAGATAACATTTACAATATTTGGATTAATAGTAAATTTACGTTTATAAAAATATTTAGATCAAAAATAGATTTTTTTCCCGTATAGCATTTTTGAATAAAACATATTTGAATCCTAAATATCATTTTTCGATAAATATATATAGATAAATAATAGATATTTTTTCCCGTATACAAATATTATTTTCGTTTAGATATTATTTACAAAAATATTTGGATCAATAATTTATTAATTTTAAATGAAAGAGATATATCTAAAACAAAATCAAAATTTTTTTACACCAATAATATATATTTCAATTTCTATATATTATCTTAAAAATTATTGTATATTAAATTTAAAATAATTTTAAAAAAAATAGTAGTAACATTAATAGTTAAAAATAACACTTTTTTTATCATATTGTGATTTATACATTATTTTAAATATATTTATATTTATTTTTTAATTTTTAATTTTTTATCAATTGTATTAATATTGAAGTTCATTAGATTTATTCATTATTAAAATTTTATTGAAAAAGAGGTTAAAAAACTGTAATAAAAATGAAATTATAGGAAGAGAAAATTGTATAACAAAAAAGTTTATGTACTAAAAATTTGTATAACAAAAAAGTTTATTCATTATATTTATTCATTAGTAGATGCAGCCCATGTAGCCTTGATTGTAATTTCTTCTACCCACACTCTTTTGAAATGTATTTACTTTATAGTGTTTTTAAACAGACATCCAATTTAATCACACTACAATACCTTTTATATACTACAATACCTTTTATATTACTGAATTCATGATATATTCTTAATACATGACACTATACTCCGATGGACTCTATTCCATCATCAAATATTGAGTCACTTTTTATATACTTTATAATATAATTGATTTTATCATAATTGAGTTTAGCAGAATTAATTTATGTTTGGATACATTTATATAAAAGTGAGTTGAACAAAAAATTTTATTGTAAAAATCATCCAGAATCAATTCTGGAGGCAAAAGCTACAAATTCTAGCTTCACGTAGAATCAATTCTAGAGACAGAATCAATTCTACTTTTTCTTAAACAAACATCTTAAAATCACCTAGAATCAATTCTGCACTTCTAGAATTGTTTTTTACCCTTCCAAAAAGCCAAACACAGAAATACAAAGTCTCTTTGACATTATATTAAAAAGGATACTTATAAACAACACAATAATGATATTGAACAAAAATGAGGTGAAGTAGCAGTCTTTTAAAAAATCGCCTTCATGCTAGTAAATAAAATGTAATTCAAATTAAATATCAATTTTACTTTTCAATTTCAAAATTATTGATGTTTTTTTAATTTCCTCTCTTCAATTATTATTGTGTAAAATAGTTAATAAAGTTTTATTGCTCGATATGAGTTTTATTGCTCCACATGTAACTGAAAATTTTACCCGATACCCCTTAGCATGTGAAAACATAATAGTGCTCATGAGCTCCACATTAGGAGCAGCATGGTGATTTTGAAAAGTGAATGCCAGGCCAGCAAAATGCAAAGCAAGCACAATTCTTAAATACACTTGACTCTATATGTCAATTTCTCAAACAGTTTGCATGCATGCATGAATAACACATTCATGTGTTACTGCAAGAACAAAGAATTTGCTTCCAATTACACAGTTACAGTCATAGCCAATAGTAAGAACCAATCCTAAATAAAAACCTCCAGTTATCTCATTTTTTCAAGTAGTGACTTAATGTAATCCATTAAACATGAGCCAGCTAACAATACATTATGTCGAATAACCCAAAATTTCTAACATATCAAGATAAATAAGCCTTCCAAATCTCCAGTTATGTTTTTCATGAAAACTAATACTTTCCAAGTGATGCATGCCTCAAGTTCTTAGAAACCAACATAGCTATTACAATATGTTGATCCATAAGAAAACTCGTTAAATAAAATGTATCTAGATGAGCACTGATGCTATCACCCTTGGGCCAAATACAAAACTCAGCAGTAGCAACATTTGACATATGAAAACATAGACAAACTAGCAGTGGCTAGAAAAACAAACTTAGGCCAAACTTTACTAGACAGAGAACACTTTTGAAAAATATTAAAATCCTTTACACAACCCTATAGATTGAATTTTTAATGTTCATAGCATCTTCAATCAGGGTCACTCTATCAGCAACACGACCTTGTGTCAAATGGTGCGGTCTAGGGTCGAAAACCAAAGTGGCGGTCAATAAACCCCATGAGATGTGCAAAATCGAACAACAGTAAAAAGTAGATTTGCCAATAAGTTAGGAGAAGAATCTTCTCCTTTGTCAGGATCATGGTTGTGGCTGAGAATGAAAATTTCGGTGGCAGTTGAGAAATGGTGAATCTGAATACTCTCGTAAATGCTTCAGGCGTGCATGTTCTTTCTATCTTTGAAATAGCATCAGGAGGTTTTGGTGGAATTTCGTAATCTGCGTCGTCATGAAAATATCCACTATTAGAACCATCCGCTAGCCACCTTGCTGGGTCAAAATTCATGAAAACCATAGAACTCTGACATGTGAGGATAAATCGGAAAGCTTCGAATCAATGTTGGATGGTATTAAGATCGGAACAAGTGTTTGAGTTGCAGTCGGAGTACTCAAACCAGCATCATCATTTTCCTCAACCAGATGTTCATCGTCAAGGACAAAGGAAGGAACTTCTATCTACTTCATGGGGATGATATAACGTCATCCAGATCCATCGAAACATATTGGAATGATGACTCCTCGTCATCGTCTTCTGGTATTGCGGAATTCAGATCCCCAATAATAGGTGAAGAAAAATGTTGGTTGAAATCACAAATTCCTTCTTCCATCACCAATAATGGTTCATCAATATGTCACCTTGCTGCAATTGTCGGGGGTTGAACTTCAGATCCTCTTCATCATTTGGTAAGGGTAAAATGACCCTCCATACAGGTTTAAATTGTCAAAGAAAATTTGCAGTGAACGCATCCCAAGTCACCCATGGATGGCGTGGATACCATCAGAGCCACCATTTAAATTGAGAATCCTTTTGCATCATTTAGCATTTGATTCTTGAAGTATGACCAAATCTACACATAAAAAACAGACTTTAAATATGATTACAATGGCTCTTCAATGTATAACCAGACACTAAATTCTAAACACACACAAAACAACCCTTAAATATCATTTCAAGTTTAAATGAATCATCAGCACCTTATCCTTCAATGCTAAAAAAGGAAGGAAATAATAGGACTAATCCAAATGGTCCAGTGCTTACAATTTTCATGGAATAAATTGGCGATTCATTCAAAATAATATGTTTAGAAGGCTTACAAAAGAGATGCAGTTCTATTGGAACAAATTATTAACCACTCACAAAACATTAAAGAGTTTAGGGATCATAATCAAAACATTAAACAAGAAATCTTAATCTAATTATGAGAAAGAACAAGAAAATCATCATGTTTGAACCTTCAATTGACGATCCCTGGAAGTGAGATCTATTTTGTGATGAGCAGCTACAAGATACAGAGAGGTTTCAGGCAGAAATAGCAAACTCTGTCTGTATGCAAACGCACCAAAAATTCAAAGCCGAAACTTACGAAATTCACTCATCCATTACATATCACTATTCTACTACATACCAGTGTTCTGGATAGATCCAACTGTCTCCTAATACCACACCTACATGAGAAAAAGTATCCCAAAATCATACAATTTTTCAAGTTACTATGTTCTAAAAATATTTTAATACAAAAGGATCCATCATTTCCTAACTAACAAAGAAAACAACAAGTTAACTAATCCCATCCACAAGACAGTAACCATAATTTTAATAAGCCCAATCTGACATCTGACCCATTCAAGAGAAAACCCTTACCTCCGAGTGAAAGCTTCAATCTCTTGTCTTCAATAACTTTTCATCCTCCATAAAACGGTAACATGCTCCAACTAGATTGTCTTATGTTCTTAATATGTAATATCAAAGCATTGAATGATTAGAACCACATAGTCAAAAAGAAGATTTTAATTTTGATGAACAATCACTGTCAAAAGTTTTATCATCTCAACAAATCACAACCAATAATATATTTAGGCTCCAGAAATAGTTATACTAAAGAAACATTTTTTACTTTGACTATTAATATTAATGAACAAATCACAACCAAATCAATGAAAACAAAATATAACAGCTCCCCTTGGTAGTAAACTGCAGATCAAGGAACCCAACTTGCAGATCATCAACAAGGTTATTTGCTTTGTCCCTAAAGAGATTGTGATGATAACATGCAGCCATTCTTGGAAATCTTCTTCATCTAAGGGTTGTTTTGTGTGTGTTTAGAATTTAGTGTCTGGTTATACACTTAGGGCTTTCTTTTGTTTCTAAATTCTAAACACACACAAAACAACCCTTCAATGAAAAGTTTTGTCTTGAGAAAGCCCTAAGTTCACCTATTTCACTGAGTTTCAGTCCACTAAAAAATAGAAACAAAAGGTAGAATAAATTCAAACTAATTTCATATAAGTTATTATAGGCTGTTTTCAGAAAAACTGATTCCAGTAGTTACACAACAAGATAACCTAACTGCCAAAACCGGATCTCAAACTCCAAAACATTTAATCATGGAAACTCATATAGATAAAAATGTAAAATTAAATAAATAAATAAAAACATAAAAACATTTACAAACATTTGACAATAGATAATCAAAACAAAAATAAGAATAAAGAATCCTTAATAACATACAACTTACCTCCCTATGTTTGATTCAATCGCGATCAAGTCAAAGAACCCAACATATGGATCTACTGGAATTTGGTTATTTTCAAAGCAACACCTAGCTTATGAAACATGGTCATTTCAATAGGGGCGGTGTTGATGGTTGTAGTGAAGGAATGAAGGGAACATCACGAAAGTTTATGGGTGGTGAGAGAGTGAAGGATGTGAGAGAGGGAGCGGCGATGGACCACTGTTTCAGAACCCATCCAACACAACAAAAATAATTAAGATCCGCCCTATAATCCTTGTTCTGATCCATTAAGACCCAAAAAATTCAAATTCACTTGACTTTCGTCGCAGTACAAACCAGAGGTTTTTTTTCCATTGCATACTTGGAAACATATGTCTTATAGTTTTGACTAAATTCCAATTAGTCACGTTCCTTTTTGTTTCTTCGATAACAAGAAGTAAAGCATATGTATAAAAGCATCCAGACTCCTTCCAGTCTATTGAAATTAATCGCGGCTCTAGCTTCCTAATCATTTTGACAGGCAGATAACTGGTTAGCGGGGTCTGTTAGCAGGGTCTTGTTGGTTAGGGGAGTCTTGGTACTGTGTCCTAAAATCTCTTTAGCTCCTTCTGTAAGTCCTCCAGATGCCGATGCAACAACAGTAAACAAACACCCCATGATACACATTCGGTTAGATGCAACAACAGTAAACAAACACCCCATGATACACATTCGGTTAGTTGCCGAAGATTGAGTCACCCAACATAATAATAACAATTATATAACAGATAGTAAGTTTATCACTCTTATGTTTTAAATGCAATTTACATTAATAATAGAAAAGCATGAAGACTAAATCAAGACCAAAGCTATTAGAGCAGGGATCAACAAAACAGATTTGGACCCAAAAAAATAACACTTAAAACAATAAAACCATATACCCTAATCATCCGTTTAGGATCAATCTATAACACAAATACAAAGAAATGGAAACTGTCAAATAATACAAGAAACGTGAAAAATATATCAAGATATTTGGAACACAATAAAACCTATAAACCACATACTCTAAACATGCACTTATTATGATCTTAAACTATAAAATGTACATGTTATAATAGATCCATAACTGCAACACATATTCAAAAAAACAAGAATTATTATTGTAATCGTTTGCTTAGTGCGACCACCGTGTCCACTGAAATAGTAAACACAATGACTCCATCACTAGAATTATATAACTAGTAAAGTTTATCATTCTTAAGTTTTAAATGCAATTTACATTAATAATAGAAAAGCATGAAAATTAAATCAATACCAAAGCTGGTAATTTGTGTATAGGGATGGTTAAACCCAAGTATCAGAGCTTTCTTCCTATCACCAAACATTTTTGTTAGAAAAAAAAAAAAAACAACTCTAAACCTTTTAGGCTATATTTAATGTCAAACTACATTTCCATTAATTTAAAACCTAATACATCTCAGTACCAATAAAAATACATACTAAACAAAAAATATTACATTTTTTCTTTTCCCTTTCCCTTCCCTACTTTATCCTCTTTCTTCTTGTCCTTTTTTTTCACTTTTAATCCCTCAAGCCCCAAAAAATAAGAGTTTTCTTTACCGCGATTACAATATAACCCAGGACTTTGTTCCAGGTTCTTTTCTTCAAACATTCTGGACACCTCCTTAACTAGCTCTAAATTTGTCACAATTCCTTCTTTTTGCATGATTATATTAATTATAGCGTCCGTCAAGAAGCACTTATGTTCTTTTAAATTATCATTATAACCTATCGCGCCGCCTTCATTACTCTGGGTGGAACTAATAAGAACAGCCAACGGCGGGCTATTTTGTAATCCATTTCCACCAAAATTACGTTCAGGCCGTTTATTTCCAAAAACAGGACTTCTTGTGCTATTCCCAATTACTTCAAAGAGACCTTCAATGAGACCACCTGAATTGCAGCATTCAGCCACTACAGTGAAGTTTACCCCATCCGGAACGTATGATGCTACCTCCCTTAGATGATAATCTGTAAGACAATAAATAAAAATAATGAAGTAAAACAAACAAAGATAAAACAAAAGAAATTAAGTAAAATATTATTACCATAAATACGAGAACCATCTCCACATAGCATAAATTCTTCCCATCCACTATTGTTAGTGTAAGAAGTTTGTCGTCTGTTGCCATGTCCAATATAATAGAAAAGTATGGTATCACCGACATTGGACTGTGACACCATTTTAGCCAGCGTGGTACAGATAGTCCTAGATTGTTTAGATTGTTTCTTGGTATTCTTTGAATTATTGAATATAAGGTCGTCAGCAACAGTAAAAAATGAAGGTTGCAAAGCTTGGGCTTTGGGAAATGATGGGTGTAGCGTAGGAACATCATCTATAGCTAGCATAACATCTTCAGACAAAAAACCATAATAATTAACAAGACACTCTTTCATCCTAAGTGCTGCAGTTGATGGACCATAAAGACTAACGTCGGAACAAGGATACTCAAAAGCAACAATTAAGGCTTTTTTGGTAAAAGCCATGGTGATGAGATTAGGATTAGGTGCTGGAAACTTTGCTTTAAACTCCAGCAGGGCGGAGGCTAATAAGAAAAAACAAAATATAATAAGTGCCATTGAAGGTTTTAATTTCATCAAAACATAGTCAATTTCTTACCATCACTAAAATATAACCAATCACCACGTAACAGATTCAAAAATTTGAAGGATTAATTTCATCAAAACAAACTCAATTTGTCTCCAATCCCAAGAAGATTTGAATATTTCGTCTAACAGATTACAATATTGAGGAATTAATTTCACCAAAACGGATGGGAAAAAACAAGCCCCTATTCAAAGGTTTTAAACCCTAATCCCCAAATACATGAAGAATATCATATGAATCGCAAGAGAAAACAGATTCGTACCTGAAAATACAAATTCAATCCACGCGAAGGTGAAGAAGACAACGATCTCTGAGAAAACGCTTGGAAACCCTAAGGGTGTGATTGGTGGTAGAAAGATAGTGTGAAGAGAGAAATAAGTAAGATAGAGTATAAAAGAGATAAGAAAGATGAGTTAAATAGAAGAGAGAGAAAAATATTTATTTTTGAAAAGACACAATTACATCTTGATTTAAAAGTACACTTCAACATTATTGATCAAATATTAAAAATTGTAAAATTAAATGTTAAACTAGGAAAAGTTTAAAAATTGAGACACTCTCCTCTTTATCGAAGAGATGATAAATAATGTGGATCTCACACCAATTTAATCACTCTTCTCTATTTCTATGCAACTCGAAACAGGAGAAGTGTCACTTTTCTTTCATTACTCTCTCGTCTGTTTTTCTCTCGTCTCTATTTTTTGCATTCCAAGCACACCCTAAAGGTCTGCTTCGAACGTATCAAATGCAAACAAGAGAAAGTGGTGAGAGGGAGTGAGCAAAGAAATCCTAAAGATAGTGCAAATAAGTTATATTTGTGTAGGTTCCACACAATTTCTCTTCTCTCCAATAATAATGCGAAGAAACAGGAGAGAATGTCTCAAATATTCCTTCCATCAAATTGTGATTGACTGTAGTTAAAAGTATACTACATCTACACATTCATAATTTATAGTCGTCTGATTAAAATCGGAGGATTGTGATTATACATTGGTATTTTTGAAATAAACTAATAATATTTAAATTTGCTGTTGAGTTCCAAAACGTTTCCAACAACGTCAATAACTCGTACAACAAAGTCTACCACAATACTTTCCTTAATCATTGATCCAACAACGACACTTCACACAAGGCTACTCAACAACAACTTCACAGTCCATCAGTAGCGTTAGAGCATCACAACTCTCTAAATTCCATTCCTTAGAAATAACCAAAATCTACTCCGAGACACTCCAACTTGATTAACAACCAAAGTCTTAAGTCCAAGTCGCCTTCACTAACAAAATACCTGAGATCCTACTCATCTCTTCATACTCCTAATTCTCACTTGAGTTCCAAAACGTTTCCAACAACGTCAATAACTCGTACAACAAAGTCTACCACAATACTTTCCTTAATCATTGATCCAACAACGACACTTCACACAAGGCTACTCAACAACAACTTCACAGTCCACCAGTAGCGTTAGAGCATCACAACTCTCTAAATTCCATTCCTTAGAAATAACCAAAATCTACTCCGAGACACTCCAACTTGATTAACAACCAAAGTCTTAAGTCCAAGTCGCCTTCACTTCAGAAAACAACAAATTCCAACAACACTAGTACTGTTGCCCTCAGTAGCATACTAACATCTTGCAACTGAAACATATCCGAGAAGCATATCTTCTCACCCACTTAGCTTCAAACCACTCCTGCATACAACTGACTAGAGGCACGACAAGTACTGACAGTGCTCCACACACTTATCACGTACTGAGGAATTAAACAACATTATACAACACTGGCCGGACAGACCGACCTGCTCTGATACCACTAATGTAACACCCCAATTCTACCCAAAGCATTTAGGCAAGAAAACATCAGAGTATTAAAATTTCATACAACACAATTAGGATGATACACTAAGTAACCAAACAAACACCTTGAAAACAAACGGACATCACTGATGCCAAAAGCACGCACACCTGCCAATAACATGATACATAACACACGGAAGATATGAACACACACACACACACATATATATATATATATATATATATATATATATATATATATATATATATATATATATATATAGCTCTCACTCTCAAAGAGGAGTTTTCCAAAATAAAGTGTTTACAATACACAATGGCACGTTATCACATATACATGTTCAAAAGAGTCATATACAAATAAATAACAACAGACTCCCGACTCCCCGGTGTTACGTATCAGAGCGACCGACAAGACCAACTGGAGAACTACCTCTTCCAAAAGACTCCCAAAGCGGCTAATCTGCAGGATGCCACTCAAGCATGATAGCATAAATTATAAGGACGGACAATGATGAATGAGATTCGACTATGCACATGCATGTGGTACCAATTCCGGAGTAAACTCCTCCTTGTCATTATGACAAATACACCTTGCCGAGAATTATGCTGGGACTTTATTCCACTCAGGAAACCCGCAGGTATCGTCATCGAGCATGCAGCTTCCACTAATGACCCTTTGCCGAGCATTATGCTGGGACTTTATTCCACTCAGGAAACCCGCAGGTATCTTCATCGAGCATGCAGCTCCCACTGATGGCCCTTTGCCGAGCATTATGCTGGGACTTTATCCCACTCAGGAAACCCGCAGGTATCGTCATCGAGCATGCAGCTCCCACTGATGACCCTTTGCCGAGCATTATGCTGGGACTTTATTCCACTCAGGAAGCCCGCAGGCTGTCGTCATCGAGCACGCAGCTCCCACTGATGACCTCTTGCCACTCAGGCTAATATACCGTTACCGAGCAATAAGATCCTACTGGTAACCAATGCCCGCAAGCCACCTGTTAATAGCATTCCGCCATTAACGTAATGAAATGTTATGATGTGCAAATATATGACTCTATTACACAACAACAACATCACCAATAATATAACACGATCATACACTCATGTTACATCGTTTATATTCTATCCAAAAGGATACATCAACAATTAATAACATGGTTATCAATTACATCACCAAAATTGCCACTCATGCGTTAATAAACACACAGCACACATTCACCGTCAAAACATACTAGCCACACTGGCATAAATGATCGCATAATTGCATTACATCAAAATAATATTGGCCATTGGCCCACAACTCCATCAATACATCATCAACAAGTTGTAATAACAACAATTCAACAATAATAATACATCGTTCTCATAACAACAATTACTTGCCATAAGGCCACACATCATGTTAACAACAACAACCAAACATCGTCACATACCAAGTATGAACATTCATTAATACATAACACATACGAACATGATCTCATGTTATCGACAACTAATCACATACCTCGTACCAATACGATAACATTCACACAACACATCATCATGATTTATCATGCACTAGTTCACAAAACCATTTATGAAAATCAACCAACCACTACTACATCCTACATCATCAACAATTGCAACCAAGCACTATGATTATTTACCAATCATATCGCGCATATAAACAATTATGTGTTTTCATCAACAACACCTCATAATCAATTAATAACAAGCTAACCAAGCCTATACTATCATATAAAACATCCAACTAGCTTCCTAACACTTCGAACGGCATATGAAACGGAGCTACGGATCAAAAGTTACAAGGTTTCAAAGTTTGGAAAAACAGAAAATGCTGTTGTCCGCTTCAGCTCCGCTCAGCGGACCCTCACAGAGATTTTTCTACAAAAGAACCTCCGCTCAGCGGACCCACCTCCGCTCAGCGGACCTGCGTAAACCCAGAAAAAATCAGAACGAACCAGAACGGTTCCAGTCCCCTTATACCCACCAAAACCACTTCAAAACATCATTATAACACCAATATAACACATACAAACCATAGAAACAACCTAACATCAAACTTTCCATGGTTGATTCATCAATCTATCTCAAAACCTAACATTTTATCCAAACTCAATCAAGCCATAGAAAAGGAAAACAAACATGATCAATCACCATAACACAACAAGGACATGATTCTATACAAAATACCAACCAAGACATGTTTGAATCTTGCTATATCATGAAAACATCACAACTTCTTACAAAACAAGCAAGAATGGAAAACATGGAAAGGATGAAGAAGATGAACAAGAACAAGACTATAAGAATCATACATCCAAGATAAATTAGATTTGTAACACCCAATATTTTCATTATTTGATTTAAATTGGAATTAAATTATTTATTTGGAATTAATTGGAATTTGATTGGATTTAATTGAAGAATTATGGAAAAAAAGAGGTTATTGGGTTTGATGTGGTGTTAGTAAAGAGGGGGTGCTATGCTAGTAGGCCTTTTACTAAATTAAAATCTATTTTCATAAAAATAAGGAATTGAGGAAAAAAGGAAAATAGATGTGAAAGAGGAGCAGAAGAGTAGAAGTGCTGATACGTGAAAGAGGAACAGAAGAGGGCTAATCAAGATCCTTGGCTAAGGTAAGGGGGGACTCTTCCGATTAACCTCTATTATCGGGTTGTAGATGATAGGATTAAGATTTGTATGGTATTGATTCAATAGAGGAGTATGTTCTAGGTTGGGGTTTTGACATTTAGGTTCAAATTGATAAATTATGTGTAAATGCATGTTTTTGATGTTTGATTATGTTTGGATGTGTTGTTGAGGCATGAAATAACATGGAATGATTGTGAATTGATTCTGTTTTTCGTGTATGGTCGAAATGATTCGATTTGGGTTGTGTTGGATGGAAATAAGTTGCTGTCAAAAGTGCTTTTTTTTGTTGTTACAGGTGATGTAACCGGTTACGGTCGGGCTTGTTACCGGTTACGGCGGTGAAAAATGGGGTTTTTGGGCTGGTTACGAGTTCGTAACCGGTTACGGTGTTTTTCGTAACTCGTTACGCCTTTTCGTAACCCGTTACGGCTGAAGCTTTTTTTTGAAAAATTATTTTCGTAACCCGTTACGCCTTTTCGTAACCCGTTACGCTGCAGTTTTTACGAAAAAATATTTATTTTCAAAAATTCGTATCTTTTGAACCGTAAATCCGTTTTGGATGCCGTTTTCGGCGTTGGGTCGATAATTTCATTTCCTATCTAATAAAATATATTAAAGAGCAGTAGCTCGATTTTATTTTAAAAACTCGGTATTTTTGGTGGTGAATTATACTTGTATGCATAAGTGATAATTGCATTATGCGGTGGCGTTGCGGCAATGTATTTGCTATGTTGATGTTGTGTTTGGTGTGATGTAAGTATTACATAATTGTTGAATGATGATGTAAATGCTCCGTTGTTGTTGGGTTGATTTGTTGGACTTGGTACACGATTGTGAGAGGTGCTATTGTTGTTGCACTGTGTGGTGGATGTTATATCTGTTATGATGTTGTGGTTGTAATTGGTGTTTGTTATACATATATTGTTGATGTAAAATATGTATTCTATTTGGTTGGGAATAGCATAACTGTGTGGGTGGCTATTGATTACTATATTGGTTGATGATTATGACATTGGTTGGTCTATGTGGATGATGAGCATGTTATGGTTGATACATGCATTTCATAATCATTATGTGGCTGATCCTTGACGATGGTGAATCAGTGGTAGCTAATTCCCATTGTGTGGAATTAGTGAGTGGGTGTCGCTGTATCCTTGACGATGGTGGATCGGTGAGATGGGTTCGTCCCATGATTGGTACCACATGCATGTAGTTGCATTGCATTAGGTGCTTGATTTATTATAACATGAATGGAAGTTGTCCAATGTTATAATGTTGTGTGTTTGATGTATGTGTGTATAGTCTGAATATATGATGGTGTTGGGTGAATATTATACTGTTGAGGTTTTATCGTTTATGAACTGATAACATTGTTTAATTGCGAATGACACTCACCCTTACTGTTGATTATTTTTCAGATTAAGGATTAGCGGCTTGTCTTGGGTGAGGATAACTCGTAGAGTTACTTCGTGTAGTTCGGTTGTGTCAGTGTCATGCTCTGGTCTTGTAACATTGGGGGGCTCTTGTGTTTAGAGTTGGATGATAACTCTAGTTTTGGTTTTGTTGTTGAATAATGTTGTTTATGCCTTGAACGTGGTAGATGATGGTTTTGATTATTCAACTAATAAAGTATTCCGCTGTGTTTTAAACATGTTTGCAATTGTTTATGTTCCTCAGAATAGCATGACATATGTTTTATTTTATATGAGATAATTGTAACACTCTTAATCACATGTTTACTCTGAAAATATCATTTAATTTATTGGGGGTTTAGAAGGGTGTTACAATAGTGGTCTCAGAGCAGGTCGGTCCGTCCGGCCAATTGTCGAGTCAGTTTAGTTGTAAGACAGTTGTATATTGTCGGTGTTTTATCCCTTAGTACACGACATATGAGTGAACCACTGTCGGTACTTATTTGTTTTATTGCAGGTGTTGGATTGAAACAAGTGGGGGAGAAGCTTCGCTTCTCGGTTATGTTTTTGTTGTAAGATGATTGATTCAGTAGGCTGTTGTTGGCAACAGTGCACACGTTGTTGGAGTTGCTATTTTCTGAATCGAATGTGACTTGGAATTAAGACTTGGGTGGTAATTTAGTTGGAGTATCTTGAAGGAGGACGATTAGATGTAATTGATGATTATTTGTAGGAGAGGAAAATTAGAAAGTTGCAATGTATTATCTCTGCTGGTGGACTGCAAAGTTGTCGGTTGAGTAGCCTTGCGTCTTGGAAGAGGTTCAGTTGTAGGTCTACAAAGAGGATTATTGTCGTGAGATTTCAGAAAACAAACTTCGGTGATGGAATGTGTTGCCCAAGTTACAAGAATGTTTGGAAGTGAAGAGATATGATAAGGATCTGTTTAGAATGTGATTGATTTGAAGATGATGAGTTTCAGAGTGGAATTTCCGCAAGCAAAACGCAGGAAAGTTGCTGAATCGTTATGAAACTTTGAAAATTCATAACTGGAGTTCTGGACATCCGATTTGAGTTCCGTTTGAAGCGACAGAAAGCTAACAAGATGAACCTTGTTATAAAAATGGTTGCATCAGCTGTAACAAATTTAATTGTGACGGAATGATGTTGGAAATAGGTGAAGTTGCGGTTACGCTTGCTCTTAGAACTAGACTTGTTTATTGGTACTGCACGGGATATCAGTGTCAGAGTTGAACGGATTGAAGGAATAATTAAAAGGTTTGTTGAGAAGCAATTTTAGGAATTAAATGTACCAATTAAGGAGTTTTGGATATATCATATATGTAACACCCTTCTAAACCCCCGCGGAAATATAATATAATCAGAGTAATAACACATCAAGGATGCTACAATTATTAAAATAAATAAAAACATCAATTCGATTGTCATGCTTTATTAGAAATTAACCAATATCAAACATGTGTTTAGCACAGCGGAACTGAATTCAACAGTATTAGGAAACATCTCCACACAAATACTCAATACATAAATCCATAGCCAAAATGGCAACAATGTATAACAAGTAACGCTAAGACTAATCGATCCCAGTGTTACAATCAGAGCATGACTCGACACGAACTACGGGCTAGCCTACAAGCTATCTTCACCCAATCAAGACGCCGCTACATCCTTAATCTGAAACCATCAAAGTAAGGGTGAGTTTCATTCGAATTAAAAACCATTATACAATCATAAGCAATAAAATCTCATAGCAACTATCATCCATTCAACATACATATAATCGGAATTATTATAACAAGCAAGCATCAGTTCAACAATATTTGGCCATCGACCCACAGCTCTTCATTCCATCAAATAATCAAGTTATATTAACAACAACTTCTTAATACATCAATCATGTAAACACACCAAGGCATAACACTGGATCTCATCCAATCATGTTATAACCAATGCATATGATTCAACTGACACTATGCATGTGGTACCAAAATTCGTGAATCACATTCACAAGACTTCTCTCTTTGATACTGCCCTCTAGTCGCTCACACCCCACATGGGCACACGACTACTGCCTCATCGCTCACACCCCACATGGGCACACGATGACTTCCCGCTAATCTCCGCACAATGGGAATTAGCCTTCCAATGCAAATGATTTATGAATAATGCACACATGACACATACTTACATCTTCATACATTATCATCATTCCGATGCTTAACATCGCTTATCACCTCTTACCAATAATGTCACAACAAGTATGTACATGCATCAATAGACATCACTCATTGGATATCATAATCCCATCGCCAACATAAATACATGCATCAATAGTCATATGAATAAGCACATGTACATATACCATGTTTCAATTCATCAACAATTAATTCGAGTCTTTAAAGTAAAGTTGGCTACTGCCCATTTCATTACTTTATCAAATAAAGCACCTAATTAGCTTCGCAACGCCCAAAACGGCACATAAATCGGATACTCGGATCAAAAGTTATGGTTTCGTAAAAATAAAACATTTTTAGAAAATATGCTGCAGAACCCGGGTTGTCCCTACATGGGAACCGGTTCCTGGCTGCTTCCAAAATCACGCCTATGACTTTTACTATGGGGAACCGGTTCGTCCCACACGGGAACCGGTTCCTACGTACCTGCACAGCCAAATTCACCATTTTGACAGCATTTACCTTATCCCCTTTCCCCAATTTCAGGTACATACGAACATAGCACACATATACCATCAATTTTCACATTATCACATAATTCAGACAAATTTTATACAAGTATTAACAGCATATAACATGGGTATTAACAGAATCATGTAATTCATACAAATTCATCAAAACCTAACAAAATTCCCAAACCTGACACGTACGATTGAAATAGACAACAATCCTAAACAATCCTACTACCTACAATCGCATAAGGATTACTAACCCGAAGAATCCCCCCTTACCTCAGAGTCGAATCTTCGAAGGTCTTCTTCCCCTTTCGCTCTTCTCTTTTTCACGTGTTCTTCCTTTCTCAAAGTCTGTCTCCTTTCCTTCTCCTCCTCTTTTCCCAATTCCTTTTATTTTATGAAAAATAAAATAAAATATTATAATGGGCTTGCTTAGCTAACACCCCCTTACTGCTAACCACCACTCTAGGCCCAATGCCAATATTTCATCATTTTCCAAATAATTCCCAAAAATTATTAATTCTAATAATTTAATTAAAAATAATAATTAAATTAATAAACAAGAATTAACGGGGTGTTACAACTCTCCCCCACTAAAAGAGTTTTCGTCCTCGAAAACATTCTTCAAGTGAAAAGTCCCAGATAAGAGTCCTTCATTTGACCCCCCCCCCCCCATTCTCCGTTAACACCTTCTTAGTCGAGTCTCAAAATTCATCTGACATAACCAACATAAGCATATCTCATGCATTCAATCTCAGTTCTTACGTTGCATTTGACCATCCCCAGGTGTACCACTCGCTATAACTCCAACGGTTAACAATAATGAACTTCGAGGTGCGATCCATACAATACGCTCAATAACTGAATAATACAATTTCACAATCCATGGTATGATCACAACTGATCAACACTGTAGTAATGGATTCCATTTACCCACGTACCAACCTTAGGCACACTCTTCCAATTGAGCGATAAAGTAATACTTACACTTACTCAAAGCAAATTCCCGAGTTACTTCGTCTATTAAAAACATTCCCACTATTGGAACAAACACACATCAGTAGTTATAATTACATAGCTCATCATCCTCAATATACCATTGCTTACAAGATAGCTCAACTGAGTCTCACTCTCCACTAGAATCAAATTAACTTCGTCCTTCGCAGAGTATAATCCCTCATTATATTTAGAAATTTACATAACACCTTACAACATCACAAGATTATTATAGCATCGTGTAGTATCAACTCTTCGTCTTAACTTCTCCGAATACATACTCGTTAACTACGTACAAATATAACAACATATTCATTGTCTCGGCAATTATTCAAAAAGGTCCTAATCCTTTGGCACGACATCTTTACGTCCACGAGATTCTAAACCCAACATATAGATAAACACATATCCTGTATGTAGGATTCCGACATATTAATTCCTCACTGCTCACGAGTAGCACTCATAACACCACTCTACATCATACTTTCGTTGTACGACTACGACTACTCGTCTTAAGTCACCGTCCAATACTTTGCACTCCTTCATATTCACTTCCTCATAAGTTTCCACAATATGGTGAGTGGTTATTCTCACATCTCAGCATTCATCACATCTTATACCATTAAGGTAACAAGCAATCTCATACCATCTATATGATTCCACCTATTATCAACAAGAGATTAAGGGTGATCAAGTCCTCAATTTATCAATAGATAGTCGACAATCATATTTAAGCATAAACCGTTGTTACTACATAATAGTGTCTTTTCTGAGTTTTCTCTTAACTCATTAGCATTGTCATAGTCTAATAATTCTCTATGGTGTCCTTCTTCTAGAATATTCTTTCTCAACTCGGTAACATCTGGAACACAAACGCGACTTCTAGACCTCATTACACCATCCTCGTCAATTCTGAATTCACCGTCTTTACCTTGGTAATTCAAAGTCGACTTATCGATCAACTCAACATCAGCTTTTTGACTTTCTCTAATCTCGTCAAGAATACCATTAGTCAGTTTCATTATACCCAATCTAACATTATTAGGAGCACTTTCACATACCAAACTTAATTCTATGAATTGTTGAATTAAATCCAACTCTTTCACCATCAGCATCGACATTTTTAGAGGCAATCTCGAACCATAGAAATAATGTTACCGCAACTTCAAACAAAACCCTGGCTGCCAATTCTAAATCATGAGTCAGATAATTCCTTTCCTGCGCTTTCAATCGTCCCGACGCATAAGTTACTACTTACTAATTTTACATCAATACGCCATCCAAACCCATCAACGACGCATCACAATATACCACAAATGGTTCCAAAGTCTATTTCACTTTTTCTACTGATTCCCTCATCACTCAAATCCATCAATACTTAAATCGTCTTTATCATCTTATTTATCAACGACATATTCTACTCGACTTCGTTCCGAACAATCGCGGTAATAGGCATTCCTATTCAACACTTTTTCGTGCTTCTTTAACCGACATCATAATATCTCCTCATAGGACCACTCTACTGTATTTATATCTCTCCCATAAGTTAGAACATAATTTCACCTCTTCGTAGTCTCAAACGACACCCTAATCCGATACTCAGAGCTCAAGATATGAATGTTTCCAATCGTTACCCAAGATACAATATCGACACCATGCAACAACACTCTATACGACATCTCCAAAACTTCTCAAGTGGCACATTTAATCTCTAAGATTGCTCCTCGACAAGCCTCCTCATTATTCCTTTATTCTGTTCAACTCTGACACTGACATCCCATGTCGCACCAACGAACAGTCTAGTTCTAAGGACAAGTGTAACCGTAACTTCACCTCTTTCTAACATCGTCCTGACACAATTAAATATGTTACAGCTGCTGCAACCATTTTTATAACAAATTTCATCTCGTTAGTTTTCCGACGCTTCAAACGGGACTCAAATCGGAGGTCCAGAACTCCAGTTATGAATTTTCGAAATTTCATAACGATTCAGCAATCTTCCTGCGATTTGCTTACGGAAATTCTGCTCCAAAACTCATCCTTTTCAAATTAACCTCATTATTAACATCATCTTATCACATCTCTTCGCTTCCAAACTTCTTATAACTTAAACAACACATTTCATCGCTGAAGTTCGATTTCTGCAACATCCTGAAACCAAATTCATGTACGCCATCATCAACCTTCTTATCCTTGAGATCATACTCGTCTCTTTGCATTACTCGCCCTTCGAAACTTTCTCAACAACATCGATAACCTCTACTATCATCTCAATTACTTACTAGTAATCCTACGACAAGGTCTACGACAATACTTCCTTTAATCACTGCTTCAACAGCGACCTTTCACATAGGGCTACTCACACAACAACATCACAGTACGTCAGTAGCACATGAAGCATCACAACTTCGAAATTCCATTTCTCAGAAATAACCATCATCTACCCCGAGACACTCCGACTGAACAACAACCACAGTCTTCAGCCCATGTCACCTTCACTTCAGAAAACAATAACTCCACACTCTTGTACTGCTGCCCTACGCATCACCCTAACATCTTGCATTTGAGACATATCCGAGAAGCATGACTTCTCCCCCACTAGTTTCAATCCCACTTCTGCAGGCAAACAGTTAGATCACACTGAGTACCGACAGTGTTTCACACACATGTCGCATACCGAAAGGAAAAATTAACAACAAGACTCTGGTCACAACGACCGACTATGCTTTGATACCACTATTGTAACACCCTTCTAAACCCCCGCGGAAATATAATATAATCAGATTAATAACACATCAAGGATGCTACAATTATTAAAATAAATAAAAACATCAAGTTGATTGTCATGCTTTATTAGAAATTAACCAATATCAAACATGTGTTTAGCACAGCGGAACTGAATTCAATAGTATTAGGAAACATCTCCACACAAATACTCAATACATAAATCCATAGCCAAAATGGCAACAATGTATAATAAGTAACGCTAAGACTAATCGATCCCAGTGTTACAATCAGAGCATGACTCGACACGAACTACGGGCTAGCCTACAAGCTATCTTCACCCAATCAAGACGCCGCTACATCCTTAATCTGAAATCATCAAAGTAAGGGCGAGTTTCATTCGAATTAATAACCATTATACAATCATAAGCAATAAAATCTCATAGCAACTATCATCCATTCAACATACATATAATCGGAATTATTATAACAAGCAAGCATCAGTTCAACAATATTTGGCCATCGGCCCACAACTCTTCATTCCATCAAATAATCAAGTTATATTAACAACAACTCCTTAATACATCAATCATGTAAACACACCAAGGCATAACACTGGATCTCATCCAATCATGTTATAACCAATGCATATGATTCAACTGACACTATGCATGTGGTACCAAAATTCGTGAATCACATTCACAGGACTTCTCTCTTTGATACTGCCCTCTAGTCGCTCACACCCCACATGGGCACACGACTACTGCCTCATCGCTCACACCCCACATGGGCACACGATGACTTCCCGCTAATCTCCGCACAATGGGAATTAGACTTCCAATGCAAATGATTTATGAATAATGCACACATGACACATACTTACATCTTCATACATCATCATCATTCCGATGCTTAACATCGCTTATCACCTCTTACCAATAATGTCACAACAAGTATGTACATGTATAAGCATCATTCAATCATTCACATACGTACACCACATCATCACAATAACATACACATCATATTAATGTTAATTGCCACCATAATCCAACATATTAATATTAACAACATATTAATATTCACAATCATCAATCATCACCATCATCATACATCGTTACATCTATCATCATTACACACCATGTAATAAATTGCTAAAACATCTCAACAGTAAAGTCACAAAGCATGTATCATTTACGACATGTTATATACCAACATCACTCATTGGATATCATAATCCCATCGCCAACATAAATACATGCATCAATAGTCATATGAATAAGCACATATACATATACCATGTTTCAATTCATCAACAATTAATTCGAGTCTTTAAAGTAAAGTTGGCTACTGCCCATTTCATTACTTTATCAAATAAAGCACCTAATTAGCTTCGCAACGCCCAAAATGGCACATAAATCGAATACTCGGATCAAAAGTTATGGTTTCGTAAAAATAAAACGTTTTTAGAAAATATGCTGCAGAACCCGGGTTGTCCCTACATGGGAACCGGTTCCTGGCTGCTTGCAAAATCACGCCTCTGATTTTTACTATGGGGAATCGGTTCGTCCCACACGGGAACCGGTTCCTACGTACCTGCACAGCCAAATTCACCATTTTGACAACATTTACCCTATCCCCTTTCCCCAATTTCAGGTACATACGAACATAGCACACATATACCATCAATTTTCACATTATCACATAATTCAGACAAATTTTATACAAGTATTAACAGCATATAACATGGGTATTAACAGAATCATGTAATTCATACAAATTCATCAAAACCTAACAAAATTCCCAAACCCGACACGTACGATTGAAATAGACAACAATCCTAATCAATCCTACTACCTAAAATCGCATAAGGATTACTAACCCGAAGAATCCCCCCTTACCTCAGAGTCGAATCTTCGAAGGTCTTCTTCCCCTTTCGCTCTTCTCTTTTTCACGTGTTCTTCCTTTCTCAAAGTCTGTCTCCTTTCCTTCTCCTCCTCTTTTCCCAATTCCTTTTATTTTATGAAAAATAAAATAAAATATTATAATGGGCTTGCTTAGCTAACACCCCCTTACTGCTAACCACCACTCTAGGCCCAATGCCAATATTTCATCATTTTCCAAATAATTCCCAAAAATTATTAATTCTAATAATTTAATTAAAAAATAATAATTAAATTAATAAACAAGAATTAACGGGGTGTTACAATATAGAGTGTCGCTGCATGATGTCGATGTTGCATTTCGGATAACGATTGGAAAATTCATATCTTGAGTTCCGAGTGTCGGATTAACGTGCCGTTTGAACCTAGAAGAGGAGAGATTATGTTATACCTTATAAGAGAGTTATAAATACAGTGGGGTGATCCTATAAAGAGATATTTCAAAGTTGGTTAAGAAGCATGAAAAATTGTTGAATAGGAATGCCTACTACCGTGATTGTTTGAAACGAAGATGAGTAGAACATGTTGTTGAAGAATAAGTTGATGAGATGTTCGGTAATAAAGATGATTTGAGTACCAATGGATTTTAGTGAGAATTGAATTAGTAGTAAAGGTGAGATAAACTTTAGAACGTTTGAAGTCGTATTTGTGAGGCGTCATTGATAGGTTTGGATGGTGTATTGATGCAAGATCAGCAAGTAGTAGCTTATGCGTCGAGACAACTCAGAGTGCATGAAAGGAATTATCCGACTCATGATTTGGAGTTGGCAGCCGTGGATTTGTTTTGAAGTTATGGCGACATTGTTTGTATGGTTCGAAATTCGAAGTGTTTAGTGATCATAAGAGTCTGAAGTATCTCTTCTATCAGAAGGAGATGAATATGAGGCAGAGGAGGTGGTTAGAATTCCTTAAAGATTATGATTTTGGTTTGAATTACCATCCTGGTAAGGAAAATGTTGTGATAATGCATTGCGTAGGAAGTCTTTAAATATGTCGGGGCCAATGGTGAAAGAGTTGGATTTAACTGAACAATTTAGAGATTTGAGTTTGGTATGTGAAGACACTCCTAATGATGTTAGATTGGGTATGCTAAAGTTGACTAGTGGGTTCTTGACGAGATTATAGGAGGTCAGAAAGCTGATTTTGAATTGGTCGATAAGTTGACTTTGAATTATTCAAGGCAAGGACGGTGAATTCAGAGTTGTCGAGAATGGTATATTGAGGTTTGGTGATAGAATTTGTGTTCTTGATGTTGCTGAACTTCGAAAGAATATTCTAGAAGAAGGACACCGTAGTGAATTATGGGACTATGATGATGTTAATGAGTTTGAGTGCAAACTCAGAAAGGACACTATTATGTAGTAACAACAGTTTATGCTTAAATATGATTGTCGGCTATCTATTGACAAATTGAGGACTTGATCACCCTTAATCTCTTGTTGATATTAGACGGAATCATATAGATGGTGTGAGATTGTTTGTTACTTTAATGGTATAAGATGGGATAAATACTAAGCCGTGAGAATAATCACTCATCATGTTGTGTGAACTTATGGAAAAGTGAATATGAAAAAGTGCAACATATTGAACGGTGACTTAAGACAGGTAATCGGAGTTGCACAGCGAAAGTGTGATGTGGAGTGGTGTTATGAGTACTACTCATGGCCAGTGAGGAATTAATATGTCGGGAGCCTACATAGAGAACATGTATTGATCTATATGTTGGATTTAGGATCTAGTAGATGTAAGAATGTTGTACCGGAGAATTAGAACCCTTTTGAATAATTGCCGAGATGATGAATATGTTATTATGGTTGTACGTAGTTAACGAGTATGTATTCGGCGAAATTGAAACGAGGAGTTGATGTTATATGATGCTGTAATAATTTTGTGTTGTTATTAAGGTGATATATTGAGGAATTATACTCTATAAAGGACGAAGTTGATTTAACTCTTAGAGAAGAGTGGAACTCAGTTGAGCTATTTTGTAAGCAACGGTATATTAAGGTGGGTGAATGTGATTATAACTACTTGTGTGTACTCGTTCCGATGGTTGGAATGTTTTAATAGATGTAGTAACTCAGGAATTGTTTTGAGTACGAGTAAGTATTGCTAAGTGGTAGATTAGTACCATGGATGGTAAAGAATGATTCTTGAGCGAATGAGTAAAGAGGACCAGAGTTGAGTGTAACTCAGAAATCTAATTGGTAATGATGGTGGTAACGAGTAACCAGAGTAGTGCTGCGAAAGCAGAATGTAAACTGTTGGATAATTGGTGGAGTAACTTAAGAGAAGTCAGATAATTGGGATTCAATGGTATGAAGAATATTATTATTGAGGTTCTTGAGAAAAGCAGTTGGTGAAAGTACTATTTTATCTTTCAAATGGAAAAGTGTGTTTCAGGTTGGTACGTTCGTATACGGAATGCATTGCTACAATGTCGATAAGGTGTGATCATACCACGGATTGTGTAATTATATTATTCAGTTATTGGGCATATTGTATGAGTCGTACCTCAATGTACTTTTGTTGTTAACCTTTTGGAAGTATAACGAGTAGTACACCTTTGGGTGGTCAAGTGCGACGTAAGAGCCGAGATTGAATGCGTGAGATGTCTTTCTTGTTGGTTATGTCAGATGGATTTTTGAGGATTGACTGATGGAAATGTTACATGAGAACTAGAGAGTCAGATGAAGGGCTCTACCCGGAACTTTTCACTTGAAGTATGTTTTCGAGGACGAAAACTCTTTTAGTGGGGGAGAGTTGTAACACCCCGTATTTTCATTATTTGATTTAAATTGGAATTAAATTATTTATTTGGAATTATTTGGAATTTGATTGGATTTAATTGAAGAATTATGGAAAAAAAGAGGTTATTGGGTTTGATGTGGTGTTAGTAAAGAGGGGGTGCTATGCTAGTAGGCCTTTTACTAAATTAAAATCTATTTTCATAAAAATAAGGAATTGAGGAAAAAAGGAAAATAGATGTGAAAGAGGAGCAGAAGAGTAGAAGTGCTGATACGTGAAAGAGGAACAGAAGAGGGCTAATCAAGATCCTTGGCTAAGGTAAGGGGGGACTCTTCCGATTAACCTCTATTATCGGGTTGTAGATGATAGGATTAAGATTTGTATGGTATTGATTCAATAGAGGAGTATGTTCTAGGTTGGGGTTTTGACATTTAGGTTCAAATTGATAAATTATGTGTAAATGCATGTTTTTGATGTTTGATTATGTTTGGATGTGTTGTTGAGGCATGAAATAACATGGAATGATTGTGAATTGATTCTGTTTTTCGTGTATGGTCGAAATGATTCGATTTGGGTTGTGTTGGATGGAAATAAGTTGCTGTCAAAAGTGCTTTTTTTTGTTGTTACAGGTGATGTAACCGGTTACGGTCGGGCTTGTTACCGGTTACGGCGGTGAAAAATGGGGTTTTTGGGCTGGTTACGAGTTCGTAACCGGTTACGGTGTTTTTCGTAACTCGTTACGCCTTTTCGTAACCCGTTACGGCTGAAGCTTTTTTTTGAAAAATTATTTTCGTAACCCGTTACGCCTTTTCGTAACCCGTTACGCTGCAGCTTTTACAAAAAAATATTTATTTTCAAAAATTCGTATCTTTTGAACCTTAAATCCATTTCGGATGCCGTTTTCGGCGTTGGGTCGATAATTTAATTTCCTATCTAATAAAATATATTAAAGAGCAGTAACTCGATTTTATTTTAAAAACTCAGTATTTTTGGTGGTGAATTATACTTGTATGCATAAGTGATAATTGCATTATGCGGTGGCGTTGCGGCAATGTATTTGCTATGTTGATGTTGTGTTTGGTGTGATGTAAGTATTACATAATTGTTGAATGATGATGTAAATGCTCCGTTGTTGTTGGGTTGATTTGTTGGACTTGGTACACGATTGTGAGAGGTGCTACTGTTGTTGCACTGTGTGGTGGATGTTATATCTGTTATGATGTTGTGGTTGTAATTGGTGTTTGTTATACATATATTGTTGATGTAAAATATGTATTCTATTTGGTTGGGAATAGCATAACTGTGTGGGTGGCTATTGATTACTATATTGGTTGATGATTATGACATTGGTTGGTCTATATGGATGATGAGCATGTTATGGTTGATACATGCATTTTATAATCATTATGTGGCTGATCCTTGACGATGGTGGATCAGTGGTAGCTAATTCCCATTGTGTGGAATTAGTGAGTGGGTGTCGCTGTATCCTTGACGATGGTGGATCGGTGAGATGGGTTCGTCCCATGATTGGTACCACATGCATGTAGTTGCATTGCATTAGGTGCTTGATTTATTATAACATGAATGGAAGTTGTCCAATGTTATAATGTTGTGTGTTTGATGTATGTGTGTATAGTCTGAATATATGATGGTGTTGGGTGAATATTATACTGTTGAGGTTTTATCGTTTATGAACTGATAACATTGTTTAATTGCGAATGACACTCACCCTTACTGTTGATTATTTTTCAGATTAAGGATTAGCGGCTTGTCTTGGGTGAGGATAACTCGTAGAGTTACTTCGTGTAGTTCGGTTGTGTCAGTGTCATGCTCTGGTCTTGTAACATTGGGGGGCTCTTGTGTTTAGAGTTGGATGATAACTCTAGTTTTGGTTTTGTTGTTGAATAATGTTGTTTATGCCTTGAACGTGGTAGATGATGGTTTTGATTATTCAACTAATAAAGTATTTTGCTGTGTTTTAAACATGTTTGCAATTGTTTATGTTCCTCAGAATAGCATGACAGATGTTTTATTTTATATGAGATAATTGTAACACTCTTAATCACATGTTTACTCTGAAAATATCATTTAATTTATTGGGGGTTTAGAAGGGTGTTACAAGATTCACCCCCTTACCTTGCTATTGTGACGATCGGCAATCGATTCGGTCGAGAATCCTACACTTTCTCTTGTTTTTCCTCTTTGCTCTTCCTCTCTTCCTCTCTTCCTTTTCTTTCTCTTCTTTTTCTTTCCACCCTTCTCCTTTCTCACAAATATCTCTTTCTTATAAAGAAAATATCTATCCCGCAGAAATGACCAAAATGCCCCTACGCTCAAATATCGTTCAAACGCCCCAAAACGCGGAATATTACCTTACTAATATTTCTAGTACCAAAAATATGAAAACCTTCAATTAAATATTAGTCCGCCATCCCGAACTAATACCGACTGAAACGACTCCAAAAACGGTAAAATTCCAATAAATGTCACAAACGTCCAAATCAAGCATATACTTATTTTTCCGGGCGTTACAACTCTCCCCCACTTAGAACATTTCTGTCCTCGAAAATATACCAAACACAAACAAACCTGGATACGCTCTCGCCTCCAACCAACCAACTATCAAGCCACGAAAGCAACGACACAATCAGCGCCAAACAACGAACCACTCTAGCTAAAAGCAAAACAACCAAAACACAACAACGACAACGAGGTGCAATGCCCATACAATGCACTCATCAACTAACACCAAAACACAAGAAATAACCAAGACACAACCAACAAGAACAAGATGCAATGCCCATACAATGCACTTGTCAACCAAACTGCAACCAGATTGTTACCGTCATCAAAGGCAACACACCTCTAATCCCCCATCCAAGGAATTAGCTACGTGTACTCGAACCATCACCATGGAAACGAGACATCATATTAGATAAGGACATAAAGTTCCATGACATATACAGCTTCTGAACAGCCTCTACAAAATTAGAATACCAACATCCCGGTCGCACAACATCCAAACAACCATGCCAAGACATAGCAGTCAAACATGTAACCAAAACATCTGGTGGTATTATAATTCCTACCACATCCACTGTCCATAATTTGAACTCTAACAATTCATACACATACGAACCGCGTCATTTCACGCTTTCGATGCGCACTTTGATTTCCCACAACAAACAGATTTACCAATTTCATAACCAACTTCCAACTCCTTCTAGTATTCACCAGAAACTCATTGTTCTCTCTTAACATACTCAACCTCTTAATATGCTGTGTCAGTTTGCACACCAGACAAAAGTCTTTGTATTATCCAATCAAAGGCAAAAAGCTAATCCAAACACGTCCTTGTTTCACAACACAAGCCCTCATAGATTCTTAAGTGACCAAATCGCCCTCTCAGTCTGAACATTACCTTACGAAACATCATGCAAACAAACAACCTGAACAATATACAACTTGCAAGTACCTTCATCGGTTAATCCATTCTAATCGAAATAATGTGACCAGATTTCGTCAATATATCCACAATGACCCAAACCGCCTCACAATTACTCGACGTCCTCGACAAACCAGAAACAAAATCCATAGAAATGCTATTCCACTTCTACTCAGGAATGGATAACAGTTACATGAAACCAGACGACTCCTGACAAGTCAAACACAAATAAACAAATCCCTTCATATCCTTCTTCATTACCTTGCCACTAAAAATGACCTTCTCAAATCTTGATACCTCTTAGTAGCATCAGGATGAATACTCAAATCACTATGACGCACTTCATCCAAAGTCATCTTTTCAAATCCGAACATTAGGAATACAAACTTGATCATGACATCCCATGACATTGTTCTTATCAATCCGAAGATCACCATCTTTATCTTTGACTAATAAATGTCATCTTATCAACCCATTCAAATCCGATTCCTGGCCTTTTCCAATCTCATCAAGAATACCATAAGTAAGCTTTCACATATAAAGCTCAACACCTGAAGAAGTCGCTTTACAAACCCAACTCAAATCTTGTGACAGATAAATCCTTTCAAAAATATTAACTTGCATAAAAGCATAAACCACCACTTACCCCTTGAACATTCACTTCACTCAACCAAAAACTCACACAAGGAAACTTAAAAAACAACTTCTTGTTCTCAACACGGACAAAACGATTCTCAAGTACTTAGCATGATCATCTTCACACTGATGATACCTATACCTCAATTCAAACTTGCAACACAAACAAGCTCAAACCAATTTGATCCATCAAAATATCAATCCTCGAAAGTGGATACTTTTCCTTAATTGTCACTTTTCTCAATTGTCTAAAATCAATACAAAGCCTCGTAGAACCTTCCTTCTTAACCAACAAAACACGTGCACCCTACAGCGACACACTCGAATGAACAAACCTCTTCTCAAGAAAATCCTTAAGTTGACTCCTCAACTCTTTCAACTCAGAAGTTGGCATCTGATACGGAACCCTCGACACCACAATAGTTCTAGGAACTAAATCCGTCAAAATAGAACTCCCAGACGAAATTTCCCTTTTTCTACGACGAATCACTTAAACCTTCAAAAAAAACACTTATACAAATGCGCAACTATCCGCAATTTCCACAATTGCTCTTTCTCAAGAACATCCAAAGTCATCGACAACATAAACAACGTCGTACCATCTTGCACCAACTCATTCACTTCCAATATTATCAAACTAGCCAGATAAGCCTATCACGTCCAATACGACTCCGTCTACTATCAACAAGAGATTAAGGGTGATCAAGTCCTCAATTTGTCAATAGGTAGCCGACAATCATAATAGAGTATAAACTATCAGTACCAACATTAATAATATTCTTTTCCAACTTTTGCTCGTAGCACAGAAGCACTTTGATTCCATAATTCACAAATCTCTCAAGATCATCTGAACCAGCCAACCCGACATCTTGTAGCTACGTACCAAAACACTTCTAACAATATCTCAAAACAAAATACCTGAGATCCTACTCATCTCTTCATACTCCTAATTCTCACTTGAGTTCCAAAACGTTTCCAACAACGTCAATAACTCGTACAACAAAGTCTACCACAATACTTTCCTTAATCATTGATCCAACAATGACACTTCACACAAGGCTACTCAACAACAACTTCACAGTCCATCAGTAGCGTTAGAGCATCACAACTCTCTAAATTCCATTCCTTAGAAATAACCAAAATCTACTTCGGGACACTCCAACTTGATTAACAACCAAAGTCTTAAGTCCAAGTCGCCTTCACTAACAAAATACCTGAGATCCTACTCATCTCTTCATACTCCTAATTCTCACTTGAGTTCCAAAACGTTTCCAACAACGTCAATAACTCGTACAACAAAGTCTACCACAATACTTTCCTTAATCATTGATCCAACAACGACACTTCACACAAGGCTACTCAACAACAACTTCACAGCCCATCAGTAGCGTTAGAGCATCACAACTCTCTAAATTCCATTCCTTAGAAATAACCAAAATCTACTCCGAGACACTCCAACTTGATTAACAACCAAAGTCTTAAGTCCAAGTCGCCTTCACTTCAGAAAACAACAAATTCCAACAACCCTAGTACTGCTGCCCTCAGTAGCATACTAATATCTTGCAACTGAAACATATCCGAGAAGCATATCTTCTCCCCCACTTAGCTTCAAACCACTCCTGCATACAACTGACTAGAGGCACAATAAGTACTGACAGTGCTCTACACACTTATCACGTACTGAGGAATTAAACAACATTATACAACACTGGCCGGACAGACCGACCTGCTCTGATACCACTAATGTAACACCCCAATTCTACCCAAAGCATTTAGGCAAGAAAACATTAGAGTATTAAAATTTCATACAACACAATTAGGATGATACACTAAGTAACCAAACAAACACCTTGAAAACAAACAGACATCACCGATGCCAAAAGCATGCACACCTGCCAATAACATGATACATAACACACGGAAGATATGAACATATATATATATATATATATATATATATATATATATATATATATATATATATAGCTCTCACTCTCAAAGAGGAGTTTTCCAAAATAAAGTGTTTACAATACACAATGGCACGTTATCACATATACATGTTCAAAAGAGTCATATACAAATAAATAACAACAGACTCCCGACTCCCCGGTGTTACGTATCAGAGCGACCGACAAGACCAACTGGAGAACTACCTCTTTCAAAAGACTCCCAAAGCGGCTAATCTGCAGGATGCCACTCAAGCATCAAATCAGCAGAAAGGTGAGAATATAATTTATAATGAAAAGCATGACAAATATAGTAATGCCAACAAGTATCATACAACAAAGTAATCCACTAAGTCAACCACAATCAATATATAAGTAATACTACACATGAATGATAACATAAATTATAAGGACGGACAATGATGAATGAGATTCGACTATGCACATGCATGTGGTACCAATTCCGGAGTAAACTCCTCCTTGTCATTATGACAAATACACCTTGCCGAGCATTATGCTGGGACTTTATTCCACTCAGGAAACCCGCAGGTATCGTCATCGAGCATGCAGCTCCCACTGATGACCCTTTGCCGAGCATTATGCTGGGACTTTATTCCACTCAGGAAACCCGCATGTATCGTCATCGAGCATGCGACTCCCACTGATGACCCTTTGCCGAGCATTATGCCGGGACTTTATTCCACTCAGGAAACCCGCAGGTATCGTCATCGAGCATGCAGCTCCCACTGATGACCCTTTGCCGAGCATTATGCTGGGACTTTATTCCACTCAGGAAGCCCGCAGGCTGTCGTCATCGAGCACGCTGCTCCCACTGATGACCTCTTGCCACTCAGGCTAATATACCGTTACTGAGCAATAAGCTCCTACTGGTAACCAATGCCCGCAGGCCACCTGTTAATAGCATTCCGTCATTAACATAATGAAATGTTATGCTGTGCAAATATATGACTCTATTACACAACAACAACATCACCAATAATATAACACGATCATACACTCATGTTACATCGTTTATATTCTATCCAAAAGGATACATCACCAATTAATAACATGGTTATCAATTACATCACCAAAATTGCCACTCATGCGTTAATAAACACACATCACACATTCACCGTCAAAACATACTAGCCACGCTGGCATAAATGATCGCATAATTGCATTACATCAAAATAATATTGGCCATTGGCCCACAACTCCATCAATACATCATCAACAAGTTGTAATAACAACAATTCAACAATAATAATACATCGTTCTCATAACAACAATTACTTGCCATAAGGCCACACATCATGTTAACAACAACAACCAAACATCGTCACATACCAAGTATGAACATTCATTAATACATAACACATACGAACATGATCTCATGTTATCGACAACTAATCACATACCTCGTACCAATACGATAACATTCACACAACACATCATCATGATTTATCATGCACTAGTTCACAAAACCATTTATGAAAATCAACCAACCACTACTACATCCTACATCATCAACAATTGCAACCAAGCACTATGATTATTTACCAATCATATCGCGCATATAAACAATTATGTGTTTTCATCAACAACACCTCATAACCAATTAATAACAAGCTAACCAAGCCTATACTATTATATAGAACATCCAACTAGCTTCCTAACACTTCGAACGACGTATGAAACGGAGCTACGGATCAAAAGTTACAAGGTTTCAAAGTTTGGAAAAAGAGAAAATGCTGTTGTCCGCTTCAGCTCTGCTCAGCGGACCCTCACAAAGATTTTTCTGCAAAAGAACCTCCGCTCAGCGGACCCACCTCCGCTCAGCGGACCTGCGTAAACCCAGAAAAAACCAGAACGATTCCAGTTCCCTTATACCCACCAAAACCACTTCAAAACATCATTATAACACCAATACAACACATACAAACCATAGAAACAACCTAACATCAAACTTTCCATGGTTGATTCATCAATCTATCTCAAAACCTAACATTTTATCCAAACTCAATCAAGCCATAGAAAAGGAAAACAAACATGATCAATCACCATAACACAACAAGGACATGATTCTATACAAAATACCAACCAAGACATGTTTGAATCTTGCTATATCATGAAAACATCACAACTTCTTACAAAACAAGCAAGAATGGAAAACATGGAAAGGATGAAGAAGATGAACAAGAACAAGACTATAAGAATCATACATCCAAGATAAATTAGATTCACCCCCTTACCTTGCTATTGTGACGATTGGCAATCGATTCGGTTGAGAATCCTACACTTTCTCTTGTTTTTCCTCTTTGCTCTTCTTCTTCCTCTCTTCCTTTTCTTTCTCTTCTTTTTCTTTCCACCCTTCTCCTTTCTCACAAATATCTCTTTCTTATAAAGAAAATATTTATCCCGCAGAAATGACCAAAATGCCCCTACGCTCAAATATCGTTCAAACGCCCCAAAACGCGGAATATTACCTTACTAATATTTCTAGTACCAAAAATATGAAAACCTTCAATTAAATATTAGTCCGCCATCCCGAACTAATACCGACTGAAACGACTCCAAAAACGGTAAAATTCCAATAAATGTCACAAACGTCCAAATCAAGCATATACTTATTTTTCCGGGCGTTACAAATGCATGTACAATTATCTCAACACATATGCAATTAAGATTATCCACGCAAATCTTAACATACCGCATACCTCAATAATTTACACATTGAATTATCCACCAATTGCACAAGATTCAGAAGCCAAAATAACAATTGCAACAAGGCATAACAATCATCATATATCCAATCACAAACATCATGAATATATCTCCATAAAGTATTTCAACAATTGCTATTCATCACATACCAAAACATAACCCACATAAGACAATTACATGTTATTTCACATAGTAAAATCATAATTAATCAATCAAGTGCAAATCAATCCTATACTATCATATAGAACATCATAATAGCTTCCTAACTCTTCAAACGACGCATAAAAAGGAGTTACGGATCAAAAGATACAACATTTCAAAGCTTGGAAAAAGTTGCATACAGCAAGGTCCGCTCAGCGACCTTCAAGTGCACTTATGCAATTGAAATTTCAAAACCCCGCTTCAAGCGGTCAAAGACAGTAGCGAGTAAAAAACTGGGCTCCGCTTAGCGGGTTGGGTCCGCTTAGCGAGCTCTTTTTATTTTTGAAAAACAAACAGCACCCGCTTAGTGTAACACCCTAATTTTATTAGATTTTGATTAATTAGGATTATTTGATATTTAATAATTGTTTGTGTATTTTATTTAATTATTGTTGAGTGGTAATTATTTAATTGTGGGGTAATATGTTATTTAGCTAATTAATAAATGGTTGAATTTTATTAGAAATTAGTTAAATGGGCTTAGTTGAGTGAGAAAGAGTATTGAGTGGGTTAAGCCCAACGGGATAATGAGAGTTAAGAGAGAACTTTGTGTCATAACCTAATTAGAAAGAAAAAAAAGAAAGATAGAAAGGAGAGAAAAAAAACATAGAATATAAGAAGAGGAGATTGGTAGATTTCATCAAGAGGGTGGATTAAGAGTTTAAGGTAAGGGTTAGAATCTAAATTATTGTAGAATGTATTTGGGTAATGTTGTATGTGTTAGAAAATAAAATTTCAATTTGGGTATTTTCATAATTCATGAGATTTGTGTTGTTTGAAGTTGTTTATGCTTAGAATGAGTAGAAATAATATGTAATAGTGATTCTTTACTTGATTCCATGGGTGGGTTTTGATTTATAACATGTTTGATGAAAAGAATGTGAAAACCTAACTTTTGGGTTTTGGGTGAAATTCATAGATTTGCATGATTTTAAGGTAAGGGTTAGAATCTAAATTATTGTAGAATCTATGATTGGGTAATGTTGTATGTGTTAGAAAATGAAATTTCTATTTGGGTATTTTCATAATTCATGAGATTTGTGTTGTTTGATGTTGTTTATGCTTATAATGAGTAGAAATAACATGTAATAGTGATTCTTTACTTGATCTCATGGGTGGGTTTTGATTTATAACATGTTTGATGAAAAGAATGTGAAAACCTAACTTTTGGGTTTTGGGTGAAATTCATAGATTTGCATGATTAATTAAGTTTTGATGAATCTAATGATACATATGAGTTATATGTGTAATATGTATGTGAATTAAGTATGCAAAAGATTAAGTTGAACTGTGAATTGAATGGTGAATGAAAAGAGGGAACTGTGCTGATTTCACACAAAAAATTCATTTTTGCGCAGTGTTCGCGACGCGGATAATGATGGTGGCGCGAACTGAATGGATTTTGGAATGACTTGGTTCTGCCTTTTACTTCGCGGCGCGCACATGTGGATGCGGCGCGAACTGAGTAAATTTTTGAAATACATTTTTTATGTCTGGTACTTCGCGGTGCGACCAAAGCTTGGCAGCGCGAACTGTGTTCAAAAATATTTTCTTGTTTGTTTGAGACTTGACTTGCATACCTATTACTTCTATATGTTTATTATGTGTTATTAATTGATTAATTAATATGTGTGAGGTATAATTGGATGTATTATGTACTTGATTGCTAAATGATAATTGTGTTGAGATTAGATTGAATGGCATGTTGTGTAATGTTGTGCCAAAGGTGAAGATGTGATTGTGTAGTTTAAGAGATAGAGAGATCGTCTTAAGTGCATGAGTCTTGTTTTGTTGCACATGTACACAAGCAATGAGTTTGTTCAGATTCTCGTCTTGTTGATGATTTCCTTGGCTTTGTCGTAGAACAGACAAAGATTGTTGATCAGGAAGCTTTGAGAATGAGGGTTGAGGAAGATCCTTTGGAGAAGGGCCACAGGAAGGTACTAGAGTATTCACTGGATGATATTGCATTTGGACTGTAGTGGGATTCGGAAGAACTATAGGAATACCAACTTGCTTTGTAACAACAAAAGGAAAATTTTCTTCTCTCTTCAACAAGACCTGCAGGATTTCCATGATCTGATTCATCTGAATTTTCAACTGGTTAACTTCGGCTCTTAATAACTCTTGGTCTTGTTGAAGTTCTTCCATAGTCTTCAGATACATGCTTCTTAGTTTAACGTGTCAAGGAATCAACTTAACGATCAACAACTAACCGGAATGAAGCAACAACCGTAAATAAGATCTCGGTAAACTTGGATGAATGCGAGAACTATGCAATAACATGCAATGCAAGATATAATGCAATATGCGAACAAGTAACCAGCATAACCATAGTAACTAAAAGAATAATTAAAAGGTTGGTTGGGACCGCAAGAGACATTAGTGTCAGAGTTGAACGGATTGAAGGAATAATTAAAAGGTTGGTTGAGAAGAAATTTTAGGAATTAAATGTACCATTCGTGGAGTTTTGGAGATATCGTATAGAGTGTCGCTGCATGATGTCGATGTTGCATTTTGGACGATGTTGGAAAATTCATATCTTGAGTTCCGAGTGTCAGATTAGTGTGCTGTTTGAACCTAAAAGGAGGAGAGATTATATTCTACCTTATGGGAGAGTTATAAATACAATAGACTTATCCTATAAGGAGAGATTCTGAGGTCGGTTATGGAAGCGTGAAATTTGTTGGATAGGAATGCCTACTACCGCGATTATTTTAAACGAAGTTGAGTAGAACATGTTGTTGATGAATAAGTGCCGGAGATGTTTGGTAACAAAGATGATTTGAGTGCCGATGGATCTTAGTAAGGATTGAATTAGTAGTAAAGGTACATTAAACTTTAGAACGGTTGAAGTTGAATTTGTGATGTGCCACTGATGGGTTTGAGTGGTGTATTGATGCAAAGTCAGCAAGTAATAGCTTATGCCTCGAGACAACTCAAAGTGCATGAAAGGAATTATCCGACTCATGATTTAGAGTTGGCAGCCGTGGTTTTGTTTTGAAGTTGCGGTGAAATTAATTGTCTGGGTCGAGATTCGAAGTGTTTAGTGATCATAAGGGTCTGAGGTACCTCTTTGATAAGAAAGGGCTTAATATGAGGCAACGGAGATGGTTAGATTTTTGTTAGATTATGATTTTGAACTGAATTACCATCCGAGTACAGCGAACATAGTTTCTGATGCGTTAAGCAGGAAGTCCTTACACATGCCTATGCTAATGGTGCGAGAATTGGATTTGATTGAACAATTACGAGATTAAGTTAGTATGCAAAGGTACTCCTAATAGTGTTATATTGGGTATGCTAAAGCTGACTAGTGGTATTTTTGACGAGATTAGAGGAGGTCAGACAATTGATGTTGAGTCAACCAATAAGTTGACTTTGAATTACCGAGGTAAAGGCGGTGAATTCAGAATCGACGAGCATAATATAACGTGGTTTGGTGATCGGGTTTGTTTTCCTGATGTTTTTGAGCTTTGAAAGAATATTCTAGAAGGAGACACCGTAGTGAACTATTGGATTATGACGATGTTAATGAGTTTGAGTGCAAACTCATAAAGGACACTATTATGTAGTAACGACAGTTTATGCTTAAATATGGTTGTCGACTATCTATTGATAAATTGAGGACTTGATCACCCTTAACCTCTTGTTGATAGTAGACGGAATCTTATGGATAGGATGACATTGTTTGTTACCTTAATGGTATAAGATGTGGTGAATGCTAAGCCGTGAGAATAATCATTCACCATGTTGTGTGAGCATATGAAGAAGCGAATATGAAAGGGGGCAACATATAAGACGGTGACTTAAGACGGGTAATCGAATTCGCACAGCGAAAATGTGATATGGAGTAGTGTTATGAGTACTACTTGTGGGCAGTAAGGAATTAATTTGCCGGGAGCCTACGTAAAGAACATGAATTGATATATATGTTGGATTTAGAATCTAGGGGATGTAAGGATGTCGTGCCAGAGGATTAGAACTCTTTTGAATAATTGCCGAGATGATGAGCATGTTATTGTGGTTGTACGTGGTTGACGAGTATGTATTCGGTGAAGTTAAGACTATGAGTTGATACCATATGATGCTATAATAATTTTGTGCTGTTGTAAGATGTTATTGTAGATTTTCAGATATAATGAGGAATTATACTCTATGAAAAACGAAGTTGATTTAATTCTTAGAGAAAAGCGAGACTCAGTTGAGCTATTTTGAAAGCAATGGTATATTGAGGCTGATGAGTGTAATTATAACTACTTGTGTGTACTCGTTCCGATGGTGGGAATGTTTTAATAGATGTAGTAACTCAGGAATTTGTTTTGAGTACATGTAAGTATTGATAAGTGGTAAATTAGTACCATGTATGGTAAAAGATAATTTTAAACGAATGAGTAAAGAGAATCGGAATTGGGTAAAACTAAGTAAATCTAGTTGGTGATGATGAGTGTAATGTGTAAGTCAGAGTAGTGCAGCAAAAGAGGAATGTAACATGTTGGATAATTGTTGTTGTGACTTAAGAAGATTCAAAAAGTTGAAATTCAATGATATAGGGATATTATTAATGGGTTTCTTGAAGGAAGCGGTTGGTGAAAAGTGTAAGTATTACTTTATCGCTCCGATGGAAAGGTGTGTCTAAAGTTGGTACGTTCGATGGATGGAATCCATTACTGCAGTGTTGATCAGTTGTGATCATATCATGGATTGTGTGATTACATTATTTAGTTATTGAGCGCATTGTATAGGTCGCACCTCGATGTTTTATTGTCGTTAACCTTTGGAGTTATAGAGAGTGGTACACATTTGGGGTGGTCGAAAGCGACATGAGGGTTGCGATTTAACGCATGAAACATGCTTTTGTTGTCTATGTCAGATGAATCTTGATGATCGACTAGGAAAATGTTACCAGGGAACTGGAGAGTTAGATGAAGGACTCCTATCTGAAACTTTTCACTTGAAGTATGTTTTTGAGGACGAAAACTCTTTTAGTGGGGGAGAGTTGTAACACCCCATATCTTCTAATTTTATTTTAATTGGAAATTAAATTATTATCTAGAATTATTTAGTATTTTCGTTAAATTAATTGGAGGAATTATGGAATATTGGTCTTTAGGCCAAGTGCGGTATTTAGCAATGAGGGGGATGTTAAGTTGTTGAGCTCATTGCTAAATTATGTTATGTTTTAATAAAACAAGGAAATGGGGGGAAATTGAGAAATAGAGGAGAAAAACCTAATAGGGAGAGAAGAAGAACTCATGGGCAATGTCGCGGGGAAAAATTGGGATGAGACACCTGATGCCTTCTCTGGGCTCGAGTGCTCAAGAAAATGATTTTTTGTTTTTTGTCACGACCAAACTTTTTATTTTCTCCAAAGTAGGAAAAGGAAAAAAGCTGCAATAACCTTAAAAGATATGCAAATCAAATAACATAAAATTAAACGCAATGCAAAAGGGGGAGAGATTCCGGGTAAGAGGGTTGGTTATACGAAGGGAAAGTATTAGCACCCAACGTATCTATAGTACTCTATAGGTTTCTTTGTTATGTTTTTCTGTGTATTCTATGCTATTTGGGGTTCTTTTATGAGATAGGTGGGACCTAAGGTGTTTGTTTGATTATGCTCGCAAAGATCATCACAATCCTCTGCATACATATCCCTTAGAGGGAATCAGAGCATCTGTAGCTCGGGGTCTATGGGTGCTAAGGTTTGAATGGTTTGAGGGAGAAGTTTTGCTCGCCAAGGAATAAGACCTTGTGCCTATGTATTCTCAAAGGGATGTTGAGAAAGTCAGAGCAATCGTAGTTCCCACTTATGCTAGTGGAAGCAAAGGATAAGAGACAAATGTCATCTCAATGCTCGATGTATCTAATCTATATCATCACATACATCTGTTGATTTTTGTTTGAATCTTTTCATTATAAGACCTGGGTTGTGCCACTTATGGTGCTTAGAATGATAAAGATGTTTTGTTTTAGCCAGACTTGTGGCAAAAACAAGTTTGATTAGCCAGCCTTGTGGCAAAAAGTTTTGATAAGTCAGCCTTGTGGCAAAAAGTTTTGATAAGCCAGCCTTGTGGCAAAAACTTTTGATAAGCCAGCCTTGTGACAAAAAGTTTTGATAAGCCAGCCTTGTGGCAAAAAGTTTGATTAATTAGCCAGCCTTGTGGCAAAAAAGTTTGATTGATTGTAAGGATATAGAAGAGATACTCCTATCATAGAGATGATAAATGTCTAATCTCCTAGGGTATTTGATTTGGATATGGGGATGCTTTTAAGAAGCCCATGGGTCCTTGTACGAAGCCCAAGAGGAGGCTATCCGAGGGTCCTTGCATTGTAAGCCCAAGAGGAGGATATGGGAGGGACAATCGAGGGTCCTTGCATTGTAAGCCCAAGAGGAGGCTATGGGAGGGACAAGTCGTTTGTACGAATCCCAAGAGGAGGCATGGTATAGTTGGTTTGAGCTCTTAGAGCGATTTCACCGGGAAACCATACTCTATGTCCTAACCTAGCTAACGGAGATTCTTTGCACGAAGCCCAATAGGAGGCTATGGGGAACCTAGTGTTATACTAAGTTGAACAAATATATATATATAACATGAACAAGTATATGAACAAGTATGAACAAACATATGAACAAACATGAACAAGCATGAACAGGTATATACATAACAAAGTGTGTGTGTACATGGGAGTTTATGAAGGAAATATACCTGTAAGGATGAACGGTTAATCAACCAAGGTTATGTACACGGGAGTTGGGACTTATACTCGGGGAGAGGCCCAATGAGTTTATTCAAAGCTATGTAAACAAATATTTACAAGGGGTTGGGACTTATACTTTGAGGGAGGCCCAAGAAGATATTTTGAAACAATTTTGAAGAAAACCCTAATTTTTGATTTGTTATTCGAAGGTTTAAATCAAATTGATCGATGTATAAAAAGATAGGCATATATACAAAGAAAAAAACCTAATTTTATACAAAGGAGTGGGGCTTACACCTTAAGGGATGCCCAAGTGTTTTGAAAAGGTTTTGATTTAAAACGACAGTTTTGCAAAAGTTATGTACAAAAACATTTAAGAAGATATGTAAAAAAGCAAAAAAAGGAATGGGACTTACAACTCATAAGGAGAGGCCCATGTTTTATTTTATAAAACATGGTTGATTGTTTTGTAAAGAGACGCGAGGTTTCATCGTTTTGAAGAACTTCGATCGTTTGTTTTAAAATGGTTTGAATTTTTTGACAAAAGTCAACTTAATTAAGATAAAGGCAAAGATTATACTTAATTAAGACCTAAGTGATTAGGGTTTGATCACAAAATATTTACAAGTGATTAGGTTTTGAAAATCAAATGAAAAAAACTATTTTTAAAGTATTAAAAAACACTTAAAAACAAGTCATTTTAAACCTAATAAAAATATATCAAATAAATATCATTTTTGTGATTTTTTTGGATATTCATAAAATATGTATATTAAATGAGAAGTGTAAAAAAAATGAAGTGAAAATGAATTGATTTGATTGGTTAAAATGATTGGTGAAGTTGTGTAAAGAATGAAAGAAAATAAGTGTTAAAAAAGAAGGTTTGGTCCCTAAGGGACTTGAACTCGTGACCTTGAGGTCACCAACCAAAACACTTGCCAACTGAGCTGCGCGCGCAGCTTGTAATATACACGCTTCCATTTAATTATATTTAAAAACTAACATTTGAATTTTCTGAACAAAAATGGCGCCAAGAACACACCCTAATTTGATTTTTGAAAATCTTCAAAACTGAATTGTTTTGATCGAGTAGATAGTCTATCTCACTCGGTTTTTCACAAGGAACATGATGGTACCCTCACAATTCATTTATTTTCACTCTAAGGCTATCAATTTTCCAATGAACACGAAGAACCCTAATTTTATGATTCAATCTGAAATCGTGTATGATTGATGAATTGTGAAATTGATTGAGGGTTAATGATCAGTGATAGTGCAGAAACAAGATGGAAAATCAATTTTTCATTTATGATGCATGTATGATGGAGTTTGAAGTTCAAAACACTTACCTTAGAAACTTGCAAAACTGGAAATCGAATTCTGCAAAAGAGAGGTTCCAGATGTTGTTTGATGATCCGGATAGCTTCAATGGACCTTATGGAAGGTGTTTGAATGCCTGGAATGAACTGAATTCACCTGAGTGTGGCCATGGTACCCGATATGCAGTTGCTTGGAGTGAGGATCAAATTTGATGATGGAGGTGTTTCAGGTTGATGATGAGTGTTTGGATCATTCATATGAAGTATATGGATGGTGTTTGGAAGGTTAGTTGGCATGATAAGGTTCAATATATGCAAATATGGAGGTGAGATGATGATTCTGAGTTTTAGGTGTTTTTGGGGTGTGTGAGTGGATCAAACACATCACATATGATGTTTAGAAGTTGTTAGAACCATCACTTTGGCCATAACTTCAAGGATTTGGAGGTTGAGTTTTCTACCTCTTTGAAACTTAAGAAAACTTGCAATTCAAGAAAGAAGAGAAAACCTATGCTTTGGAGGTTTTGGTGTGATTTTGAATGAGGAAATGACCTCTATTTATAGGCCAAGCTTTCTGAATACCAAGCCTTTGCAAGTTGAGATTAGAATGGTGATTTGGCATTAAGAGATAGAATGGCATCTTTGCATTAAATGCAAAAGGTTAAATCCTTTAACCATGGTTAAAATTCCCCAAGCTTATTATCTCTTTCCAATCTGATCACAAACCACAAATATCTTCCAATTATTGCTTGTTTATGTCATTGCTTGCATCATAAGGTAAAATAGTTCATAACTTTGGTAAAAATGGCTTGTAATTTCAAGTGAAATGATCACTAATGGCAAAATTCAAAACCATAGCTATACTCCATATTTTTTCATGCTCTTGGACATTTTGGAAAGCTCTTATTATGTACTTCAAAACCCTAGTTAAAAGCTTCTTCAAGTTCCTTAAGAAAATGGGTGAAAAAGATCCATAAACTTTGAAAAAAATGAAGTTTTTATGTGAATTTTCAAAAGGTACCAACTTTGAAAGTTCCATATCTCTTAAATGGTTGATCTTATGGAAAAAAATCATATGTGACAAAGTTGTTCATTGGATCAAAATCTACAACTTTCATGTTGGAAGTTTTTTTCAGTTTGTAGGTGAAATTTTGAGATATTCCCTTCCAAAGTTTGGAAAAAACCACTTGAAAACACAGAAAATTTTCTAAGTATGAAAAGTCAAACTTTGACTTTTTTATTCTTGATTGATTTTCTTGATTTTCCTTGATCAAATGAATTCAAATATTATATATTGATGATTTAAAACTTCAAAAGTCATGGTTGACCAAAATTTTCAAAAAGTCAATGGTGATTTTTTACAGTTGACTTTTTTTAGACGAATCGCGTTTCTGGAGATTTCAAATGAACCAAGCTATCCTCACCAAATGAATGGTATGAATGGATAATATTGAGGTATTGGAGGATCTTGAGCCATGATTTGAGTTGTGGCACCATGTCCTGATTAAAAAGTCAGTTGTTCAGATGAATTCGGTCAAAAACCCTAATTGTGGACCTGATGAAATTGATGATTGTGGATCTTGAATTGAGATACAATTTCCATTGGATATTGTCATAGGGATTATTTTAAGATGATTGAATCCTTTGAGTGATGCCTTGGAGCTTTTTAGGGTTTCCCAAATGTGATCCCTGATTTTAGTCCCTAATAGTTCAAAACCCTAGTCTGATGACTTGAAATTTCAGTGTTGATCAATCCCTGTGTGGGAGATGTCTTGAGCCAATAGATTAGGTCGAGATGATGCATTTGGGATCTTGAGGTCATGTCCCAAGCCATTAGGTCAAATCCTGAGCAAAAGTCAGGAGTATGCTGTCTTCAATCAAAACCCTAATCTGGTTGATTCAACACCTTTGAGCTTGTTGAAATGAATCTTTGAGGACCAAATGTTGATTGTTGATGAAGATGGTTCATTTGAGATGAAGGGAGAACAAAACCATAATTGATTGTTACTTGTACTGATGAGTGATTTCTTGATTAAACCCTGCTGAGTCACAAGTAGCAAACACAAGCTATGCAATTTGTTAGTGATGCAAATGATGAATATGATATATATGAGGTGGTATCTTAGGTCAAAAATTGGGGTATGACAGGAAAATATTTTCGCAACCCTTTGGCAGCCTTCACAAATCATGTCATAACTTCCTGATCGTAACTCCAAATCAGGTAATTCTTGAAGATTCGGATTCTACACGAAATTTACTTCGATTTGATATATTAATTCTGTCACGGGTGTTCTCGATGAGGGAGATAAGCGAGTTTGAAGATTGGAGATTCTTGTTGAATTTGAAATAAAGGCTTACAGGTTGAATGGAGAAGAAGGGGAAAAGTCCATATTCTTGGCTAAGCTAAGGGGAGATTCTTCCTATTACCAAGTATTATGTGATTCTAGGTGATAGGGTTAATTATCTTGTGGTTTGATTCAATTATGATGCTTTGGATTGAATTGTTAGGTTTTGATAATTTGGTGAAATTGATGAATCAAACATGGAAATTGAGTTGGGTTGTGTTAGATTATCATTTATGTGATGCATATATGATTAGTGTGATGTTTTGATGTGGGTATGATTATGGTGTGATTGGACTGAAATTCAGAGAGGAAGGATGTCAAAATCGCAGCAAAATTGTGCATAAAACGCAGAATGCGTCGACCTGAGTGTCAGTTGCGTCGACACATTCAGGAAATTTGCATTGACCTATAGTATCGAATTGCGCTTACCCGAGAGTGGTAGAAATTCTATGCGTCAACCTGAAGGAGGCTATGCGTCGAAGCACAACATGCAATCTTTTTTAAAATCTTCTGAAGATCATAACTTTTGATCCGTTTGTCCGTTTTATGAGCCGTTTTGGGTGTTGTGAAGCTAATCAAATGTTTTATTTGATAAAGTGATAAAATGGGAAGTGGCCGACTTTATTTTTAAAACTCGATTTCATTGCTTTGGTGGATGGAGACATTGTGTATATTTGTGTTTATATATATATATATATATGACAATGTGTTTGTGTGATAAATATATGTTAGGCGGGTGTGAATAGTATTAATTGTGAACGACTATTCGATGCATGTATTTGTGTTGCTGAGTTGAGTATGATATCCATTGAGGAATGTTGGTATATAACTTGTCGTAGATGATACATGTATTCGTAGTTATACTTTTGGATCATTTTGGTGATTTATTACATTGTGTGCAATGATGATAGATGTAACAATGTATGACTGTGGTGAATGATTGATGACTTGTGAATATTAATATGTTGTGAATATTAATATGTTGATTGTGATGAATATGTGTAAATGAGTGGATGATGCTTAGACATGTGCATACTTACGACTTGGTGAGGATTAGCTCATGAGTCAATGCGTTTAGTTTAGCGTCAGGTGTCACGCTCTGATATTGTAACACGGGGAACGCGAGTCTTAATGTTTACGCCTTATGACATTTAATGTTTTATTTTTATTTTGAAGGATATAGTTTCAAAGATGTTGAACTTATCCGTATGAATTATAGTCCGTTGTGTTGAACATGAATGGTGTTTTATGTTAAATTGTTCCTCGTTTGGCATGACAATTGGCATTGGTGTTTATTTTGAATTAATTGTGATACCCTTGTATTTCATGTTTACTCTGAATTATTCTATTTATTTCTGCAGGGTTTAGAAGGGTGTTACAGGACTCTTCCGGTTAGCATCTTTTATCGTTTTATAGATGATAGGATTGATTTGATACATTGTTTGGGTCAATTGGGCTATACGTCAGAATTGGGTTTTGGGATGTTTGACAATAATTGCTCATTTTGATGAATTCTAGGATTTTGGTATTGTTATGGTGTTAGTTGATGTATATTATATGCTATATGTGTATTATAATATGTGTGTGTTGTTGTATGTGAAATCTTGTCAATTGAAATCGGTTTGATTAAGGTTGGGGGATTTGGGTTAAAAACTCATAGGTTGTTTCTGCGATGGGGGCTTTCTGATTTTGCCGGTTCACACCGCGTCCAATTGTTGGCGCCGCGAACTGCTTGGCAGAAAGCTTAAGGAAATTTATTTCACTCAGTTCGCATTGCGTCCCTTGTTGGCGCCGCGAAAGTGTCGTTTCCTGGCAATGTATCGCGAAGAATGTGTGGCGCCGCGTGCTGCTAGTGATTTTTGAAAAGTTTAAAGATGCATAACTTTTAAACCGTTGGCCTGTTTTAAGTGTCGTTTTGAGCAGGAAGCAGCTTATGAAATATTCTTTGTATTATAATGATGAAATAAGCAGTAGCTCGAATTTATTTTTAAACCATGATTTTCTTATTTTGATGATTGATGTGTTGTAGACATATATGATGAGATATGATGATACATGATATGTTTAAAACATGAGTCATGTGATGATTTGTTTGATTGTATGATGAAGCTTATAAGACATTCTATGCGATGATATGAGTATGATGTGAATATTTTGTTTGTTTGATGGATGATATATTGTTGATATATATGATGACATATGACAATATGAGATGTGTTGAATGACGTGAATACATGTATACTCTTATTATTGACGATGATGATTGGTGTAAATACATGTATGTTTTGTAATGATGGTGATGATGATTGATTTATGGTGAATGATGTTGATACATATGCATGCTTTTGATGATGATGACGATGACGATGATGATGGTAAGAGTATGAGACGAAGTTGTTCATCGGATCGAAGATGTAATAAGTATGTTATATGTGTGCATTCATTCATAAATAATTTGTTGAGGACTGTATCCAGATGATGTGTTGGATCATTGAAGGGCATAATTCCCATTGTGTGGAATTTGTGCTGACAGGACCGTATCTTGATGATGTTGGATCGGTCATTGGGTTAATCCCTTTGATGATGTTGATACCACATGCATAGTGTCAATTGCATTCATATGCATGATTTTTATAACATGAATGAATATTGATGATGTGTTGGTTGTTATGATGATGAAACTTGTCTGAATATCTGTATATGATAAATTAGGTGAATAATGGCACTATGATGTGTTATCATTTATGACTCTATAACATTTGTTAATTGTGAATGAGACTCACCCTTACTGTTGACATTTCATATTGGCGAGTAGCGGCTTTTGGCTTTTGTGAGGATAGCTCATAGGCCAGTTTGTTTTCGTATAGCGTAGGTGTCATGCTCTGATATTGTACCATTGGGGAACACTAGTTAGAGTCTATGGTGATACTCTATTCTATTGTTATTGTATTAATTTTGTGGGATATTGCATAGATGATGTTATGCTTATCCGTATGATGAATATTCCGCTGTGTAGAACATGATTTTATTAAATTGATGATTGTACCTTAGCGAAAGCATGACAAATGAGTTATAAAAAATTGTTTTATTGAATTGTGGCACCCTTGTTTTCATGTTTACTCTGAAATTTTTATATAATTGTCGCGGGGTTTAGAAGGGTGTTACAATAGTGGTATCAGAACAGGTCGGATCGTCCGGCCAAGTTGTCAGGTCAATTGAGTTGTACGACTATTGAATAATGTCGATGTATTATCCCTTGGAATGCGGCCTGTGAGTTAATCATTGTCGGTACTTGTTTGTTTTGTTGCAAGAGTTGGTTTGAGTGAAGTGGGGGAGAATCTTTGCTTCTCGGAAGAGGTTCAGTTGCAAGTTTGCAAAAAGGATTGTTGTCATGATGTTTCAAAAATCGTACTTCGGCGATGGAATGTGTCACTCAAGTTATAAGAAGTTTGGGAGTGAAGAGGTATGATAAGAGGCTGTCTGGAAATTGATTGATTTGAAGATGATGAGTTTTAGAACGGAATTTCCATAAGAAAAACGCAGGAAAGTTGTTGAATCATTATGAAACTTTGAAAATTCATAATTGGAGTTCTGGACATCCGATTTGAGTTCCGTTTGAAGCGTAGGAAAGATAACCAGATGAGCCTTGTTATAAAAATGGTTGCAGTAGATGTAACATATTTAATTGTGACAGGGTGATGTTGGAAAGAGGTGCAATTTGTCATACCCCAAAATTTGTCCTCTTATATTCAATCAACGGTTCCTCAATTGCCCAAGAGCACTCAAGGTTCTATCAGACAAAGCTCCTCCTAATCCAGGATCTCTAAAACTAGGGTTTACATTTTATCAAAGGAGTTTGAATCTCTAAGGCCTAAAATGGACCCCCAAGGTATCTCATATGTCTCAGAGCATTTCTAGGCAAATTTTCAAGCTTTGGATCACAAGATTGTTCAGTCAATGGTTCAGATGATCAATAATCAACTATGTTGACCTAAAAGTCAACTATAGTAAAAATACAGTCAAACTTCAAGACTTTTGGTCAACATCAAGTATTTGAGGTTATATCCATCATGATCAAAGGATTCCTCAATTGGGTTTATCACGTTAGTTCCTCGGCAGCGATCTCCTTCAAAACTACAAAGGGTTTTACAATGGGGTTTACAAAAGGGTTTTACGATAATGATCTACAAAGGGTTTTACAAAAGGGTTTTACGATAATGATCTACAAAGGGTTTTTACAACAGGGTTTTTCAAAGGGTTCCTCAATTGGGTTTATTCATCACGTTAATCCCTCGGCAGTGATCTCCCTCAAGACTTCACTGGTAACAAACAAGGGTTTTATTTTTCTTTTCCAAAGTCACTAACATACTTCGAACATAACTAATAGTCATGCATCATTCAATAACATACATCATTCATATACATACATTGCTCTCATTTATTTTGAGAAGCTCATTGCATCATGCATTACATGCATCATAACATTGCATCAAGCTAATTTTACAATTCAGGATGGGATTCATGCTAACAAAAAATATCTATTTAGGTGAAATCCCTACACCTAGAAAGCTCTTAGGGTTTATTTGAGATCTTTTTTTCATTCCTCCTCGTAAGATAATTAAAAAGTTCGTGTGCTATCGTAGGAAGAACTGAAACAAAATTCCTCCCATAAGGGCGCCTTTCTCCTTCCAAATTTTGCGTGAAGGGTCTGGCGTGCCATCCTCCCAAGTGAAACGGGGAGGTAAAAAACGACACCAGAGGTGGACCCCACGGGTTTGGGTCGGCCTGCCATCCCCAGCCATATCTCTCAGATACTGGGTGTTTAATTTCTTTCGAATAGAGTAGTCTAGCCCTCACGCGGCCATTTCGACCAGGTCATGTTCAGGTACTATTGTAAAACATCAAGATTTCAATAGACGAAACCTATTGAGATAATCATCTATTGGCCCAGTGAATTTCCTCTTGATGCTGGCCAATTCTTTGTGACTTATTTTAGATTGCCCCATGTAAAATTGATCATGGAATAGTCTTTCTAAACGGGACCAATCATTAATCGAACATGCTGGAAGTGTGGTAAACCATGTAAAGGCGTTTTTTGTTAGAGAACTTGGAAAATATTGTATTCCTAAGTTTTCACACTGTTTGCTAGATCTCCTGCTTCAGTCAACTATCTGGAGCTTGCGCGGTATGGTATTGACAGAGGTCCGTTTCCTGATGGATACGATGCAAGACATGTGCGAAGGGAGGTCTCGAGGGTGACATACCGACTCATCATCCGTCAGACCGATAGCTTTTGTTTTGTAGTTTTTTTGATATTGTATTTGGGTTACATTTCTGTATTTGGTTTTAGTTCTTTATAATCTTCATCATCATCCTTTGAGTTTTTTCTTCTTGTTTTTTTTGGTAATATGAGTTTTTTCTTTTTTTGTTAATAATATAAATAAAATAATAAACATTAATTGAATTATATTATAAAGTAGGACACTAATAGTAATGGAATCCTAATCATCATTAACGCCAAAACTACAAAATTGAAGGGATAACAAAATTCCCAAGACAATAAATAGAAAGACCAAAAACCTAGGTTTTAAATTATAGAAACTTTAAATAATGTAGACACAAAACTACATCGGCCACTACTCGATCCCATAAGAACTCTTGCTATTGTTTCATTTCTTATACTAATATTGAAATTTGAAATTATATCTGCACATAATATCAATTTAAAAGTTAGACATGTAAAATTAGTTTCTAATACAGTCTATCCTACTTAAGGTTGCCAATAATCGTGACTAAATTTGAGTTAATTAAACACTAAAGACAATGAACAAGTGAAAGTAGTAGTTAGCCAATAACTTAAAAAAGAGCCAATGAAAATATAAACATCGAGACACATATGATTGGAGACAGAGAGTAAAGGGATAACCCGAGAAATACACCAAATATCTAGCAAGTACAGAGCCTACCAGGCAGCACAACACAACACAACAAGAACACTTATGGTTGGAACAATTGCATGCTATATAAACCGGCTTCTCCAAAACATCCAGAACAGTTCATACAACCAAGAAATTACTACGAGGAAAACATAAAAATGACTAAAGATAGAGATCCGTGGCAAATACCTGCCTGCGGAACCAGTGTCTCATAATCCATCCGACACAAAGAAAAGTAACTAAGACCCACCCTATAATCCTTGTTCTGATCCATTAAGACCCAAAAATTTCAAATCCATTTGACTCTCGTCGCAGTACAAACCAGGGATTTGTTTCCATTGCATATTTTGAAACATAAGTGTTATAGTTTTGACTAAATTCCAATTAGTCACGTTCCCTTTCGTTTCTTGGATAACAAGAAGTAAGGCATCTGTATAAAAGCAGGCAGACTCCATTCTATTGAAATTAATGGCGGCCCGAGCTTCCTCATCATTTTGACAGGCAGATAAAAGTATACCCAATGGGCGACGTGCCGTGCCTAATGTTGGTTCCCAAATATTACTGGTGAGAGAGGTCTTATTGGTTAAGGGAGTCTCCGTACTGTGTCCTAAAATCTCTTTAGCTCCTTCTATAAGTCCTCCAGATGCCGTGCAATCCGCCACAACAGTAAACGAGCACCCCACCGATACACATTCGGTTAGGTGCCGAAGATTTGAGTCTGCCCAACATAATAATAACAAGCCAATGTTAGATAAAATCAATGGCCAAAATAATAATAACAATTATATAAATGCAATATTAGATGAAATCAATGGCCAACATAATAATAACAATTCCGATTAAATGAATACTAACAGCACAGAACAAGAAACAGATTTGGATCTTAACACAATAAAACCCTAAATTCAACGTAAATTAATTATGATCTTAAAGTCTAAAATTTACCTGTGATAATAGATCCATCACTGCAACACATATATTCAACAAAGCCAGAATTATTATTGTAATCGGTTGCTGGAGTGCGACCACCGTGTCCACAGAAATAGAAAACCAGGGTGTCTCCATCAGTAGAATCTGTTATCATTTGGTAGAGTTTTGTGCATATGGCGGAGGCGTAAGTGGATGGCATTGTCTCTGTGAAATAGGAAGGAGTAATTTGATGGTTGGTAGGAAAATTACAATTCAAGCGGGGGTTTTCATCAAGCATAAGAGTTATATCATCGGAAAGAAATCCATAATATGTCATCAAACAATCCGTAAATCTGGTTGCAGAGTTCGCAGGACTCTTGATATGCATTTTTGATTCAGGATAGTTAAACCCAACAATCAGTGCTTTCTTCTTACCACCCATGAATACCAAACTAGACAGATCGCCGTCGGAACGCTGTGCGAGGGTTAGAAGAAACAAAGCATGAAACGTATTTGTTACGGAAACGGGTATGGGTTAAAATAGTGGGTTCTCAAAATCAAGGGCCCATATCGATCTAATTCTCTGGCCCATCCATGTAATGTTTATGATTAATTTATATAGACAATTTCTTTATAGACCCGTCATTCTTGGTCACCCGCGGCGAAATTTTTAAAATGTTTTTATATTTCAGAAATGCATCTCCGAAGTTAAAAAAGTGATTTCGGAAGTGCATCTCCGAAACCATCTTTTTTTTACTTAAAAAAAAATTATTTCGGATATGCATCTCCAAAAACAACATTTCGGAGATGCATTTCCGAAATATCGCGCGTTTTGCTTTTTAAACAAAACAGCTTCTCCCATTTTCAGTTTACCCCAAACTTCAAAATTTTTCAAATTTCTCAACCATCTGCAGAAGCACACTGCAAAGGCTACTTCAAAATAACATCAAATTGTTCTCCAACATTCAATGACTACTTCTAAAGCACCACCAACATCATTTTTATTACATTTTTATTATTATTTTCATAAAATACTTAGAATTGGGAAAGAAGGAATAGAACGTGAAAAGAAGAGAGAAGTTGGAACACGAAGAACGTGAAAGAGGAACAAAGAGGAAGAGACCAAAGATCAAGAATTGGCTAAGGTAAGGGGGGACTCTTCCAATTATCATCTCTTATTGTGATATAGATGAATAGTATATGAATAGTTGTGTTGTCGAGTCAATTTGATTTGTATGTCAGAGTTAGGTTTTGGGTTCTAAGAATTGATTTAGATTTTTGGGTTTTGATGTGTGGATTGATATAGGATGATTAGATTAATCTGTATGAATGAATCCTATGAATGAAAACGTGAAAAATGGACTGTTTTAGACTCAAAATCGTGGACTGGTATGAGTAGAAACGAGTGAGAATTGGATTGTTGTCATACCCTAATTTTGACCCCCCCTGAGATGTCATATCTTTTAACTTTTCATCAAAGTCAAAGCAGATACTCATAGCAGTCACTTATTCATCTGGTACTTAGTCGAGGGTGTTCAGGAACAAAAGAGCTCAGGCAAATGATCAATCGGTAAAAGGGATGGTTTCTAACACAACCATGGGACTCAAAAGCTTCATTCTATTCACCTATGATTGATTAGATACCCATCACCTGGACTCAGGATTGCTTACCTCACTAGTCTAGGGTTTTGAGCCCATCAAAGACTAAAATCAGGGATCACATTTGGGAAACCCTAGAAAGCCCCAGGGCATCACTCAAAGGCTTCAATCATCCTCAATTAGCTCATATGACAATATCCCTAGGGCATTACACTTCAATCCAACGCCTACAATCCTCAATTTCATCTGGTCGACAATTAGGGTTTTTGACCTAATTCACCAAGATAGTTGACTTTTAATCAGGGCAGGGATCCAAAACTCAAAGCATGACTCAAGAGCTTCTATTACCTCAGTATAATCCATTCACATAACTCATTTGAGGAGGAGATTTTGATTCATCACAAAAGTCCAAGAATTCACTTCATCTGGAAAAAGTCAATTGTACAGGATCACCTTTGACTTTTTGGAAATTTTGGTCAACCATGACATTTGAAGTTTTAAATCATCAATATATGATATTTGAAGTCATTTGATCAAGAAAATCAATCAAGAATCAAAAAGTCAAAAGTTTGACTTTTCATACTTAGAAGGGAATTTCTCAAAATTTCACCTACAAACTGAAAAAAACTTCCAACATGAAAGTTGTAGATTTTGATCCAATAAACAACTTTGACACATAATTTTTTGGCTAAAAATCAACCATTGAAGAGATATGGAGCTTCAAAGTGACTGCCTTCACAAAATTTGCAAGAAAACCCTAGTTTTCTTCAAACTTTATGGGACTTTTTCACTAATTTCCCTAAAGAATTTGGGAAAACACCAAACTAATGAATTGAAGTACATGTTAAGGGCTTTCCAAATTATGCTCAACCTTCTCCAAATTCATTTTGAGCTAAGAGATATGATTGATCAAAGTTAGGCACTTGAAGTGAAAATTATAGGTCATGTGCAATTTGGAACTTTACAATTTTGTGCAAATGACTTCACTAAATGATGCTACACGACCTCTAATACATCTGCAAGCACACAATACATCCATTTTCATCATTGCATAAGGATTAGAGAATATTCCCAAAAACAAAGGCATGTGATTATGTAATAATTACATTTGAGAATTTATGGCAAGATGATGAATCACCAAAGGAATCTCTTCCCAACCAATTGGAGCTCATTTCTGTCTCAGATTTGTCCCCTAAGATCAAGCAAAACCGATGGCTAGGGAGTGGTATCAAAGAGCTCATCATTGCATATGGATCTTTCCCACATTTCTTCATAGCCAAGGAAACCAAACTCACTTCACTAAGCAAGCTTACTATCTCCAATTGCCCTGCATCATTTGTCTATAAATACAAGTGCATACTGTAGCGGGGAAAATCAAAGATCGAAGCCATTATATTGACTCGACTCAATATTTCAGTGAAAGTTGCCACCGCGCTTTATTGTTTCCAAAGGAAAAGGAAAAAGAACGAAAAAAACCAAAGTTTGTTTTTAAAAACAAAAATAAGAGATCTTAGGTACGGGTGTTGATTATACAAGGGGAAGGTTTTAAGCACCCCTCATATCTGTGGTACTCCACAGGAACCTTTTTGAAAATCTGTGTAGTGTGTGCTAAAAAAGAGTTTGTTTTATTTTTAAAATAAGCTCGGCAATACATTAAGCCTTGTGCCTACATACCTCCTCGGTGCAATGGAGAAGTCAGAGCTAATGTAGTTCCGCTTAAAAGGAAAAACATTTTAAAAAGCGAATAAACACTTTATCGTCGTCGGAGAGAAATACTCATCCATTGGTCTTGAGCATGAGAATAAACGAGTTCTTTGCATCGCAAATGAAAGAAGGGCTCCAACTCGAATAGAAATCAACGAGTATTCCACTAGCTCTCTCACGCGGAAAAGATCTTATTATATCAATCAATTTCAAAATTGTGGGGTATCGCCACTCGTTTCGACAATTAGTCGTGTCTAAACTTTTTGAAGAAAAAGGCCACTAAGGGCAAAAGATATTTTTAGAGAAAGGTTTTTGAAAAGTTTGCAAACATAAGAAGGTTTTGTAAAAAGGGAGAAGATTTTGAAAATTAAAGAAGGGAGGAGATAAAGAGGCTAACCTAGTGCATAAAATAAAAGCTAAGGAAAGGAATGGTCTAACCGAAGTAAGAAGCCAACACTTGACATTATGAGTCAAGGTAGATTTCCCATCCTTTGGAATATCAATACTAAACCAACATTATCACTTGGGGATCCAGATGAACTTATTATCTTAGCACCACTTTGCATTAAGCACATTAAAATTCTGGCGAAAATCGGGCAAAGTAACGGCTGTTTTCGGGTAAAATCCTTATCTCAATGATTGGGAATTAACCATCAAGGACTTTCAAGGAAATACCTTTATATACAAATAGACAACAATCCAATGCCAGACAGACAGAATAACAGCAGAGTAACAACATAATAAGGGTCCGGAGGTCCTAAGTCCATAAGTCTGAATCTCCAAAATGCTCTGTTAGAACAAGATCTGTTCTGATAAATATTCTTAGTTTTGATGATAACAAGGATATGAATTTTGTGTGAGATAATGTGGTACTCTAATACATTGCAATTTCCTTTTCAGGAAATATATAAAGAGTATGCACAAATCAGCGCTCAGAAGCTTTGTCTCAGAAGGTTCAGCATGCAACATCAGAACATGGTCTGGCAAGACATCAGAAGATGGTCAAGGCAGAATCAGAACATGGGTCTATTAAAGCATCAGAAGAACTTGAGATCAGAAGCAGAAGCACTGAAGTTCTCATGGTATCACGCTCAGAAGCACTTCAAGGTCAGAAGACAAGAAGATGCTATGCACCAAGCTGTTTGACTCTGATGATATTCAAACGTTGTATACACAAACATCAGATCAGAATAAAGTACAGGTGGCAGGCTACGCTGACTGACAAAAGGAACGTTGGAAGCTATTAAAGGCAATGTCAGTAGACAGAGCGTGAACAAGGCTCGAGGTAGTTGACAAAAGCGTAAAACATTAAATGCAATGCTGTACGGAACACGCAAAGCATTAAATTCTCTCAACGGTCATCTTCTCAAGTGCCTATAAATATGAAGTTCTGATGAGAAGCAAGGTGGACGATTTGCTAACAATTAACTTGCTAAAACGTTGATCAAACTCAAAGCTCAGAAACTCCATCTTCATCAAAGCTCACTACATTGCTGTTGTAATATATTAGTGAGATTAAGCTTAAACGTTAAGAGAAATATCACTGTTGTGATTATAGCTTTTAAGAAGCATTTGTAATACTCTTAGAATTGATTACATTAATTTGTAAGTAACTAGAGTGATCAAGTGTTGATCAGGATACTCTAGGAAGTCTTAGCTTGTGTCTAAGCAATTGTAATTAGAGTGATCACGTGGTGGTCAGGATACTCTAAGAAAGTCTTAGCTTGTGTCTAAGCATTTGTTCCTAGAGTGATCAGGTTGTGATCAGGATACTCTAGAAGACTTAGTCGTGGGCTAAGTGGAAAACCATTGTAATCTGTTGCGATTAGTGGATTAAATCCTCAGGTGAGGTAAATCACTCCGTGGGGGTGGACTGGAGTAGTTTAGTTAACAACGAACCAGGATAAAAATAACTGTGCAATTTGTTTTTATCATTCAAGTTTTTAGACTACACTTATTCAAACCCCCCCTTTCTAAGTGTTTTTCTATCCTTCAATTGGCATCAGAGCGCCGGTTCTAAGGTGCAAGCACTTAACCGTGTTTAGAAAAGATTCAGGAAGAGAAAAACGCTTCAGTATAAGATGGCTGGTGAAACCCAAACAAATCCATCTGCATCTACATCTGGCTCTACGGAGAAATATAATGGTAGCAATGGTTATACTAGACCACCAGTATTTGATGGTGAAAACTTTGAATACTGGAAAGATAAACTGGAAAGTTACTTTCTTGGTCTAGATGGTGATCTATGGGATCTTCTGATGGATGGTCACAAACATCCAGTGAAAGCTAGTGGCGTAAGGCTTACCAGGCAAGAAATGGATGATGATCAGAAGAAGCTTTTCAAGAATCATCATAAATGTAGGACTGTTTTGCTGAATGCTATCTCTCATGCTGAGTATGAGAAGATATCTAACAGGGAAATTGCCTATGATATATATGAGTCATTGAAAATGACCCATGAGGGAAATGCTCAAGTCAAGGAGACTAAAGCTCTTGCTCTAATCCAGAAATATGAAGCCTTCAAGATGGAGGATGACGAAAACATTGAGAAGATGTTCTCAAGATTTCAAACGCTAACTGTTGGATTAAGAGTTCTGGATAAAGGCTACACCAAGGCTGATCATGTAAAGAAGATTATCAGAAGCTTACCCAAAAGATGGGGTCCAATGGTGACTGCATTCAAGATTGCCAAGAATCTGAATGACGTTTCTTTGGAAGAGCTTATCAGTGCCTTAAGAAGCCATGAAATAGAGCTGGATGCAAACGAGCCTCAGAAGAAAGGTAAGTCTATTGCATTAAAATCTAATGTTATAAAATGCACTAACGCTTTTTCAGGCTAGAGAAGAAGATCCTGAAGAATCAGAATCTGAAGAAGAAGATGAACTGTCCATGATCTCCAGAAGGGTAAACCAACTCTGGAAGAACAAGCAAAGGAAGTTCAGAGGCTTCAGAAGTTCAAAGAGATTTGAACGTGGAGAATCTTCTGGTGACAGAAGATCTGACAAGAAGAAGGCTGTCTGCTATGAGTGCAATGAGCCTGGATATTACAAGAATGAGTGTCCAAAACTTCATAAGGAGAATCCCAAAAAGAAGTTTCATAAGAAGAAAGGTCTTATGGAAACATGGGATGATTCTGAATCAGAATCAGAATCAGACTCTGAAGGAGAACAAGCCAACTTCGCGCTGATGGCTACAGAAGATGATGGATCAGAATCTACATCAGAATCAGATTCTGAAGAGGTATTTTCTGAACTATCTAGAGAAGAGTTAGTTTCCAGTTTAACAGAACTTCTGGAACTCAAGGCTCATCTTAGTATCAAATACAAAAAGCTGAAGAAGCAGTTTAAATTTGAAACTAAGAAGCTGGAAGTGGAAAATTCTGAACTGAAGGAAAAAGTTTTAAATCTATCCAAAGATAGTGGATCTCCTTCTGAAACAGAAAAATCCATTCCTAGCATGAATCATATTCTGAAAGAATATGACTCGAGCTTCAGAAAGTTCTTATCTAGAAGTATTGGCGGAAGCCATCTTGCTTCTATGATATATGGTGTTTCTGGAAACAGAAGGTTTGGCTTTGGCTATGAGGGTGATACCTCACATAAATTTGAACCTGTTGATGATCTGAAGATCACATACAAGCCTTTGTATGATCAGTTCAAATATGGCCATGCTCATGATATTAGGCTCACTTCACATGCACAGAAGTTTAACACTGTTCACACCAAGAAGCATGTGACACGTCCTAAGAAATATCATGATGACAAACCTAAAGAATATCATGTTGTTCCTCCCGTTAAATATTTTGCTAAACCCAAGTTCAATCAAAACTTGATGAGAACTAACAAGAAAGGACCCAAGAAATTGTGGGTACCTGTTATACCCCAAAATTTGCCCACTTCTTTTTTCAGGAAAGTTTCAATATGAAAATTAAGAGTCTCATATAAACATGGATTTTTTCAAAATATCCTGACATATGAAGAACTTGGTTTTCAGAATTTTTCTTACACAGTAACTTGGCTTACAGTGGAATTTATTCTTACGCAAACGCCAAATACTGTTCTTTACTTCACAAATACTATTTATTTATTTTACAGATAAATAGTACTAACACAGTTCATGCAGGGTTAAATCTTTTTGCAGGCGCAAAAGCAGGAAACTCACACTGTACTGGTAACAATTGTTCTTGTTTTCCCACTAACTTTTGTGCTATATTCCATTATTTTCAAAATCTTTTCAAATCTATCCTTTCAAATTCAAATCTCAACTTTATTCTATCCATCTCTCTTTTCCCAACACTATCATACACTTTCTTTCAAATCTCACTACCACTCAAATTTCCTTTTGTACGGAATCACATCATTCCCCAACGTCTCTATCATCTTTCCATTCTATAAATACCTCTCATTCTTCCCACAAATCTCACATCAAATTCTAAATCATCTTTCAAATTCCTACCTCATAATCCATCATTTCTTCTTCCCTAGCAAAAATGGCAAAATGGATAGAAACACTGTTTCTTACAGTCATCACCATTGCTACGGTGATCATGACTTTCTTCTGCCTACACAGTCCTGAGAAGTGTGGACCTGCAATGGTTGCATTCCCAATCCTCTACATGTTATTGATCATAGCATGGTTCATCAACCGTCATTTTTAAAGTTTGCCGTGTTTCTTATTTTCTTAAACGTACTGTCTATTCGTCGTACTGTTCAATAGTATGTAATATTTATACTGTCAGTATTAAATGTTGTACTATTTGTCATAATATTGCTTAATTACTAAGGTAATATTTTGTGTGTTTCTGCCAGTCAAATATTTCTATTTCTGTGCATTTAACAATTTTCAGGTTATTATCGGTAATTTTACCCGCATACTGTAAATATCTGTTATTATGTTTCTGTTTTCTAACAAGTCATGTAAATAAATTTTTCATGCTTCACATATAACAAAAACAAAAATAACAACAAAAAAAGAAAATTAACTTTGACAGTTGATTTTTTCACTTTAACTGCTGCTTCAGTACACGAACAGTCGGTTGACAGACAAACTGCAGACAGTACAATTCACAGTGATTTGTACAATCAATCGAATCAATCATTCACAATTCAAATTTCCAAGATTTTTGTGTTAGAAGTCTTCTGAATATCACATGATTAGCAGAAACTCAACACTGCACAAAAATCAGGTACGCTTAACTGCCTCCTATACAGACAGTCCCTAATCAGGGTTTTTCTTGTTTTAACAGGAGCAACAAGTTTTGAGAGCTCAAATGGATTTCATATACATCCATACATCTCAAAGTACCATCATACAAATTTTCAAACTTCAATTCACTCAGACGCACCGTCAGCAGCTCAAACAGTCAACAGACGACCCGTTTGACCAAAAAAGTCAACTGACAGTCAAAAATGAAATTTTTTGTCAAAGTCCATATTTTGTCAAAGGATTCAACATTTGATCATTGGATGATCACAATTCATCAAGGAAAGATCAAAAATCAACAAAACCCTAAGATTCAAAATTAGGGTTTTTGCCTGAAAAGTCAACTCAACTTTGACTGATCATAACTCTCTCATCCTTCATCCAAAAAATGTCAACCAAAGCTCATTTTGAAGGAAATTCAATTATCTTTCAAATGCAATTGATCCCATGGTCATAGCATTCACCATTTGAAAAATATGGCCAAAGACATTACAGGTCATTTTCAAAGTCAACAAAAAGACACTTTTTTCAAATGGACACACAAGGAGAACCAAAAATCATTTTGATATGAGACCAAAGACATTGGTTAGAGGACTCTTTGAGGTTTCCAAAAAGTGCAAGATCTCCTTCATATGACAAAAATTGAAGGATTTACACCTTGTTGAAGTTGGCTAAATTTTGGGAAAATGCATGAAATCAACATTGCTCAAAAATGTTTTTTTTCCAAATGAGTCCAAGTTTTTATGGTCCAAACATCTTTGCCATGTTACTATGGGCCTCCCACGACCAAGACAAAGCCCACATCTATATTATCCATTTTTGACATAATTTTATCTTATTTTAAGATTAAAATTAAAGGAAATTGCATGGATAATTGATGGCTTGATCTCCAAGTATGACACACCTCCAAAGTCTTCATTTTTCTGCAGAAAATTGATGCCCAAGGCAAGAGCATTGAATGGAGTCAAGGCTTAGTCAAAATTCAAGGTTTTTTAAATATTAAAAAAACCAAACTTTCAACAAAGGCAACAAAGCTTCTTGCTTCACTTCCAAGCAGCCTTTGGGCTATAAAAGGAGCTCTTCTACATCCACAATAGGGGGGGACACGAAATAGAGCAAGAGTATAGCAAGAAATCTCACAAAAATTCTCAAAATTTCCATATACTTTGTAATTTTCGAATTCCATATTCCAGCTACTATCAATACAAAATAATCATCCTATTACTCTTGTATAACATCATAGGTAAGGATTGACTCATAACATGTGATTGAAACAACCTTAAACATGCTCACGATCATCTTCATGTTCATAGCCATGTAGCTTTCGTTTTCATATGTATGCTTAACTATAATACAAACTAATCATTTCAATGGGTTAATAACATGACATAGAGGTGATCCAACGTATCACATGTGAGCCATACACCCTAGAGCATCGTATGCCATTTTTAAACTCTAAAGATGTAAAGCTTTCGTTTTCATAGATAGAGTGGGTTTCAATCAAAACTAACACCACCAATGAACTCAGAGCATCCTAATTAGTGGATCTGGGTTGCTTTTATTGTTTGGAACTAACGTCTTTGCAGGTTTCTAAAAGTATGGAAAAAGCAAAGAAAATCCGCAGGTAATGTTGCAGCTAAATCCGCAGCTAAATCCATAGGTAAAAGGTTGAAGAAGATGAATAGTATGTTGGAAAGTTTGACCATCACGCGTGGCACTTCTGGCGCCTCTCATTCGCCAGTCAACCATTCTTCACATCCACGCGTGCATAGTGGGGCCCAGCTGACTTATCAAAAGTCTTGGTGATCCCACGTGATCACTTCCATCTATGCCTACCATGTTCCATGCAATCTGAGCCTTTGATCTCCACTAACCCTCAATCCAACGCACCAGACAAGTGATCCACACCATGCACCTTCACTTATTTTCACACACGATAAGTATCTCTTTTATTTTCTATTTTTTATTTTAATTTTCTTTACAAAATTAATTAAAAATAGTTAAAAAATCCCAAAAATTCAACAAAAAATATTTTAAACTTCTAAAATAATTAATTATTTTCTGAAACAAAAATATTTTATTTTTCTTCAAAATTTCAATATTTTCCATAATTAATTAGTATGTATTTATATATTTGCTTATTAATTATTTTAATTAGTCAAAAAATCATAAAAAAAAAATTGTTCTTTATATCAAATATTGTTTATATATCATAAACTAATTTTGTACATATTTAGGATAATTTTCTCTTTAAGCATTAATTATTTGTGTAATTATTTATATAATTATGTTTTAATTAACTTAAAAAAAAATCCAAAAACAATTTCAAAAATTCCAAAAAAATTAGTTTTATTCTAAAATTAATTGACAAATGTTTTGTACATATTCTAAACTTATTTTCTAGGTTTAATCATATTTCCATCTTTTTCTTTATTTTAAATTAATTAATAGTGCATTAATTATATTTAAAATAAATCACAAAAAAATCCAAAAAAAACATGCCTTTTATTTCTTGCAATTTAAAGTTCCTAGATAAATGTATAGGATGTCAAATTCATGTAAATAGGTTAGTTTACATTTCCCGCAAAATCGATGTAATAGCGTAGATTTACTTTCCGCACTTTACATTTCCGCATTTTAATTTCCAGCACCCATATAAACTGCGTGTATGTCAAAGATAAAACTGAACCGTTAGATCACTAACTTCAAAGATAAATATCTGAATTCAATCACAATCACATTTGCACCTCCTAGGGCAACCCCTTTTCACTCTTTTCAAAATCAAAGTCACATTTCTACTGTTTCGAGTACAAAATCGAACCTTTTGTTTATATCCGACGAATGGATAGATTTTTAAAGGGAACAAGGATAAAGACCTCCTAACTCAGGGTAGACCTCCTAGTTTGCTTGCTCAAAATCAAAACAAACAAAATTCTCATACACTGTTGTTTTTTTAAAACGAATTTTCCAAAAGACAATATTTTGTATACATCCAAACACGGATCATTACAAAATTTACGATCTTTTCAAAACATCTTTCGAAAGATAAACAAGCATTTGTATATATCCGCACAAGGATCATTACAAATTCTATTTGCAAAGGTATTTCAAAAACACAGGTAAAGCATTCCGAATCAATTGAAAAGTAAAGCAAATGAGCTAAGCAAACTAAAGAGCCCATGGATAACCATGGATACAAAGGGTGCTAACACCTTCCCTTTGTATAACCTACCCCCTTACCCAGAATCTCTCAAAGGTCTTTTTTCTGTTTCTTTTATAAACCTTTCCTTCATTGGATAAAATAAAAGGTCGGTGGCGACTCTGTAAACTTTTTCAAAAGTGACGCGAAAGCGTCCGATCGACAAAAAAGAGTCAGTTCACGTATCCCACCCACGGAGGGGTATGGCCCGAAAGGACGGTCCACAGTACCTAAGGAGAAGATAATTTCTGTTGCAGATATCCTTGGCTGCAAAGAGGACAAGAAGCAAAATGTCATGGTACCTGGACTCTGGGTGCTCGCGACACATGACGGGAAGATGGTCTACATTCCAAGACCTGGTGCTTAAACCAGGTGGAGAAGTCAAGTTTGGAGGAGATCAGAAGGGCAAAATCATTGGCTCAGGAACCATAAAGTCTGGTAACTCTCCTTCCATAACTAATGTACTTCTTGTAGAAGGATTAAAGCATAACTTATTGTCCATAAGTCAATTAAGTGACAATGGTTATGACATTATCTTTAATCAAAAGTCTTGCAAGGTTGTAAGTCAGAAGGATGGCTCAATCCTATTTACATGCAAGAGAAAGAACAACATTTATAAGACAGATCTTCATGATCTTAAGAATCAGAAGGTGACTTGTCTTATGTCTATTTCTGAAGAGCAATGGGTCTGGCACAGAAGATTAGGACATGCTAGTTTGAGGAAGATTTCTCAGATTAACAAACTAAATCATGTCAGAGGACTCCCAAATCTGAAATACAAATCAGATGCTCTTTGTGAAGCATGTCACAAAGGCAAGTTCTCCAGACCTTCATTCAAGTCCAAGAATGTTGTTTCTTCCTCAAGGCCGTTAGAACTCTTGCACATTGATCTGTTTGGCCCAGTCAAAACAGCATCTGTCAAAGGGAAGAAATATGGATTGGTCATCGTTGATGATTATAGCTGCTGGACATGGGTAAAGTTCTTAAAACACAAGGATGAGTCTCATTCAGTGTTCTTTGAATTCTGCACTCAGATCCAATCTGAGAAAGAGTGTAAAATCATAAAGGTTAGAAGTGATCATGGTGGAGAATTTGAGAACAGATTCTTTGAGGACTTCTTCAAAGAAAATGGTATTGCCCATGATTTCTCTTGTCCTAGAACTCCACAACAAAATGGAGTTGTAGAACGAAAGAATAGGACTCTACAAGAAATGGCCAGAACCATGATCAATGAAACCAATATGGCTAAGCATTTCTGGGCAGAAGCAATAAACACTGTGTGTTATATTCAGAATAGAATCTCTATCAGACCTATTTTAAATAAGACTCCTTATGAATTGTGGAAGAACAGAAAGCCCAACATTTCATATTTTCATCCTTTTGGATGCGTATGTTTTATTCTGAATACTAAAGATCATCTTGGTAAGTTTGATTCTAAAGCACAAAAGTGTTTCCTTCTTGGATATTCTGAACGCTCTAAAGGCTATAGAGTATACAATACTGAAACATTGATTGTAGAAGAATCAATCAATATCAGGTTTGATGATAAGCTTGGTCTTGAAAAACCAAAGCAGTTTGAGAATTTTGCAGATCTTGATATTGATATATCAGAAGAACCAAGAAGCAAAGCTGCAGAAGCTGATGGTGTCAGAAGCAATGGATCAGAAGATCAAGGTGCTGCATCTTTAGAGAATCTCAGGATTTCTGAAGAACCAACAGTCAGAAGATCACCTAGACTTGCTTCAGCTCATTCAGAAGATGTGATCCTTGGGAAGAAAGATGATCCCATCAGAACGAGGGCATTCCTTAAGAACAATGCAGAATGTCAATTAGGTCTTGTTTCTTTGATCGAGCCAACTTCTGTTGACCAAGCTCTAGAAGATCCTGACTGGATAATTGCCATGCAAGAAGAACTAAATCAGTTTACAAGGAATGATGTATGGGACTTGGTTCCTAGACCAAATGGATTTAACATCATCGGCACTAAGTGGGTGTTCAGAAACAAGCTAAGCGAGAAGGGAGAAGTGGTAAGAAACAAAGCCAGACTGGTTGCTCAAGGTTATAGTCAGCAAGAAGGGATTGACTACACATAAACCTTTGCACCAGTGGCCAGGTTAGAATCTATTCGTCTATTAATTTCTTTTGCCACTCAACACAACATCACTCTCTATCAGATGGATATTAAGAGTGCCTTCTTAAATGGTCATATAGATGAAGAAGTCTATGTTCATCAACCTCCTGGTTTTGAAGACTCCAAGTCTCCAAATCATGTTTTTAAATTAAAGAAATCATTATACGGATTGAAGCAAGCTCCGAGAGCTTGGTATGAACGTTCAAGTTCCTTCCTTCTGGAAAATGGTTTCACTAGAGGAAAAGTGGACACTACTCTCTTTTGTAAAACCTTTAAAAATGATATTTTAATATGTCAAATATATGTTGATGATATCATCTTTGGAACATCTAATGCTACACTTGGAAAGGAGTTTGCTGAGTCTATGCAGGCTGAATTTGAAATGAGCATGATGGGAGAACTCAAGTATTTTCTTGGAATTCAAATCAACCAAACTTCTGACGGAACTTATGTTCATCAAACGAAGTATGTGAAAGAACTTCTGAAGAAGTTTAATCTTTCTGAAAGCAAAGAAGCCAAAACTCCTATGCATCCAACATGTGTCCTAGGTAAGGATGAGGTAAGTAAGAAGGTAGATCAGAAGTTATACAGAGGTATGATTGGATCTCTTCTATACCTAACTGCTTCTAGACCTGACATTCTCTTCAGTGTTTATTTGTGTGCTAGATTCCAATCAGATCCGAGAGAATCTCACTTAACTGCGGTTAAGAGAATTCTGAGGTATTTGAAAGGTACTACTAATTAATGTTGGTTTAGTTTACAGAAGATCCAAAGATTACAACTTAGTAGGATTCTGTGATGCTGACTATGCTGGAGATAGAATAGAAAGGAAGAGCACTTCTGGAAGTTGTCAATTCCTTGGAAGTCATCTGATCTCATGGTACAACAAGAAGCAAGCTACAATTGCTCTCTCAACAACAGAAGCAGAATATGTTGCTGCTGCTGGTTGTAGCACACAAATGCTTTGGATGAGAAGTCAGCTAGAAGATTATCAGATATATGAGAGTAACATTCCTATTTTCTGTGATAATACTTCTGCTATATGTTTATCTAAGAATCCTATTTTACATTCAAAAGCTAAACATATTGAGATTAAACATCATTTCATAAGGGACTATGTTCAGAAGGGTGTTATATCTTTAAACTTTGTAGATACAGACCATCAATGGGCTGATATCTTTACAAAACCCCTTGCTGAAGATAGGTTTAAGTTCATTCTGAAGAATATCAGTATGGATCTATGCCCAGAATGAGAAGATGAGAAGATCATGTTACTGAAACAGTTCCTGTTGAGGACAATCCTGCAAATGATTTTTCAATGGAAGCTGCAGATCACAATGCCATCCCTGTGGATAAAAGCTGTGAAGCTTCTTCTGATGAACCTTCCCGTCTTGCAAGGAAGCTGGAAGTTATTCAGAAGAACCAGGATGAGCAAAGCTTAGTCAATGCTGAGTTTAGAGCTTTCATGGAGAGGCAATATGGATACAACAATGGGATTCAAGAGATGCTGGCTAAGATCTTGTCGAGACTAGGGCCATCTTAGATTGAGTCTTAGTTGTTTTGTTTCTTGTTTTCTGCTTTGCTGCATCTATTTTGTGCATTTTTTTCTTGCTTATCTCCTTGTACTTCTATACTTCTGTCCTATTGAGCTTCAATGAAAATTATCTTTTTCTTCCATGAGAATCTTTTATATTCTTTTTGATGTTATGACAAAAAGGGGGAGAAATATGTGATAAATGATTTGATTTAATCAGTTGACTTTACTAACAGAACTTGCAAAGTTCTATGTTTTAAGTTGTGTTGTTGCAGGAATTGAAGACTCTCTTTACAAGATCAACATAAGAAGAAACAAGATGAATCAAGTTCTTGGATTCTTGAAGCAAGCTGAGTGCTATGAAGCTTCAGAATCAGAAGCAAGAAGGAAGAATGTTCAGATATTCTGATGATGGAATATGATCTGAAACATTATGTTTATATGCTCTGACATATACCATATGACTCTGATACATATTATGTGTTCTGAAACATATTATTTGTTCTGACTCATTCATGCTGACTTTTGTCGTTTAGTTTTGTTCTGTAACATTTCAGGATGTAGAGATGCTCTGATGATGCTCTGGTACATTCAACAATGTTTTGATACAATCTAGCATGAAGTGATGTAAGAAGAAATTCAAGTTCTGAAGCTGTGCGATGGAAGCAGAAATCAGAAGCTGTGATTGTTCTGTGGATCTAAAGAAATTCAATGTTCTGAAGCTGTCCTATGGAAGCAGAAATCAGAAGTCATGAATGTTCTGAAGATCAAGCACTGTGAACGTCTCTACTGAAATACTCAGGGAAGTCTTTTATAATTAAAATTCTTCTAGTATTAATTTCAGGGGGGAGATTATTCATCTCAGGGGGAGATTGTTAATCTCAGGGGGAGACATTCATATGCTTATGCTATAGCTGTGTAAATTGTCTTTAGCCGTCTGCTCTTTCTGATCGCAAATTCATATCATTTATATATGTTTTTGTCATCATCAAAAAGGGGGAGATTGTTATAACAAGATCTGTTCTGATCAATATTCTTAGTTTTGATGATAACAAGGATATGAATTTTGTGTGAGATAATGTGGTACTCTAATACATTGCAATTTCCTTTTCAGGAAATATATAACGAGTATGCACAAATCAGCGCTCAGAAGCTTTGTCTCAGAAGGTTCAGCACGCAACATCAGAACATGGTCTGGCAAGACATCAGAAGATGGTCAAGGCAGAATCAGAACATGGGTCTATGAAAGCATCAGAAGAACTTGAGATCAGAAGCAGAAGCACTGAAGTTCTCATGGTATCACGCTCAGAAGCACTTCAAGGTTAGAAGACAAGAAGATGCTATGCACCAAGCTGTTTGACTCTGATGATATTCAAACGTTGTATACACAAACATCAGATCAGAAGAAAGTACAGGTGGCAGGCTACGCTGACTGACAAAAGGAACGTTGGAAGCTATTAAAGGCAACGTCAGTAGACACAGCGTGAACAAGGCTCGAGGTAGTTGACAAAAGCGTAAAACATTAAATGCAATGCTGTACGGAACACGCAAAGCATTAAATGCTCTCAACGGTCATCTTCTCAAGTGCCTATAAATATGAAGTTCTGATGAGAAGCAAGGTGGACGATTTGCTAACAATTAACTTGTTGAAACGCTGATCAAACTCAAAGCTCAGAAACTCCATCTTCATCAAAGCTCACTACATTGCTGTTGTAATATATTAGTGAGATTAAGCTTAAACGTTAAGAGAAATATCACTATTATGATTATAGCTTTTAAGAAGCATTTGTAATACTCTTAGAATTGATTACATTAATTTGTAAGTAACTAGAGTGATCAAGTGTTGATCAGGATACTCTAGGAAGTCTTAGCTTGTGTCTAAGCAATTGTAATTAGAGTGATCACGGTGGTCAGGATACTCTAAGAAAGTCTTAGCTTGTGTCTAAGCATTTGTTCCTAGAGTGATCAGGTTGTGATCAGGATACTCTAGAAGACTTAGTCGTGGGCTAAGTGGAAAACCATTGTAATCTGTTGCGATTAGTGGATTAGATCCTCGGGTGAGGTAAATCACTCCGTGGGGGTGGACTGGAGTAGTTTAGTTAACAACGAACCAAGATAAAAATAACTGTGCAATTTGTTTTTATCGTTCAAGTTTTTAGACTACACTTATTCAAACCCCCCCTTTCTAAGTGTTTTTCTATCCTTCATGCTCAGGATAGTAACCAATAGTCCGAAAGAGAGCCTTATGTGTTTTTTAGATTTTTGTTGTTTATTAGTGTTTTAGCATAAAAGTAAAGTATGGTCCAAGTGGAAAAAAGAAAATAGCAGAAACATAAACATAGTGTCCAAATGGACAAAGAGAAAATAGCGGAATATAAATATGATGAAATGATAACATTAAGCGATAAAGCGAGAAATATAAATAGTAATATAATAAAGTGCGGAAATTAAAGTTAGTTGTTAGATGTTAAAGATAACCATCTTGAAACTTGTCAAGTATGTTATCAAAGTTAGTAATGAAGATCGATGGTGAGTGAAAGATGTTCTCGGATTTAAATTCAATGGAAGTTTATCATAATCTTGATAAAATCATAGCGACTACACGATAAACCTCCATAAATCTTAAATCAACCGCATACAATTCTCTTCCATATATGTTAAGCAGATCGCCAAGTGATTTATGTAGAAATCACCCTACAACGAGGTCGGTCAAAACTTTATGTGTTAATGCATGCGAGAGAAGTGATATGTAGATCACTTTCCGAAAGCAATACCGCACGAAAAGAAAAAAGGTAGCGATCTAGTCTTTACCAAGAATCCATAGAATTCTCAAGGTGTTAAGACTTTCATCGATCAAAAGAAAAAAGGAAGGAGAAGAAGAATAAAATGCATAAAAGATAATCAAATCACACTATCATTAATATCATTCATCTAATATTATGGATTTGGTCATTTCAAACCTATCAACATCCTAGATCCAATGATATTAATGAAGTGGAGGAAGAAGGAAGCCAAAACAAGCATAAAAAAGGCAAAAAAAACACATTCTGTCATAGGGGAAATCGATTTGCCTAAGGAGGAAATCGATTTCCTTAGTGCAGGTTTTCAAATCTGGCGCAGAAATGGAATGGAAATCGATTTCCCTAAGGAGGAAATCAATTTCCTCAGTGCAGTTTTAAAAAAAAACAGCATTAAGAAGCATAAAACTTGACTTAAGCAAACATACAAACACCTTATGATCACATATCAATTGGAGCACGAATTTTCCATCAATTCACCATCAAATAGGACCAATATAGCATCAAATATATGCATTGAACACAAGCAACAAATATCTACATCTTAGAATTTAGGAATTTACCAATTCTTGAATCAAATGTTGAAATAGCTTCAAGAACAAGCACAAAGTGTGTAGATCCTTCAAAATTGGAGATGAACAAACAATGAAAAGAGTGAGATGTAGGAGGTTTAGTTCAAAACTAGTAAGATTCAATGTGAATCTCACTAATTCTATGAGAATGAACTTTGGGTGAGGGTTTTGGAAAGGGTGAGAAATGAATTTGCAAGCAATTTTTTGGCTCTCCAAGCTTGAGAAATGAATTTGCAAGAACTTTTTTGGCTATCAAAAGCTTGAGAAATGAGGGAGTAGAGACCTCTATTTATAGGATGGGAGCAAGAGTAGTGGTAGTTTTGTCTTTTTGCATTTGGTAATTAACTTGTGTTTAATTGGTGTTTAAATGGTAAAATGGTAAAATGGGGTTAAAAAAGGTTTAATGAAGGGATTAATTTTGATGAGGTGGAAAATTGGTAAAATGACAAAAATGATCAAAGAAAATTGGTGCCAAAATGATGTCATGCTTCCCTCTTTATATATATTTTTTTTAATTTCGCCCCAGGGAAATCGATTTCCCTCATGGGTAAATCGATTTCCATAGTGAAATCTTCAAAAATCTGTTTTCTTGCACTGTTTTGATTTCTGCCCGATATTTTACCTGTAAAATATAAACAAAAGAGACAAAATACATATTTTTGGATTTTGGTTAGTATAAAACAAATAAAAGGCTAGAAATGCTTGATGGTTCCCCTCAAAGACAAAATGATACCTCAAGATTGTGATCTTGATTGATGATTGAAATGCAAATGATGTATGATCTTAGGGTCAAAATTTGGGGTATGACATATACCTCAGTAATGAGACACACCAAAGCAACTCTATTCCTTGCTTTCTCTTTCTCTTCTCATGCTTATGGTTTTTCAAAGTTCTTTGGCAAGAAGAATCGTTTTCTTCAAACCAGAGCTTCTCTTTGGAAAGTAAGCATTCTAACATCTCAAGGGGGTTCATTTGAGGTGATCCAAGCACCCTGATCACTTCTGTAGGTGGAGGAACACCATTGTTGCTTTCACTTTGGAGCTTTTGCAGCTGGAGGTTCATAGAGCAATTCATAAGGTTTCAAGCAAAGCCAAGCATCCAGACACGTTCCTTAGGGCATAGTGAAGCTGTTCAGATGGCTGCAGCTCATCTGTAACTGAAGATTCATCATCCTCCACGTCCACTTGAAGCTCAAATCGAAGGTGTCGGGTAAAGCAATTCAGAAGGATTGAAGTCACAACAAGTATTCAGTTAGCATCACTGAGTCCCAAGGAAGCTTTTAGGATCACTCACACAAGTCCAGGTGTTCCTCATTATCCTCACGACCTCCATTTTTAGAGGTATTTTTTCAATCTCTAACCCACTTATTTGAGTATTCTTTCTCATATAGCTCGATATTATCTTCATACCCAAACCCAGTTTTCTTCAAAAACCCATGAACCCTAACAATTTTAAGAACCCTAACCTCAACTATAAACCCTAATCCCTTATCAATTCAAACAAACAGAAACGTAGCAATTGCGGATGCTCATGCAAGCGATACAAGCTTAAGCTAAGTTCGATGGCCTTTACCTTCTAGTCTCGCGTTTCTGGAACGTGTAAGCTCCACTCGATGCTAATCTTTCTCCGATTTTTACAGGTTTTCAATCAGAGATCCAAGCTTCGAAGAGTTCGTATTCGCGGTGGTGCCTCAAGATTTTCTCCAGCAAAATTCTCCCCCCTTCTGTTTTTCTTTTTAGTTCTTATAGCCTAGGGTTTTAAATTCAGATTAGGATAGATTAGATTTAGGATTCAATTAGAGATTTGATTCGATGTTGATTCAATCCCCATTGTAATCTTGTGACTAATTTCTCCTTTAATAAAATTATATTTGATTTTGTTATATTAAGATTCGATCCAGTTTCGGTTACACGTTTGATTGAAGATTTTGTTTCTGATATGAAGGTTTGATTGATCTTGGGCCTGGGCATCTGAATGTTGGATTAGGGTTTGATGTTTGATTGGAAGGAGGGTGCGCGCGGCCATGGCTGCGCGCTAGGGTTTACTGAGTGTCATGCGGTGAAATACGCGAACTGACTCTTTCTCGTTTTTCTGCTTTTTGTATTTTTGAAAATCAGAGAGTCGCCACCGACCTTTTATTTTATCCAATTAAGGAAAGGTTTATAAAAGAAACAGAAAAAAGACCTTTAAGAAATTCTGGGTAAGGGGGTAGGTTATACAAAGGGAAGGTGTTAGCACCCTTTGTATCCATGGTTATCCATGGGCTCTTTAATTTGCTTAGCTCACTTGTTTTCGATCACTTTTCAATTGCTTTAAAATGCTTGTATGTGGCTTGAAATACCTTTGTAAATTGACTTTGTAATGATCCTTGTGTGGATGTATACAAAATGTTTTGCGAAAAAGAACTTTAACTTCGTAATGATCCTCGTTTGGGATGTATACAAAGTGTTGTCTTTTTGAAAGTTTTGTTTTGAAAAACAATAACAATGGTATATGAGAAGTTTGTTTGATTTGATTTTGAGAAAGCAAATTAGGAGATCTACCCTGAGTTATAAGGTCTTTATCCTATTTCCTTTAAAAATCTATCCTTTCACCGGATGTAAACAAAAGTTCGATTTTGCGTTTAGATTAATAGAATTTGACTTTGATTTTGAAAAGAATGAGAAAGGGATTACCCTAAGAGGTGCAAGTGTGGTTGTGTTGTGATTCAGATATTTTATATTTGAAGTTAGTGATCTAACGCTTTGATTTTTTTATCTTTGACATACACGCAGTTTTATATGTGCTGGAATTTAAAATGCGAAAATGTAAAATGCAGAAAGTAAATCTACGCTATTACATCGATTGTGCGGGAAATGTAAACTAGCCTATTTACATGAGTTTGGCAACCTATACATTTATCTAGGAATTTTAAATTGCAAGGAAATAAAAGAAATGTTTTTTTGGATTTTTTATGATTTGATTTTAATTATAATTAATGCATGATTAATTTAATTAAAATGAAAAAAGATGAAAATAAATTTAAACCTAAAAAATTAAGTTCAAAATATGTTTAAAATACTTGTTAATTAATTTTAAAAGAAAACTAATTTTTTTGGAATTTTTGAAATTGATTTGAAATCTATTAAGTTAATTAATACATAATTATACAATTAATTATACAAATAATTAAAACTTAAAGAGAAAATTATTCTAAATATGTACAAAATTAGTCTATAATATATAAACTTTATTTAATTGCAAGAACAATTTTTTTATGATTTTTGATTGGTTAAAATAATTAAAAAGCAAATATATAAATATAAACTAATTAATTATGCAAAATATTTAAATTATGAAGAAAACATAAATATTTTTATATCAGAAAATAAAATATTATTTTAGAAGCCTAAAAATATTTTTTGTGCATTTTTTGGATATTTAAAACTATTTTTAATTTATTTTATAAAGAAATTAAAATAGAAATAGAAAATATCAAAAAATATGATCATGTGTGGTATTTAAATGGGGTCCATGACATGAGGCTCATTATGATGCGTTAGATTGATGAAGGAATGGCTCTGATGGCCCAGATGCGTGGATACATGGCACACGTGGTTAGAGGTGCAACATGTGATCATGCTGAATTTAAGAGTCCAACATGGGGTCCACTGAAGCTGACTGGCGAATAGAAAGAGGAGAATATGCCACGCGAGCGGTCAAAGGGTCCTCATCACTATTCATCATCTTCTTCAATTTACCTATGGATTTTGCTGCGGATTTACCTGCAACATTACCTGCGGATTTTTCTTGCTTTTTTCATGCTTTTAGGAACCTGCAAAACGAACGTTAGGAAGAGCAACAAATGACCCAAATCCCCTAATTAGGATGCTCTGAGTCCAAATATGGTATTAGTTTCACTGTTTGAGTGCTATAGCCATGGGTTCGATGGAGTTGAAGTTTGAACACACATGAGCACTTGTTAATGGCATGGGATGATTCTCACGTGGGAGCTAACATGTTAGGGCCCAGATCTACCTTATGGGACCTCATGAACTCATTAGAATGATTAGATTACATTGATATTGATTAAATGTATGAAAACGAAAATTACTTATGTATGAAAGTGAAGAGTAATATACACGTGTTATAACTCTTATAGGACCATATTATGAGTTCATTCTTACTCTATGCCACTTTATGAGATGATTGAAACTGATTGTTTGTATTGATAATGATTGGAATATGGAATTTGAAAATTACAAAGTTTATTGAATTTTTGAGAAATTTGGTGAGTTTTCTTGCTATGCCTTGGCTATATTTTCGTGTCTCCCTTGTTGTTGAAGTATGCCAAGCTATTTATAGGCCAAGAGTGCTTAGAATCCAAGCTAAAAGCATTGATAGCTTTTGTTGAATTTTTGACTTTCAAGCTTAAAATTCAAGCAACCATTGCTTGATTTTTCCACACCTCTTACCCTAGGCCTTCCTTGTATCTTCCTTGCTGCATAATTGAGTCACATGTGGAGGCTTTAGCTTAAGATTAAAGCTACATCATTATCCTTCCATTTTCTTTTTTTTTTGAATTTAATTAAATGTGATAAAATTAAATCAAAAAAAGAACAAAAATGATGTGGGCTTTGTCTTGGTCGTGGGAGGCCCATAATATCATGGCAAACATATTTGAACTATGAAAACTTGGCCCCATTTGGAAAAAATACATTTTTGAGCAATGTTGGTTTTATGCATTTTCCCAAAATTTAGCCAATTTCAATAAGGTGTAAATCCCTCAATTTTTGTCATATGAAGGAGATCTTGCACTTTTTGGAAACGTCACAGAGTCCTCTAACAAATGTCTTTGGTCTCATGTCAAAATGATTTTTGATGCTCCTTGGGTGCCCTTTTGAAAAAAGTGTCTTTTTGTTGACTTTGAAAATGACCTGTAATGTCTTGGTTCATATTTTTCAAATGGTGAATCCAATGACCATGGGACCAATTTCATTTGAAATATAATTGAATTTCCTTCAAAATGAGATTTGGTTTGAATTTTTTGGATGAAGGATGAGAGAGTTATGACCAGTTAAAGTTCAGTTGACTTTTTAGGAGAAAACCCTAATTTTGAATCTTAGGGTTTTGTTGATTTTTGATCTTTCCTTGATGAATTATGATCATCCAATGATCAAATGATGAATCCTTTGAAAAAATATGGACTTTGACAAAAAATTTCATTTTTGACTGTCTGTTGACTTTTTTGGTCAAACGGGTCGTCTGTTGACTGTTTGAGCTGCTGACGGTGCGTTTGAGTGAATTGAAGTTTGAAAATTTGCATGGTGGTACTTTGAGATATATGGAGGTCCATGGAATACATTTGAGGTCTTAAAAACTTGTTTCTCCTGAAAAAACAGTAAATCCTAGTTAGGGACTGTTTGTGTAGGAGACAGTTGAGCGTACCTGATTTTTGTGCAGTGCTGAGTCTCTGCTAATCATGTGATATTCAGAAGACTTATAGAAAAAAATCTTTGAATTTTTGAATTGCAAAAGATTGATTTGATTGATGGTACAAAACACGGAGAATTGCATTGTCAGTGGTTCGACTGTCAACTGACTGTTCAGATATTGACGTAGCAGTTAGAGTGAAAAATCAACAGTCAAAGTTAATTTTATTTTTTTGTTGTTTTTGTTTATGTTAATGAAAATTTATTCACATGACTTGTTAGAAAAACACAGACATAATAAATAATATATTTACTGTATGCGAGCAAAATTACCGATAATAACCCTGAAAAACAGTTAATGCACAGAAAAATAAATATTTAACTAGCAAAAAACACATGAAATATTATCTTAATAATTAAGCAACAGTACGACAGATAGTACAACATTTAATACTGATAGTACAAATATTACATACTATAATGAACAGTACGACGAGTAAACGGTACATTTAAGAAAAAATAAGAAATACATCAAACTTTAAGGATGACGATTGATAACCCATGCTACAAACAATAACATGTAGATGATTGGGAGTGTAAGCATCCCAGGTCCACATTTTTCCGGGCTATGTAGACAGAAGAAAGACATGATTACCACGACGATGGTAATGACCATAAGAAAACACGTCTCCATCCGCTTCGCCATTTTTGTCGGAGAAGAAGAAAGAATGAATATGAAGTAGAGATTTGAGAGATGAATTGGAATTTGATGTGAGATTTTATGAAAAGAAATGAGAGGTATTTATAGAAAGAAAAAGATAGAGACGTTGGGGAATGAGGTGATTCCGTACAAAAGGAAATGTGAGTGGAAGTAAGATTTGAAAGAAAGTGTATGATAGTGTTGGAAAAAAGAAAGATATATAGAATAAAGTTAGGATTTGATTTTTGAAAAAGAGATTTGAAAAGAGATTTTGAAAATAATGGAATATAGTACAAAGTTAGTGGGAAACAAAAGATAATAATAATCTTGTTACCAGTACAGTCTGAGTTTCCTGACTCTGCGCCTGCAAAAGATTTAACTCTGTACAAACTGTGTTAGTACTATTTATCTGTAAATAAGTATCAAATAAATAGCGTATGTGAAGTAATAAATAACACTTGGCGTTTGCGTAAGAATAAATCCAACAGCGGGCCAAAATACTGTATAAGAAAGATTCTAAAAACTAAGTATTTCATATGTTAGGATATTTATGAAATAAAGATCCATGAGTATATGAAACTCTTAATTTTTAGATTGGAGTTTTCTTGAAAAAAGATGCGGGCAAATTTTGGGGTATAACAGTTGCCCCTATTCAATCTTCTTAAACCTGAGGAGATTATTTGAAATCTGAAGGTAGAAGATGATTGAATATTTAGATGCCCTGGAAATTTGTACTTACCTTGATCAGAAGAGATGTTGGAAGTTGTCTTCGAATGTTTCCTGAGAAACATTGTTGGCAGATTAGAACATTACCTGAAATGGCTTTCAGATGCCACCTGGAAAATGTATTTGTGGTTTGTTCATCAGAATGAATCCATTGATTATATATTGATGAAGGATTTGAAAACCTCTGCGTTGACTGTTTCGGAGCCGTTCAAGGTTACCGCTTTAAGTCTAGGAGGCTGGTCGTTACGGAACTGTCCAAAGTTTTTTTCGCTTTAGATTTTGAAAGTCGATCATTGTGGAACCGTCTGAGGTATCAGCTTTAGATCTTTGATGGTAGATCGTTCTGGAACCGTTTAAGGTATCAGCTTTAGATCTTCGATGGCAGATCGTTCTGGAACCGTTTGAGGTATCAACTTTAGATCTGTGATGGTAGATCGTTCTGGAACCGTCTGAGGTATCAGCTTTAGATCTTTGATTTTGAGTTGATAGATGATTTGGAATGAGAGATCTCCTCCGAATGAATCTTTGGTTTGATTATATCTGAGAGGACTGCTTATATGAATAAAATTCGAGGGGAATATGGCATGTGATTGAGACTATCTTTGTTGAAGACATCCGTCTGCCTGAAAAATCAAGTTAGTGATATGCAATATTTATGATACATGTAATGTATGAGTTTCTCGAACTAAAGGAGAAATATGAATGTTATGTATGAAACATGAATATGCGTATGATGTATGATGTATGATGTATGATGCTTCTGGTTGGGCAAACAAATCCTTGATAGCCATCTTGGAAATGAAGGCATTGTGATAGCTGATGAGTTTTTTTCCGTCTTGTTTGAGTATACTCAGCTGGGGACTTCTTGTGAGAACCAGGGTGCTCACTCGGGGATGAAAGGTAATTGGAAAGTTCTGATTTTTATGCCTTTTAAAGATGAGAGTGAGGAAAATGCATAATCCTCCGATGCACTATTTGATCAATTCGGGTGTGGAGATCACACCTCCTGGGGATTGCATCCTGGAACAGCCTTGCTGGGGGGATAAGATTCCTCAAATCATTTTGTTGGAGAGGGAAATCTCGTTGAGGAATTTGCTGAGAAATACATCTCTCTTGGGGATTTTTCTTCTAATGCTGATTTCAGAGTGATGTCCAAATGATTGGGACTTTATCTGAATGGTTTTCCTGTTTTTTCCTGGTAAACATCAATCATATTCAAATGCACATGTTCATTCAAAATTATCATTGGGACGTTTACGTATTCAAAACGGAAAAAGTGAAAATGTTGATTTTGAGCCTAAGCTGCATTGATTTTTTGAAAAAGAGCCATGATAGGTTGGTTAGTACAAGGAAACAAAAATCCTAGTAGTAGGAAATTGTCATAAAGTTTTGAAAGGTGTTTTATAAAGATAAATAGCTATGTGAAAACAATCCAGTTAAGTTTCGATTCTGCTATTGCCAATCTGTCTTCGAGCATCTCATCCCTCACTTGTTGGAAGAAAGTAATTGGACTGATCGGTATCTTTGATGTATTGAATCTTGAAGGTGAATAGGCAGCTAAACGGAACATAGTTGTACACTTTATTCCCTAACTTTTGCCTAGGCCGCCCTTTCAGGTTTTCAGCCTACCGGGATAGTATTTTTTAGTCTCTATCTTTTGCCTGGATCGCCCTTTCAGGTTTTCAATCCACCGAGACGCTCATCTTTTTGCCTAAATTGCCCTTTCAGGTTTTCAACTTAGCGAGTTGTTTCTTAAGCAAAATACTTTTTGACTATGTCCGTATTTACAGGGTGTGGGAAATCCTCGCCATCCATAGTGGTAAGCAACATAGCTCCGCCGGAGAATATTTTCTTGATTACAAATGGTCCCTCATAAGTGGGAGTCCACTTGCCCCTGGGGTCACCTTGTGGTAAGATGATGCGTTTGATAACCAAGCTACCAGTTTGGTATGCCTGACTTTTGACTTTTTTGTTGAAGGCTTTGATAATACGCTTTTGGTACAACTGACCATGACAGATAGCCGCGAGCCTCTTTTCATCGATCAAGTTTATTTGGTCCAGCCGTGTTTGAATCCAATCGTCTTTGCTCAGATCAACTTCTTTCATGATCCTTAGAGAAGGAATTTGAATTTCAATTGGAAGAACTACCTCCATACCATAGACTAAAGAGAATGGAGTTGCCCCTGTTGAAGTACGCGCTGATGTGCGGTAACCATGAAGAGCAAAAGGTAACATCTCATGCCAGTCTTTGTAGGTTACTGTCATCTTTTGTATGATTTTCTTGATGTTCTTGTTGGCAGCTTCCACCGCGCCATTCATCTTTGGTCGATATGGAGAGGAATTATGATGTTTGATCTGGAACTGTGTGTAGAGTTCAGTAATCATTTTGTTGTTTAGATTTGTGCCATTGTCTGTGATGATCCTTTCAGGGATGCCATACCGACAAATGAGATTGTTCTTGATGAACCGGGCCACAACATTCTTGGTGACAGAAGCAAATGAAGCTGCTTCTACCCATTTTGTGAAGTAGTCGATAGCAACTAAGATAAAGCGATGTCCGTTGGAGGCAGTAGGCTTGATTTCTCCAATCATATCAATACCCCACATTGCAAAAGGCCAAGGAGCCGTTAGAACTTTTAACGGGACTGGAGGTACATGTACCTTGTCTGCATAAATCTGGCATTTGTGACAGGTTCTGGAGTGATGATGGCAGTCTGACTCCATAGTAGACCAGTAATAACCTGCTCTGAGGATCTTTTTAGCCATTGTATGTCCGCTTGAATGAGTACCAAAGGCACCATCGTGTATGTCCTCCATAATCTGTTCTGCTTCCTTCTTGTTTACACAACGAAGCAAAGTCGAGTCATGGTTGCGTTTGTATAGGATTCCATTACTTGGGAAGAATTTGGAAGCAAATCTCCTTAGAAACTTTCTGTCGTTAATGGATGCCACTTCAGGGTACTCCTGAGCTTCGAGATATCTTTTTACCTCCTGGAACCATGGCTTTTCTTCCGTTCCTCCGGCATCGATCTCATTGCAATAGGCTGGTTCATCCTGTCTGTAAATGGTGATCATCGGCGCTTCATTGTCCCACCTGACTTTGAACATGGACGACATAGTAGCTAGAGAATCAGCTAGTTCATTTTCTTCGCGCGGGATGTGTTCAAAAGTGATTTCTTCAAAATAAGGAATCAGACTTAGCACATATTCTTTGTAAGGAATTAGATTCGGGTGCTTCGTGTCCCATTCCTCTTTGACTTGGTAAATTACCAAGGCCGAGTCTCCGTAGACCTCCAGAAACTTGATTCTTAGATCGATTGCAGCTTTGAGACCCAGAATACATGCTTCGTACTCGGCTATATTGTTAGTGCAGTTGAAGCATAATCTGGCAGTGAATGGTGTATAACCTCCTGCAGGGGAAATGATCACAGCTCCGATGCCATTGCCAAGTGCATTAGAGGCTCCATCAAAAACCATAGTCCATCGGGATCCTGGCTCGGGTCCTTCTTCCGGTCCTGGTTGTTTATAGTCAGCAACTAGCATAATGTCTTCATCTGGGAAGTCAAAGTTTAATGCTTGATAATCATCCACTGCTTGATGAGCCAGATGATCAGCTACCACACTTCCTTTGATTGCTTTTTGCGAAGTGTACTGAATGTCATATTCTGTTAAGATCATTTGCCATCTTGCTATTCTTCCAGAGAGAGCAGGTTTTTCGAACACATACTTGATAGGATCCATTTTGGAGATCAAGAAGGTGGTGTGATTTAGCATATACTGTCTTAGTCGGCGAGCCGCCCATGCTAAGGCACATCAAGTTTTTTCGAGTAGTGAGTATCTTGTTTCACAATCGGTAAACTTTTTGCTAAGGTAGTAGATTGCATGCTCCTTTCGGCCGGACTCGTCGTGTTGCCCCAGTACACACCCCATTGAATCTTCTAACATAGTTAGGTACATTATCAGAGGTCTTCCTTCCACAGGCGGTAACAAGATTGGCGGTTTTTGGAGATATTCTTTGATTTTGTCAAAGGCTAACTGGCATTTGTCATTCCACCTTTCTACTTGATCTTTCTTTAACAGTTTAAAGATCGACACACAAGTAGTAGTCATGTGGGCAATAAATCGGGCGATGTAGTTCAGACGTCCCAAGTATCCTCTGACTTGTTTCTCGGTACAGGGTATAGGCATTTCCTGAATAGCTTTGACCTTGGCAGGATCAACGTCAATACCTTTACTACTGACGATGAAACCTAACAGTTTGCCGGATCTTACTCCAAAGGTGCACTTGTTTGGGTTCAGTCGCAATCTTTATTTCTTGAGCCTGTCAAATAATTTGTTTAGATGACCCAGATGTTCTTCTTCAGTGTTGGACTTTGCAATCATATCATCGACATAAACCTCTATCTCCTGATGAATCATATCATGAAACAGAGCAACCATTGCACGCTGATATGTAGCTCCTGCATTCTTTAAACCAAAGGGCATTACTTTGTAACAAAAGGTTCCCCAAGGTGTTGTGAAGGTTGTTTTTTCCATGTCTTTGGGTGCCATCTTGATCTGATTGTACCCTGAGAAACCATCCATGAAGTAGAATACCTTGCATTGCGCGGTGTTATCAACCAGTACATCAATGTGAGGTAAAGGGAAATCATCTTTGGGGCTTGCCCGATTCAGATCTCTGTATTCTACACACATTCTGACTTTCCCGTCTTTTTTAGGCACAGGCACGATGTTAGCTATCCAAGGAGGATAACTTACAAATTTTAGAAATCCGGCATTGAATTGCTTTTCAACCTCGTCTTTGATCTTTTTTGACATATCAGGCCTACTCCTTCGTAGTTTCTGTTTGACTGGAGTGCTACCTTCTTTGATTGGCAGGCGATGAACCACAATGTCTGTGTCAAGGCCTGACATATCTTCATAGGACCAGGCGAATATCTCGACGTAGTCTTGCAGCATTTGAATCAATCTTTGCTTGACACCGTTTTCTAAATCAGCCCCTATTTTGACTTCTTTCTTTTCTTCGTTGCTGCCCAAGTTGATAACCTCAATTGGTTCCTCATGAGGCTGTATAGCCTTCCCCTCTTGTTCTAGCAGCCTTGCAAGTTCTCTTGGTACCTCACAATCTTCCTCACTTTCGTCCTCAGTTTGGTAGATCGGATTTTCAAAGTAATGACGGGCAATAGCAGAATCGTTATCAACTGGATCCAAATTGTATGTGAACCTGTGTTGATTTATGTGGATGTGTGTTAAGAAAACATAGCTATATGAAAAATGAATAAAGCAAAGAAAGAAAAAGGATCACAAATATCTAAATATGCAAACGTCCCATGATTTTTATTGAATGCACATGATCATGATATGATAAACCCTTATAAAGGGACCAGTGTGCTTCGGGCAAGGCACACGGCTTTCAAGCTTATGGTTCCATAGCACAGGAACCACTTTTATCTTTGCACAATATAAACAAAGAAAACAGGAAATTGCATTTACTCCTGGTCAAAGGATATCACATCCTCAGCTTCCCAGTTGTTCAATCCATTGTTGTGAGTAGGGAGTATCCAGCTGTTCCAGTTGCAATTGTCTTTTCCGTCTCCCACAGCATTGATTCCTCTGGTAGGGAAATGAGCTGGTGACCTTTCGGGATAAGTGATATATTCTGCTGGATACGAGAGCCCAGGCTGAGATATCTCTGTTGGCTGAGCGAGATGCTCGATAAGGCCGTCCCATCCAGTCGGGATGATGTTTTGGATAGAGACTTGTGCATCCTGGTGAAGGGTGTATTCTGATAGAAAGTAATCCTCGTTATTTGGTGTTTCCCTGGCTTCTTCAAGAGTAAAGTTGTCGTCGTAATGTTCATCCCATCCAGTTGGGACAATGTCTTCCATGGCAATCTGTGAGCTTGGAGGAGCGGAATATTTCACCATGTAGTCATATTTTCCACTTGGCTCTCCTAGCGTATCCCACACTTCTTTAGGTGGATTTTGATATTGCTGAGTGTTGGGACTTGTGAGACTTTTGCCATATTGATCATCCCATCCATTTGGGGTAATATCTTCCATAGCAATAAAAGAACTCTGAGGTGCGGTATATTGATAATTATACCCGCCGTTTGGTTCTCCCACAACATCCCACATGGGAAGGGGTGTAATCTCATCTGGATATGGCTGAATGATATGGTTTAAGAAAAATCCATCGTCTTCGATAGCATTCACTCCTTGGCTGATGAAATGTGACATTAATCCTCCAGAACAAAGACTTTGATCGCTCTTTTGATTTTCACTATCATAGCCCAGGCCTAGCTTGTCAGACTTGTACGGTATATCGAGGAGCTGTCCCCATACTGTGCAATCACCTTTTTCAATCACAACTTTGGCATCTTTGAGAGAAGCCATAGTTGGAATTACTTCTGTAGTTGGAGTGGCAGAAATATGCTTGGTAGTAGAGATATCTGGAGAGACCACCTCAAAAGATTGGCAGGGAGTTTCGATGAATTCGTCATCCAACTCAACATATTTGGAATTGCTCAGGTGACTAACCACATATTCCTCTTCGCCATAAACTGTGACAATCTTTCCTTTTACTGGATATTTCAACTTCTGATGCAGAGTAGAAGTTACAGCATTTGCCCCATGTATCCAAGGGCGTCCAAGTAAACAGGAATATGCTGGATGAATTTCCATTACGTAAAAGATAGAATCAAAGATCTGAGAGCCCACTCTGATTGGGAGATTCACCTTTCCGTATACTGTTCTTGTTGACCCGTCAAAGGCTCTTACCACAACATCGCTTGGTTGTAAAATAATTCCCTCGAAGTCGAGCTTTTCTAGTACTGTTTTTGGTAACACGTTCAAAGAAGAACCGTTATCTACCAGCATATGAGATAAAGTGGTGCCATTACATTCAATGGAGATATGTAGGGCTTTATTGTGATTCTTTCCAGCAGGGGTTAGATCAACATCAGAGAAACCGGGGCTGTTATTCACGGTTAGATTGGCAACACAATTCTCAAATTGATCGACTGAAATCTCTTGAGGCACATGTGCAGCTTTTAGGAACTTCATCAGAGCCTTGGCATGAGCTTCTGAATACTTCAGCAGAGATAGTATTGATATTTTTGAAGCAGTGTGCCCCAGTTGCTCGACAATATTGTAATCACTCTTGCAGATGATTTTCAATATTTCCTCCATTTCTTGCTTTGATGGATCTTCAGCAGTGATTTCCACCGGTGTTTGAACTGGTTCAACTTGTGGCTCTTTGCCTCGAGCGTTGTTATCTTGATTAGGAAACGGGACCTGGATTAGACCGGCAGCAACATTTGGAGAAATTTCTGGTGAAAAGATTCTTCCATTTCTCGTGATCTTGCTGGTACCCACAATATTATCCACAGTTAGAACAATAAACTTTGTGGTCTCTTCGGTCAAGATATCCTGTTTAACTCCATGGACATAAACATTAGTGTCGTAACCCCACGGGACAGCTTTGTCTGAGGAGTAGGGGAATGGAGTTGGACTGGCAATGATTACCGATGCCATTTTGGGTGTAGCAGAAATTTTGAAAGGAGCCTTGGTGGAGATTTTGAATGGTAAGTTGGAAATCACTGAGACATCCTCTATTCTCATCCTGTTTGCAAACACTTTGCATAACACATCCATAGAAGGGAGCTTCTAAAACATAATGATACGGCGATCCATCCACTTTTGAATTCCCATTCTCAGATTTTCACAACCATTGGGCACGTATGAGCAATAAAAGCAATCAGGGTCACAACCTGGAAAATAACCAGCTTGGATTAGCTTTCCTTTGACTTCAAGGAGCGGAGTTGACAATTCGTTCACATCATAGATGTAAACAGTATCTAGGATAGCATTAACAGTTTTGTCATGCTTCGGCATAGGTGCTGTGATGACATTTGGAGTTTCTGGAGGATCGAACTCAATTTCCCCAGCATCTATCATGTCTTGTATTTTATTTTTCAGGGCCCAACAGTGATCTGCATCATGTCCTGGATAGTTTGAGTGATATGCACACGTTGCGTCAGGGCGATAACTCGGAGAGGAAGTGTTGATATTCTTTGGAGGATATTTCAATGTGATCAGATCTGCTTTTAGCAAATGCTACAATGCCTGAGAAATTGGCATATTGATTATGGTGAAATTCCTTCTTGGCGCATCTGGTCGACGCGTATATTTTGGTTGTTGATCTTTTGGAGGTGCAGATGCGGAGATCAGAACTGCCCCTACAGATTGGTGATGCTCATTCTTGCGACCTTTCTGAATTTGCATTGTATTGACCTCATTCCTCCCACTGATGGGCCTTTTTGTAGTACCAGAGGAAGAGCCTATTTGAATTTTTCCATTTTGAATGCCACTTTCAACACGTTCTCCAGTCAATATCAGGTCAGTGAAACCCAATGATGAGCTTCCCAGCAAATGACTATAGAAAGGGCCAGTTAGAGTGCCCATGAACATGTCGACCAGCTCGCGATCAGATAAGGGTGGTTGAACCCTTCCAGCCATATCTCTCCACTTTTGTGCATATCCTTTGAAACTTTCTTTTGGTGCCATGGACATGCCCCTTAGTTGAGTACGGGTTGGTGCAAGATCGGCATTGTATTGATATTGTTTGTAAAAAGAAGCAGCTAACTCTTCCCAAGTATGAACTTTTGCACTTTCCGGCTGGTAGTACCACTCGAGTTGTGTACCCGACAGGCTTTCTTGGAAGAAGTGAATCCATAATTTGTTATCCGTTGTGTGAGGTTGTATCTTCCTTACATAGGACCTCAGATGTAGTTTTGGGCAAGAAACTCCATCATATTTTGCAAAGACAGGAACTTTGAACTTTGGAGGGATAACAACATCTGATATGAGCCCTAGATCATTGAAATCTAAGCCAGGTATTTTTTGTATCTCCATAGCTTTCATTCGCTCCTCCAACTGTTGATATTTGTCATCATCCTGTTCGTCTCCAGAATGATAATCTTCTTCATTAGAAGAGAGAGAGGGTTTGGCAGAACCCTGGTTGCTGTGATTGTCTTCTTGTTCACCATCACCGACTATTTTAGGGATTGGTGGTTTTTTGAACTTTTTGACCGGAATTTTGATCTTCCTTTTCAGGTGACTCAGGCCTACAGATCCTTTGGGCTTCTTTTTCTTCTTGATCATCAGGGCTTTCAGTTCTTGTTCCCCCTTTGCTAGTTCCAGAATTGCCATTTGAACTTGGGCGTTCTGTGCTTCGAGATTCTTGATGCTTGTTTCAGATTCTATCTCTTCTGACTGAAATAAACAGCGAGAAGATGAGAAACCCATCATGTGAACCTGTTTATGCAATGTGTATGAATGAATGAAATGTATATGCAATGTATATGAATGCAATGTATATGAATGCAATGTATATGAATGCAATGTTTTCAAGGATCTTAGAGTTTAGATTTGTTAGAACAAAGAAGAAACAAACATTAGTTAAACAATTTATTTCTCTTTTCTTTTTCTTTGCCTCATTCGGGCTTACAAAAATAGAAATAAACGAATGATCCCTCAGGTCTCCCATGGACGCTTTCTCTTTGCTCCCAGGAATGCGTTGATCTGCTGCTCTTCTTGGAGTTGTCCGGTGAGTTCCAATAATCTCCTCTCATAGTCTTGACCGTGTGATTTGAAGGTGTCTCTTTCCTCTTTGAGTTGAACCCAAGATTTCTGCAACTCTTCCAGGTCAGTTGGCATATCTGGATGTAGAATAACTTGAGGTTCACCTCTTTCAACTTCTGGCTCAATAGTCACAAGTAAAATAGCAGGATATGGCATGATGAGTTTCTGAGCATGAGCCCGCACCCATCTGAGGTAAGGTTCCATAGGAATAGAATTCCATTGCCCCAAAGTTTTGCTTTCTATTCTATAGACACCGCCCCATGCATGTATGAACCTTCGTCGGTGTCTATGGGAATCATCCTCGTAATCAAACACAATGCCACGGATAATCATGTCATGAGGACCGTTGCTCCTTGCATATCCGAATTGGCGTAAAGCTAAAGAGGGGTTGTAAGTGATGCCTCCCCTGATGCCTAGGAGTGGCACATTAGGGTACTCTCCACAATGGTCAATGATTGTAATGTCTCTTTGAAAGAAATTGTTCCACCGGATATCTGAATGAGACAAAGACATAATCCTGCGAGACCATTGCATTCTTTGTTCATTTCTCAACACTGATCGGGGAAGATGAAATGTAAACCACCTATCCATTAGTGGTATACAGCACATAAGAGTTCCTCGTTTCTTCATGGTGCGAGTATGTAGTGAATGTAGAATGTCTCCCAGCAAGGTGGGTACCGGGTTACGGGTTAAGAAAAGATTGATAATGTGTACACTTATGAACTGGTCGAGATTAGGGAATAAAACCAACCCATAGATCAAAAGAGCGACAACCTCCTCAAAAGCTGGATAACTTTTGTTTTCTAGTAGTAATCGAGCCTTTGCCAATAAGAACTTAGCAAGCAAACCCTTAACTCCACTCTTTGTTTCCCAATTGGACTCGATTTCTGACTTTCGCAAATGTAAAGCAGCAGCAATGATTTCAGCTTTTGGAGTCCTTTCTAAACCAGTGAAAAGTAATTGATCTCGAACGGGTAATCCAATTAGTTCAGAAAACTCTTCCAAGGTGGGTACTAACTGGCAATCAGGAAAGGTAAAGCAATGATGTTCGAGGTCAAAGAACTGGAACATGACCCGCATCATGTCTTCTTCAAACTTTGAGGTAACCAAATGGAGTAGGTGACCGTGCTTTTCGGTGAACTGAGCATTCCTGGGAAATTCTGATACTAAGTTTTTTAGTTCAGATGGTACCGTTGAGATGTTGATTCGGATGTAATCTTTGGTGGCGGGAGCCATTACCTGTAAAACAAAAGTAAACTCTTTGATCCTTGAAATGATTTAGTGAGAAAATGATATGCTTATGATGCTTATGATGTCAAACATGTGGCACACACAAACAAATCAAACAATAGCCTTAGGTTTAAAGGCTTGCATGAAGTTCATAGGTGATACCCTCCCCATTGAAGTTGAGTTGGTTAAAACTTGTCCTAGAATAGCATTCGGGTTCTATGATCCTTGGAGGTAACATCTCAATACGATGCTCAGACAGCCGATCAAAATATTCCTCGAGGATAACTAACTTCGATCAATTTCAAAGCTAGCCACTTAGTAGGCCACAAGTCAAGTTCAACTAAAGGTTCTAAGACAAATTAGTGTTTAATGACATTTCGGAAGCCTAACATACTCCTTGATCGTTTTCAAGGGACGTCAGTATAAACCAAAGTATCACACTAACGGTGACTACCAGATCAACCGTATTGGTACATGCCGTACAGTTTCCTTGGTCTATTATCACATACTTAAGGTATCTCGAGATTCGGGTTAGAATCTTTCACACAAGCAAAATACCCAAACAAAACCTTTGAAAAATAGAGCAATCAAATCAAACAATTGAAAACATCGAAATGATCTATTCTCTAAAGGTAACCCCTTTTTGAAAACATTTTGTTTTTTGAAAGTACTTTCCCCAGCAGAGTCGCCAGTTCTGTCGTGCGGTGAAATACGCGAACTGACTCTTTCTCGTTTTTCTGCTTTTTGTATTTTTGAAAATCAGAGAGTCGCCACCGACCTTTTATTTTATCCAATTAAGGAAAGGTTTATAAAAGAAACAGAAAAAAGACCTTTAAGAAATTCTGGGTAAGGGGGTTGGTTATACAATGGGAAGGTGTTAGCACCCTTTGTATCCATGGTTATCCATGGGCTCTTTAATTTGCTTAGCTCACTTGTTTTCGATCACTTTTCAATTGCTTTAAAATGCTTGTATGTGGCTTGAAATACCTTTGTAAATTGACTTTGTAATGATCCTTGTGTGGATGTATACAAAATGTTTTGCGAAAAAGAACTTTAACTTCGTAATGATCCTCGTTTGGGATGTATACAAAGTGTTGTGTTTTTGAAAGTTTTGTTTTGAAAAACAATAACAATGGTATATGAGAAGTTTGTTTGATTTGATTTTGAGCAAGCAAATTAGGAGATCTACCTTGAGTTATAAGGTCTTTATCCTATTTCCTTTAAAAATCTATCCTTTCACCGGATGTAAACAAAAGTTCGATTTTGCGTTTAGATTAATAGAATTTGACTTTGATTTTGAAAAGAATGAGAAAGGGATTACCCTAAGAGGTGCAAGTATGGTTGTGTTTTGATTCAGATATTTTATCTTTGAAGTTAGTGATCTAACGCTTTGATTTTTTTATATTTGACATACACGCAGTTTTATATGTGTTGGAATTTAAAATGCGAAAATGTAAAATGCGGAAAGTAAATCTACGCTATTACATCGATTGTGCGAGAAATATAAACTAGCCTATTTACATGACTTTGGCAACCTATACGTTTATCTAGGAATTTTAAATTGCAAGGAAATAAAAGAAATGTTTTTTGGATTTTTTATGATTTGATTTTAATTATAATTAATGCATGATTAATTTAATTAAAATGAAAAAAGATGAAAATAAATTTAAACCTAAAAAATTAAGTTCAAAATATGTTTAAAATACTTGTTAATTAATTTTAAAACAAAACTAATTTTTTTGGAATTTTTGAAATTGATTTGAAATCTATTAAGTTAATTAATACATAATTATACAAATAATTAAAACTTAAAGAGAAAATTATTCTAAATATGTACAAAATTAGTCTATAATATATAAACTATATTTAATAGCAAGAACAATTTTTTTATGATTTTTTGATTGGTTAAAATAATTAAAAAGCAAATATATAAATATATACTAATTAATTATGCAAAATATTTAAATTATGAAGAAAAAATAAATATTTTTATATCAGAAAATAAAATATTATTTTAGAAGCCTAAAAATATTTTTTGTGCATTTTTTGGATATTTAAAACTATTTTTAATTTATTTTATAAAGAAATTAAATTAGAAATAGAAAATATCAAAAAATATGATCATGTGTGGTATTTAAATGACGTCCATGACATGAGGCTCATTCTGATGCGTTAGATTGATGAAGGAATGGATCTGATGGCCCAGATGCGTGGATACATGGCACACGTGGTTAGAGGTGCAACATGTGATCATGCTGAATTTAAGAGTCCAACATGGGGCCCACCGAAGCTGACTGGCGAATAGAAAGAGGAGAATATGCCACGCGAGCGGTCAAAGGGTCCTCATCACTATTAATCATCTTCTTCAATTTACCTATGGATTTTGCTGCGGATTTACCTGCAACATTACCTGCGGATTTTTCTTGCTTTTTTCATGCTTTTAGGAACCTGCAAAACGAACGTTAGGAAGAGCAACAAATGACCCAGATCCCCTAATTAGGATGCTCTGAGTCCAAATATGGTATTAGTTTCACTGTTTGAGTGCTATAGCCATGGGTTCGATGGAGTTGAAGTTTGAACACACATGAGCACTTGTTAATGGCATGGGATGATTCTCACGTGGGAGCTAACATGTTAGGGCCCAGATCTACCTTATGGGACCTCATGAACTCATTAGAATGATTAGATTACATTGATATTGATTAAATGTATGAAAACGAAAATTACTTATGTATGAAAGTGAAGAGTAATATACACGTGTTATAACTCTTATAGGACCATATTATGAGTTCATTCTTACTCTATGCCACTTTATGAGATGATTGAAACTGATTGTTTGTATTGATAATGATTGGAATATGGAATTTGAAAATTACAAAGTTTATTGAATTTTTGAGAAATTTGGTGAGTTTTCTTGCTATGCCTTGCCTATATTTTCGTGTCTCCCTTGTTGTTGAAGTATGCCAAGCTATTTATAGGCCAAGAGTGCTTAGAATCCAAGCTAAAAGCATTGATAGCTTTTGTTGAATTTTTGACTTTCAAGCTTAAAATTCAAGCAACCATTGCTTGATTTTTCCACATCTCTTGCCCTAGGCCTTCCTTGTATCTTCCTTGTTGCATAATTGAGTCACATGTGGAGGCTTTAGCTTAAGAATAAAGCTACATCATTATCCTTCCATTTTCTTTTTTTTTTTAATTTAATTAAATGTGATAAAATTAAATCAAAAAAAGAACAAAAATGATGTGGGCTTTGTCTTGGTCGTGGGAGGCCCATAATATCACGGCAAACATGTTTGAACTATGAAAACTTGGCCCCATTTGGAAAAAATACATTTTTGAGCAATGTTGGTTTTATGCATTTTCCCAAAATTTAGCCAACTTCAATAAGGTGTAAATCCCTCAATTTTTGTCATATAAAGGAGATCTTGCACTTTTTGGAAACCTCAAAGAGTCCTCTAACCAATGTCTTTGGTCTCATATCAAAATGATTTTTGATGCTCCTTGGGTGCCCTTTTGAAAAAAGTGTCTTTTTGTTGACTTTGAAAATGACCTGTAATGTCTTGGTTCATATTTTTCAAATGGTGAATCCAATGACCATGGGACCAATTTCATTTGAAATATAATGGAATATCCTTCAAAATGAGCTTTGGTTTGAATTTTTTGGATGAAGGATGAGAGAGTTATGACCAGTCAAAGTTCAGTTGACTTTTTAGGAGAAAACCCTAATTTTGAATCTTAGGGTTTTGTTGATTTTTGATCTTTCCTTGATGAATTATGATCATCCAATGATCAAATGATGAATCCTTTGACAAAATATGGACTTTGGCAAAAAATTTCATTTTTGACTGTCTGTTGACTTTTTTGGTCAAACGGGTCGTCTGTTGACTGTTTGAGTTGCTGACGGTGCGTCTGAGTGAATTGAAGTTTGAAAATTTGCATGGTGGTACTTTGAGATATATGGAGGTCCATGGAATCCATTTGAGGTCTCAAAAACTTGTTTCTCCTGAAAAAACAATAAACCCTAGTTAGGGACTGTTTGTGTAGGAGACAGTTGAGCGTACCTATCTTATGATGTGCGCCTTATGGATTTGATATCCATTGCCCCAATATTTTTACGGAAAAAGATGCTTATGAGGGAAGTGCCCCCAGGAAATAGCCTTGTCATATGCTTCGACGTTTAGATTGAAGGGTGTGCCCCTGATCTTCAGGTTATGGAAGGTTATCCATAGTGTTCTATCCTTTGTATTTGAATTATTCCCATGTTTGACATGCCCCAGATTGAGATTGCTTCGAGATGTGACCCAAGTTAATTGAACCTTAGGAAGAATGCCCCTAGTTAATAGGATGTTTGGTTGTATGCCCTTGTTTAGGAAAACCTTCTGGACGTGGTTTCCCCATTCAAGAGTCTTTATAAGAAATGATCGCCTTTGTGCTAAGTGTATATTCGTAGATGGCGTTGTACCCTTTGGGAAGTAACTCTAATGTGATGAAAATGCAAGTTTTGAAATCGAAGGAGTGGATGATTAGAAATGAATGCTTGAAGAAGCGTAGTGATTAGAAATAGTTTTAACAAACATAGGAGTCAGTATAACAAATTCCTGCTTAATATGCTTTCGTAGTTAACCTTGCCTCAATTAGTACTTTTAAATGTTGTAACTTGGCCTGGTTCATGTTTTAAGAAACAATGGATATAAGGCTCAAAATTTTATTTATCCCACCCCTTTCTCCTTGATGTTCTCCAAATCCTAAAAATTTGCCTAATCCAACGGACGTGCTTTGTTTGTAAGAGAATCAGTTTTGATGTTAAGCAGAAATCTTAGTAGAGATCCTAGCATTGATGAAAATGTTGTGAAGATCCAAGCATTGGTGTGAAGCTTTGATGATTTAGCAGTCACCAGATTACCCTTGGTATTTCGTATTTTGTTTTGTTTTTATCCCTTATTTTTGCATGAACCAATTCCTTTGTATTTGATCCATCGGGATACCCTAAATTTTGCCTAAGTCGCTTTTGTTTTCTTATTTTTTGACTTAGCGGGCGTTTTTTCTCCTTTTTGCTTTGAATACTCCTTTTGAGATATTGATCCTTGGATATTGAATGTTGTGACTGCTATGTTGATTTTGATTTGTAAGCTTCGAATTTGATACGTCCTCGATCTTGAATGATGTACCGAGGAAGAAGATGTGCTTGAACCTTTGCTTGGATTGACTGATTCTCTTGACAACCAAAATACACCATTGAATTAATTGAAATCTACCCTGCCCCCGGTTAAAATCAAGGTTTTTTTGAAAAGTAGAAACAAGCTCCAACTCCTAGCTCGAGGGGGTGACGAGGGATTAACATCCTTATATCTCCACTGTTTGGGAATTGAAACAATGCCTGTACATCCTCGGCTCGGTCTTACTTTGAAAGCATATGTTTAGAGAGACTTAGTTATTTGTATTCATCATTCTCCCTCAAGTTTGTTAATACTCTTAGATTTGAAATTGAAAATAGAATAGAAGCGTGCGAGTGGAAAGTCGTAGTAGTGAGCGAATGAAGCGAATAGATTGATTTCAAAACATGCATGATATTTTTATTGAATTACTATTCGAAAGGTACAACGTTTTATATCAAATAGCATTTTGTGATCGTAGGAAATACAACTTGAAATGATAAACCTATTGATCCTAGGGGAAATCTCCTTTGTGGATCCATTGATCTTGTTTTACTCCTTAGCTCTTTAGACTTTTAGAAGTAAAGAGTAACCTCGAATTCTTCTTGGGCACGTCAAACCTGTCGGAAATAATTGTAAGCAGTGGGTTTTCGTCGTATTGGAACTTCATGAGTTTCCTTTGACTGAACCTCTTTTGCTTGTCCTAAGGATAGCACCACACCATTTGCAGCCTTCAAAGTTTGTAGATTGACAGAAAAACCTGTGGCCTTTTTGCCCCTTGGTGTGGAGTTAACATATGTCGCATTCCCCCCATCGTAGTATGCATCTTTGTTTAGGATTTTTCCCCAGTTGGACTAATCCTTGCCCCCAGGTTATCGTAGAGCGTCCTTGTAAGTTTGTTATGTTCGTAGATGAATCCCTTATGACTAGATACCCCTTGAGTGTGTCTATGAGGGAACTTCTTTGTTGGACTAATCCTTGTTCGACGATAACCTTTGTTGTATTTGTAATCTTGTTTCGACAAAGGCTATGAACACGTGGTTGGCATAGTGGAAGACATCCTTTTTTTTAGCAAGACCAAGATCTTTTATTCTCCTTTCTCCATAGTTGAGGATCCCCTTTGGTCTTTGAAAGTTGCGGGAAACCGGCTAGCATGGTAAGTATGGATGCGGGCGAAGATAGAAATGCAAATGTGAATGTAAATGTATGAATGCATGAAAATGCGGATGCACGCGTATGCAAATGACCCCTTTATTTTTGTACATTATGACTCCTTGTTTGTAATGCCACGCGGATGTACGATAGATACAATCCTAAGGATAGCCTATGCGGTTTTTAGAGGTGACATTGGACCTTAGCAAAATCGTTGCAAGTTAGATATTACGACACGTTAATAGGAATCCCTTAGATCAAGGGGTACGCGGAAAGTAGCAACTAATGACCGTTCAGGACAGTCACCAAGTCTCATGACCTTCAAGAGGTCGTTCGACGTGTATTTACGAAGTTGTCCCTTGTGGGAAGGTTTTCTATGCGGAACACAACCTATCTAAGGATGATATTGGATAAATAGAAATCCCTACAGGTTAGGGATGAAAGATGTATAGACGGAAATCCCAAACCCTACAAGTTAGAGGGTGCGCGGAAACCAACATGGAGTAACCATTCAGGACAGTCACTAGATCTCGTAGCCATCGAGAGGCCAATCGAACGCATGCTAATGAATTTGTCCTTCGGGGAAGTACGCGTCGTCGTGAAAACACATGGATGTAAAAGAAAATCCCTATGGGCTAGGGAGTACGTAGGAGCAAGCACGGGGTGACCGTTCAAGACGGTGATGTTCTTCGTGGGAAAGACATGGTCTTTAGAAATTTGAGTCCCTACAGGCTAGGGACTGTGGTGGTCGTTTTCTTTACCTCCCCGTTTCACTTGGGAGGACGGCACGCTAAACCCTTCACGCGAAATTTGGAAGGAGAATGCGCCCGTGATGGGATGAATTTTGTTTCAGTTCTTCCTACGATATCACACGAACTTTCTTATTTGTCCTACGAGTAGGAAAGGGAAAAAAAGATCTCAACTAAACCCTAGGAGTTTGCTAAGTGTGGGGATTTACACCTAGACTAGAAATTCTGGAGTCCGGGAGGTCGGTTATACATAGGGAAGTGTTTAAACACCCTACATATCTGTAGTACTCTACAAGAACCTTCTCTGTGTCATTGTGTTTGTGTTTATTGCTAATGATTGGGAAAGTTTCTCCTTTGTATTAGGAGAGAGAATTGAATTGATTTTAAAAGACAGACAGACAGACAAACTGACTATTTTTGGTATTTTTATTAGCTCGCTGAGATTCCTTGTGAACCTCATGCCTACATATCCCTAGTGGAAGTCAGAGCTTAATGTAGTTCGGGGAACTAACTAGGGAAATTAATTATTTTTGGTGCCTTGCTTAAAGCTCAAGGTTGAAGCTTGGAATTAAATCTCTGTTTACAGTAAAGAGACATGAAATTATCTCTACAGAGAGGTATTTGTACTATTCTACCACAAACATTTAAAGGAGTGACAGAATAACTGAATTCATTTCATTCAAGAGGGGGACCTTACTTGTGTATGTGCAAGTATACCAGTCAAATGCCTCTTAAATGAAAGAAAGATACTCATCCAAATTAGGGAAAGTTACCACATGTCTGGGTTTTACTGCCAGCTCATGCCTTTCAAAATCCTAAATGGGAGACTTGATTAAAATTGAAATGAAATGTTTGTTTGTTTGAATGTGGTAGAGTAGTAAAAATATCTCTCTATGGAGATAAGCTATGTCTATCTACTGTATAAAAGATTTGACTTTAGCTGGCTTGTATGAGGCCCAAGCTTGAGGCTTTTTTTTGATTGATTAATTAATATTATTGACTCTGGGAGATGACTCCACTGGGGATTAATTACAGGGTATTTTTATGTTCTGTACAAAGCCCAGAATTGAGGCTGACTCTACTTAGGGAGACTCTATTTATGTGCCTTGTACAAAGCCCAAGGTTGTGGCTGACTTTAGCTAGGGAAAAACACTATTTTCTGCCTTGTACAAAGCCCAAGGTTGTGGCGGACTCTTAAATGAATTAAGTATTGATGACTATATGGGGAAAGATCCTAAGTGTTAGGAATCTTTGACACATGAAAGATATGGTTTATCTGCCTTGTACAAAGCCCAAGGTTGTGGCTACTGAGTGATGAAGGACTCACTGGGGAGACTCTATTATCTGCCTTGTACAATGCCCAAGGTTGAGGCTGACTCTTGACAGGGGAGTTTTATTGTTTGGGTGCCTTGTATGAAGCCCAAGGTTGAGGCTAACTGTTTTTGTTGGTTTTGACTCTACTGAGGAGGTTTTATTTATTAAAAGACTATTTTTCTTTGGAAGCTAACCCTTTCCAGGGATTTTGACTCAGCTGGAGAAATTGTTTGGTAAAAGACTGACTTTATCATGTTTTTTGGAGGCTGACCCTTTCCAGGGGTTTTGACTCTTTTGGGGAAATTATCTCCTAAGAGAAGTGAATCTTTATTTTTTGACATTTTTTATTAATTGACTTTGGAGGCTAACCCTTTCCAGGGATTTTGAAAGAATAAAAGAATGTGTTGGAGGCTAACCCTTTCCAGGGATTTTTATTAAAAGTGAAGGAATGTGTGGAAGCTAACCCTTTCCAGGGATTTTGACATTTTAGACAGATGTTGGAGGCTAACCCTTTCCAGGGGTTTTGACATTTTAGACAGATGTTGGAGGCTAACCCTTTCCAGGGGTTTTGAAATGATTGATTTGGGTAGCACTCCATTAATTATTAAAAGATGAAAGGATTGGCAGAAAGATTATCTAATGGAGACTTCTTGTTTAAAGCCCAAGATGAAGGCTGACTCAATGCTGAGGATGACCAAACATGGATCCTAGACTCTGCTAAGGAAGATTGATGAAGATAAGGGTGACAGAGACTGTCCATGTCTCTCATTCCAAAAAGTGTACTCAATGCAAAATTGAGACAAACTTAGCTTGTTTAAAGTCTGGTTTAAATTGGAAGAAACTCACCAGGGTAGGCTAAAAGGTGACTAAAGACCTGTTCCTATATTTATAAGAAACCTGATGGGTCCTTGTATACAAGCTCAAGAGGAAGCTGGAAATGCTTTTAAGAAGCCTGTGGGTCCTTGTACAAAGCCCAAGAGGAGGCTAATCGAGGGTCCTTGTTATAGCACAAGAGAAAGCTATGTAGTTTTGAACTTATTTTGGCTCTAAGCAAATGGGTAAGAGGTTTCACCGGGAATAATTCCTCTTTGGGTGGATGTGTCCTATTATTTTTGGATTCTAAGGTTTTTTGCCAAGATGTTTCACCGGGAATAATTCATCTTGGGGGTTTGAACTACAGATCTCTAATTAGGAAAGAGCCTTCACCGGGAAGACATTCTCAATCCTAGGTCATATTCCTATAATATATATATAGTTTAACTGTCCTAAGGTTTATACTCAAACGCAGTTCTAAGCTAATATATGCACAGTTTATATTTGACAGTAATTTAAACAAAGACTGTAAATTGAAAGCTTGTAAAGCCTAACCTGGATGGAGTGGAGGCCATTGAAGAAGTATGTACAGAGCCTCAACAGTATTTTTATTGTTTTTGTTGATAACAGTTGAATGTATATGATAAACAGTTAATGGTTTTTGAAAACAGAAGAAGTGAAGATGGACAAAGGTCACATAGGTATCTGAAGAGTTTCACCGGGAATAATGCCCTTCAAATACCAGAAGAATGTTTTGAAAACAGAAAGAAGATTTTGAAAATACAGTTTTGAAAACAAGCTAAGAAGAGAAGGTTTTTTGGGACTTACACTCTATTAGAGGCCCACTTAAAAAATGATTTACTGTTTATGAGAAACAGTTGATTTGATTACTGTTGTGAAAACAGTTGAATGATGATTGAAATGATTTACTGTTGTGAAAACAGTTTTATGAGTTTTAGGCTTACCTCGAAGAATGAGAAATTGGATTTCTGAGTTTGAGGTGTTACCTTGATCTTCAAATGATATGCTTGGAATAAATTGGGATCTCAACAGTTATTGAGCATCCACACCAGCGGAAAAGAAACGTCGGATAAGCTCACAGCTTACAGCATTCCACGATCATCCAGTAATTGTTTAAGGACTTCTACAGCAAATGGAAGACCAAACAAAACAGACAAAACCAAAGAGCAACGGAGAAATAATCTCGAAGTCTCGGATGAAGTGAGATTAATTCAAGTAATGTGCAACAGTAATCAAATAAAAATTTAAATGATTAACTATACAAAAAATATCAAACTTAAATGAAATTAATCTAAGAAAATATATTTTTGTAGTTTTTATGAAAGAAGAAAATAATTAGAAAACATAAATAAAAATATGTATCTAATATATTTTTTTGGTATTTTAATAAGGATTAGGAAATAAAACTAAAACCTATATTAAAATAAAATACTAAATCCTTTTTTATGAAAACAATTTTCTCAAAAGAAAACTAAAAGAAATAGTTTTAAAAAAGAAATTAATAATTGGGCCTGAGGGTGCTGTAAAACAGATTGGAGGTGCATGGCCCAAAATGAGAGAAGCTGAGTGCAAAATAAAAAGAAGTGGACCGGACCGGGTCGGGTCAGTGTGACCCGGATCCACCCATCTCTTATCATTTAGATGGGTTAGAAGCAAACCCTAAACAGAAAATAGAAGAGAGGCCGAGCCTCCTTCTCTCTTTCTCGTTCTTACGCTTCTGCACAGAAAAACAAAAGAGAACAACAAGACCAAACTCTCAGCTTTCTCTTGCGTTTCTTCCTCAGAGCAACAACAACAACAACTCTTCCTCTCTCTCACTCGCTCACGGACAACAACAAAACAAACACACTCTCTTTCTCGCGGTGTTTCTCTCGGAACAACAACCTTCGAACCTTCGGCAGCCATGGAACAAGAACCAGAGGGAAAATCCAGGTACTACTTCTTATTTTCGTTTTCTCTTTTGTTTAACAGTATAACTACAATAACATATGCTATTTACCATGTTTCTGGTCTCTTTTGATTGAAGACAAACTCAAGGTTTGTTCTTCAATTTCGTTATCATGATACCAGTAGGTTTTTTTTTACGACAGTAATAATAACATGAGCTCTGTTTTCGGTTTTTTTTTGGAGCAATTTACAGGTACAGTAATAATTAACAGTGATATTGAGCGTGAGGTATGAAGTAGACTTACCTACGGCGAGGAGGTTTTCGCCGGATTTATTCGTTGAGGTAACCTCTTAACCGCTACTGCTTCTGGAAAAATCGTTGATGTTGTTTTGAACTTTGTTTTGAATTGTTGTTGTATTGATTGTTGTTGCAGCCCCTGTTTGATGAACACGATGCAACCTCCTCTTCTTGGACTTGTAGGAATTTTGGATGTTAGGGATGCTCGAAGGTTGAGCTTGTTGGAAGTTGAAGACTTGAAGATGAAGCTTCAAGTTTGTTGAAGGATGCTAGTAAGTGAGGTATGAAACACTTACTTCTCTTCTCTTTTTTTTATCTTGTAGATGAAGTTCTTACTACTTCAACAAGACTTTTTTTATGTGAAAGAAGCTTTGAAGTGTGAGAACTTTGTGTGTGTTCTCCGATTTTCCTTCCCCTTTCCATATTTTCTTGCCTTTCCTCTATTTATAGAGGAACAAATGAGGGACAATTTTGGTCATTTTGGCAACTAAGCTTAGTCTTTAAGCTCACTTAGTTGTTAAGTTGTCATCATTACAAAGAATATTCTTTCCCAAAATAATCATTGCAAAATTTCTTACATGCTAAGTTTGCTTAATGGCAAAGCTCCACAAGAAAATGCACATGGGATAGAATATTATGCACATGGGATAGAATATATTATGCACATCTCTTGCAAGTGAAAGTTCCACGACAATCTTGTCTTCATGTCATGAAATTGGTAGTCTCTAAGTATAGCACTTATGACATAATATATATCCCTTTGACTTTCTTTGACTTTTGACTTTTTGACTTTGATTTGGGCTTTTGGGCCCCCTTGAATTATTTTTGTGAGACTTTTGCTAATTCCACCCTTTTTGTTTCTTTTTCATGTTGCATGAGAATTCTTGAAGGAAGAATAAAGAAACTTGGTCTTGAAGAATGGAAGCTTGAAGATTGAAGAATAAATTCAAGAAAAACTTTGTATTTTTCTTTTGTTGTAATTCTTGAACTTAATATCAATGCAATTTTGGTTCATGCATTTCTTGAAAAATTGTGTAGAATTTGAATGTTGTATCTTGAATTTTGAATGAAGTTCTTTTTGTAATTCATTTGGAATTTAGAACTTGTTCCATGTAAAAGAAATCCACTTTTGGATCTTCCTTTAGAATCTTGCATGAAATTGTGTATGAAACATGAAATTTGAATGTTCTTGAACAAACTTTGAATTTAGAAATTCAATTCCCTTTGATATAGAAAATGATGGAAAATCCTTCAAGTAGCATGAAGCTTTTAGTCTTGAAATATATTCTTGTATCATGAACTTGAAATGATATGGAACTTGAAATATTTGAATTCATGATTTTGAATAATTACTTGAAATAATCCTTCAACCAAAAGATTAAAAAGATATTCCTTGCAAATTCGATTAAATTCCCCTGAATTGTTTCAAACTTGTACCAACTTCCAAGTATCAATATGAACCAAATTTCTTCACCATGATGAATCCATAGGCCAAGAGTCGCAAAATAAATTCTAAACAAAACTCTTGAATCTTGCAAAATGGCAATGGCACCTTTAAATGAAAATCTCCATGGACATGAAGTTATCTTGCAAAGAATGAATGAACTAATGAAATCTTGATCACGGCTTCCAAACCGATCAAGAAACACTTTTGAATTTGACGTCAACGATGTGACATCTCAGGGGGTCAAAAATTAGGGTATGACAGATGCCCCTATTTAAGTTTCTTTTATCTGGAGGGAGAGAGATTGATATCTCGATCTCTCTTGTGTAAAAGAGACTTAAATATATTAAAGAATGCCCGAATTTTGGGCGCTCCTGAGATGTTGTAACTGACGTAGTCTTTGCATGACTTGTTCCCGTTGTCGCGATTGGCGGGGGATGAGGAGACAAACTCCTGTAGAAATACTTGATGTGGATTCTGGTGAATGGATGGCAGCGTAAGATGCGCAATCCATCTTCTTTAACTAAGCGTTGATACTTAGAGAAAGGTAACCAACTTCCCCTGGTTTCGGATGTCCATATCTCGAAACTAGTTGTAGTTGTGTTTGGACAATATCTCAGATAAAGAGAAAATTTCCAAAGGTTTGTTTTCTCATCAAACTTCTCACCAGCACTTGGAGATGAGATACCATTTGATGGTAATAAAGAAACTTCAAAGGTTTGTTTCCTCGTCAAACTTCTTACCAGCACTTGGAGGTAAGATACCATTTGACGGTAAATAAAGAAACTTCAAAGGTTTGTTTCCTCGTCAAACTTCTTACCAGCACTTGGAGGTAAGATACCATTTGACGGTAAATAAAGAAACTTCAAGGGTTTGTTTCCTCGTCAAACTTCTTACCAGCACTTGGAGGTAAGATACCATTTGACGGTAAATAAAGAAACTTCACCATCTTCCCTTTTGACTTGACGTCTTTGAAAGATTGTCATATGGGCCGGCGCTCTTTTGAGGGGCTAATGACTTTGTTTGAAGGCGGACGAACTGTTTTTGGGGTAAAAACTACCATTCGTCGACTGGTGCCTGGGGAATCAACAAACTGTTTTCCTAAGAGGAAAAACTACCATTTATTGACTCTGTAGGGAACTAAACATCCCAGAAACAGACAAACTGTTTGAAGAAACTGCCATTTGTCGATCTCTTAGGGGAACAAACTGTCTTCTACTGGGAGAGACTGCCATTTGTAGACCCTGCTGTGAGAAAGTGAGCAAACTGTCTTCTGCTGAAAGAGACTGCCATTTGCTGACTGCTGGGGAAAACAAACTGTCTTCTACTGGGAGAGACTGCCATTTGTAGATTCTGCTGTGAGAAAGTGAGCAAACTGTCTCCTGCTGAAAGAGACTGCCATTTGCTGACTTTGTTATGATAGAAAGTGAGCAAACTGTCTTCTGCTGAAAGAGACTGCCATTTGCTGACTGCTGGGGGAAAACAAACTGTCTTCTACTAGGAGAGACTGCCATTTGTAGATTCTGCTGTGAGAAAGTGAGCAAACTGTCTCCTGCTGAAAGAGACTGCCATTTGCTGATTTTGTTATGATAGAAAGTGAGCAAACTGTCTTCTGCTGAAAGAGACTGCCATTTGCTGACTGCTGGGGGAAACAAACTGTCTTCTACTGGGAGAGACTGCCATTTGTCGACCCTGTTATGAAAGAAAGTGAGCAAACTGTCTTCTGCCGAGAGAGACTGCCATTTGCTGACTTCTGCCGGGGATTATGAACTATCCTCTGGATGAAGACTATCATTCGCTGACTCCGCTGGGGAATCATGTGTCGATCTCCTGGGAGATTCTGATTTATTTTCTTTGACGAGAAAGTGGCATCTCTTGACCTTGCTGGGGAAATACCAAACTGTTTTTTTTCTTAGGAGGAAAAAACGTCCACTTGTCAATTATGTCGAGGAATCCACCCTATTTGGAGAAGAGAACTGCTCATCGACCCTCTGGGGAATGCGAAATAGATTATCTTATCCGAATAAGATTGTCGAGTGTCGCTCTGTGGGAGAATCTCGGCTGAGGATTTCCAAAAGTGAACAAACTATCTCTCTGAGGGAGACTACCATCTATTGACTTGCTTGGGGAAATCTCTCTACATGGATTGTTGTCTTGAAGGAAAAAGTTTCTCCAGGACTTGCAGGGGAAACTTGAGTTCATGCCCTCATGACTCGGGCATTCTCATGATTAAAAGCCTAATTTGACTATGCAGTCGTAATGTAATGTATGCATGAATATTATGACAATTATAAAATGTAAAGTGAATGTGAATAGAATTGCCGCGGATGTAAAATCCTATGCTGCGACTTGAAATTCTTGTAGAGCAGAAGATGTCCTCTTCTTGTAGTTCGAACTCTGTTGGGAATATCTGATTATCAGTTGTCCGCTGTCCAAAGTGAGTAGTATGATTTGAAGTAAAAGATCTGTCATCGGGAGATGCTCGCAAAGCGACCTCATGGGGAAATCTTGGTTCCCGGAGTCTCAACCGTTCTCGGAGCAACTATTTGCATTCTTCCTATTGTTTGTAAACCTTAGAAAGAAATTTCACCTTTATTTTTGCAAGTAAATTCATTTTATTTATGAAAACATTTGTTTCAAGAAAATGACTGTTTAAATTCAAAATGCATTTCAAGAAACTGAATAAGACTAGATTGCAAAGGAAAAGCACAAGGCTCAAATTATTATATATGGAATGGTAATCAGCCAAATGCTTGATTCCATGGAGTATTTACAAAGTTGGAAATTGGTAATTTTTCGGGAAAAGGGCTACGATGAAACGTGACGACCGTTATCTTTCCCTTCCACTCCAAGTTGCGCTGTATTCGTGCTTCGTAGAAGATGACCTACTGCTGATGAACACTCCGCTATGGATTTTGAATGATCAAGTTTGTCCTGAACACAGTTACTTGCCATATATCCCTAACTTTTGCGTAAACTACCCCTTTCGGGTTTTAAGTTTACCGGGATTGATTATTTATTTTTTATGTCTCTAATTTTTGCCTGAATCGCCCTTTCGGGTTTTCGATTCACCGAGACGCTCTTTTTTGCCTAAGCCGCTCTTTGCGAGTTTTCAACTTAGCGAGCTGTTCTTTTAATTATTTAGGCGAAGTATTTCTTGACTGCGTCGACGTTCACAGGACGGGTGAATTCTTCTCCATCCATAGTCGTGAGTATTAAGGCTCCTCCTGAGAAAGCTCTCTTGACCACGTAGGGGCCGTCATAATTGGGAGTCTATTTCCCTCTCGAATCTGTGAGAAAAGATTGAATCTTTTTGAGTACAAGGTCGCCTTCTTTGATTATGCGAGGTCGAACCTTTTTGTCGAAAGCTTTCTTCATTCTTTGTTGATATAGCTGTCCGTGGCATAAAGCTGTCATGCGCTTTTCTTCGATTAAGTTCAATTCATCGAATCTGCTTTGACACCACTCGGCTTCTGTTAATTTTGCCTCCATCAAAACTCTCATTGATGGAATCTCAACCTCTATAGGTAGGACTGCCTCCATGCCATATACAAGGGAGAAAGGAGTTGCTCCGGTCGAAGTACGTACTGATGTACGGTAACCATGAAGAGCATACGGGAGCATTTCATGCCAATCTTTGTAAGTGATGACCATCTTCTGAATGATTTTCTTGATGTTTTTGTTAGCTGCTTCTACAGCTCCATTCATCTTTGGTCTGTAAGGAGATGAGTTGTGATGTTCGATCTTGAATTCTTCACAAAGCTCCTTCATCATTTTGTTATTCAAATTTGACCCATTGTCAGTGATTATCTTGCTAGGAATGCCGTAGCGACAGATGATGTGATTCTTGATAAACCTGACGACAACTTGTCTTGTGACGTTTGCATACGAAGCTGCTTCAACCCATTTGGTGAAATAGTCTATGGCTACCAAGATGAAGCGATGTCCGTTGGACGCTTTTGGTTCGATCATTCCAATCATGTCGATTCCCCACATGGAGAAAGGCCAAGGGGAAGAGAGTATGTTGAGCAGAGATGGTGGCACATGGATTCTATCGGCGTAGATCTGGCATTTGTGACACCTCTTTGCGTACTAGTAGCAATCTGACTCCATCGTCAGCCAATAATATCCTGCTCTCAGTATTTTCCTTGTCATGGTATGTCCATTGGTGTGAGTACCAAAGGAACCTTCATGTATTTCTCTCATGAGTATTTCTGCTTCTTTTCTATCAACGCATCTGAGCAGAACCATGTCGAAGTTTCTCTTGTACAGAACATCTTCATTCAGGAAGAATTTACAAGCTAACTTTCTCAAAGTCTTTCTATCTTTCTTTGACGCCCCAAGAGGGTACTCTTGCTTTTGAAGAAAGTTCTTGATGTCGTAGTACCACGGTTTGTCGTCGATGATTGCTTCTACTGTGAAAACATGAGCGGGCCTATCCAGGCGCATAACATCGATCCGAGGAATGTCATTCCAATGATTTATCCTAATCATGGAAGAGAGTGTGGCTAATGCATCAGCCAAGTTGTTTTCTTCACGAGGAATGTGATGAAAATCTACCCTGTCGAAGAATGGTAATAATCTTCTCGCGTAGTCTTTGTAAGGAATTAGCCCTGGTTGGCGTGTTTCCCATTCTCCTTTGATTTGATTGATGACCAAAGCAGAATCCCCGTATACATCCAAGTGTTTGATTCTTAGATCCATGGCTTCTTCGAGACCCATGATGCAAGCTTCATATTCGGCCTCATTGTTTGTGCATTTGAAAGTTAATCTGGCAGTAAATGGAATATGGGTACCCTGAGGTGTAACAATGATTGCCCCAATTCCTCGTCCATAAGCATTGACAGCTCCGTCAAAGATTAAGCCCCACTGGGATCCTATCTCAGGTCCTTCGTCTGGTAGCGGCTCGTCGTAATCTTTCATTTTGAGGTACATGACGTCCTCGTCCGGAAAGTCGAAACTGGTTGATTCATGACCATTGAGTGGGTGGTGAGCCAGGTGCTCAGCTAGAATGCTTCCTTTCACGGCTTTCTGTGCGTGATACTCAATGTCATATTCTGATAACAACATCTGCCAACGGGCAATTCTCCCGGTTAAAGCAGGCTTCTCAAAGATGTACTTGATTGGATCCATATGAGAGATCAAACAAGTAGTATGTCGAATCATGTACTGGCGGAAACGCTTGGCAGCCCAGGCCAAAGCACAACACGTCTTCTCGAGCATGGAGTAGCGGGGTTCACAGTCAGTGAATTTCTTGCTCAGGTAGTAGATGGCATGCTCTTTTCTTTTTGTCTCGTCTTGCTGTCCAAGGACACAACCCATGGAATCTTCTAAGACGGTTAAGTACATTATCAAAGGTCTTCCTTCTACTGGAGGAGACAAGATGGGTGGTTCGAGCAGATATTCCTTAATGCTGTCGAACGCTTTCTGACAATCGTCTGTCCAGACGCAACTTTGATTTTTCCGTAGAAGTTTGAAAATAGGAGCGCAAGTTGCAGTCATGAGATATATGAATCTCGAGATGTAATTCAGACGTCCAAGAAATCCTCTAACTTGTTTCTCGGTTTTGGGTGAAGGCATTTCTTGAATTGCCTTGACTTTGTCTGGATCTACTTCAATTCCTCGTTTGCTGACAATGAAACCAAGGAGTTTTCCTGAATAGACACCAAAGGTACACTTGTTGGGGTTCAGGCGAAGCTGAAACTTCCGTAAGCGTTGAAATAACTTTGTCAGATTCTGTATGTGATCTTCTTCATTTTCTGATTTGGCAATCATGTCGTCCACATAGACTTCCACTTCCTTATGCATCATGTCGTGGAAAAGCGTAGTCATGGCTCTTTGATAAGTTGCCCCTGCGTTCTTCAGTCCAAAAGGCATAACACGATAGCAGAACGTGCCCCAGGGGGTGATGAAAGCTGTTTTCTCCATGTCTTCAGGTGCCATTTTGATTTGGTTGTATCCTGAAAATCCGTCCATGAACGAGAAAACTTTGGATTTTGCTGTACTGTCTACCAACATATCAATATGTGGTAAAGGAAAATCATCCTTAGGGCTAGCTTTGTTCAAATCTCTGTAGTCGACGCACATGCGGACTTTTCCGTCTTTCTTAGGAACGGGAACAATGTTAGCTAACCACTGAGGGTATTCTGAAGTGACGAGGAAACCTGCGTTGATCTGCTTTTGAACTTCCTCTTTAATTTTCATGGCCATCTCCGGATGAGTTCTTCTCAATTTTTGCTTGACAGGAGGGCATTCTGCTTTTAACGGCAAATGATGCTCCACTATACTGGTATCCAACCCTGGCATATCTTGATAAGACCAAGCGAAAACATCTGAGAATTCTTTGAGTAGCTGTATCAAACTCTCTCTGATTTCTGAACTGAGCGAAGCTCCAATCTTAACCTCTCTTCTGTTTCCATCGGAACCAAGGTTAATGATCTCTAGAGGCTCATTGTATGGCTGAATGGCCTCTTCCTTTTGTTGAAGTAACCGTGAAATTTCCTTTGATATTTCTTCGTCTTCTTCTTCCTCTGCCTCGAATACAGGAAACTCAAAGCTTGGAGAAGTCATATGGTCGCACGTTTCAACGGGGTATTTTATGATTAATCTGCATATGTGTGATAAGTTTTATTTAGACAACGAGGGAAGACTCGGTGTATGCAGTTAATAATTTTGATGTTTTTTTAAGGTGTTTTTTTAGGATTACCAATTTCCGAAAAAGAGAAAAGGAAAAACTAAACGAAGGAACAGAATGACATTTTTATTTATGGACAGTCATTTCTTGAAACAAAGACCCTATAAAACAAAACTCTATTGCTTTGGGCGAAGCAAAGAGGGACATTTAACTAAGAAATAGTAAAATGCAAAGCCCTATGAAACATCTCTTCACCCTGGGCTATGGTGGGAGGACAAAATAACGGTGAAAGTTCCTACTTAGGAGTGCGAACAACAGTTGAAACTTCAACAGCTGTCCAATAGTGGCGAACCCCATTGTGCACTAAGTAATCTGGAACCTTAGGCTTAAGCTGGCCTGTGGTAGGTCTTGATTTACCAACCACTGTCTTTGCAACACTCAGACGATCTTCTTCTACTTCAGCAGACTGAGCGGTGTGAGCATACCCCTTTCCAAGTGGAGTATGTCGGACTTTCTTTTGAGGAAACTTCCAATCTTCTGAATGGAGAGACTCGTTGTCGGAAACACTTTCGAGATCATCCTCTTCTGTATTTTGGTCTTGCTCTTCTCCCAAGATGGCATTGACTAGATATGTGAACTCTAGATCCGTAGCCTCGGAAGGTGACTTGGGGATATAATCCTCAATGATGATTTCACCAGTCGATGATGAATAGCAAGGGTTATACATCTCTTTTGGCTGAGAGAGGTACTCATAATCAATGTTCCATCCAGTTGGAACAATGTCTTCAAGAGAGATTCTTGAACTTTCAGGAGCGGAGTATTTCACCATGTAGTCGAATTTTCCGCTTGGTTCTCCTAATGTATCCCAAGTCTCTTCGGGGATAGGAGGAGCTTCTTCTGATGAACCATGACTTCTGGTGGTGAAGCTGTCAGTAACTTCATCACTGCTTGGTTGAGTCTTATTTTCAGATCCCTTAATCGGATAACAGCAAAGTGATTCAGACTCTGATAGGGAGATATATCCTGCTCTGTCAAGATAGGATAACCATTCCTCTTCATCGGTGTTTTCCGTACCGATGGTATTGACTGTTTGTTGAACAGGTTGAAGAAAACCTCCACTGCAGAAAGTTTCTTGAATTGGGAGAACTACTTCAATCCCTGGGATAGCTTTTGATGATGCCGGAAAGAATCCAATTCCTGTTCTGTTCTTGTTGTTGGTAGGAATATTAATGTGCCCCCAACCACTGGTAGTGCCATCCTTTACAACTTGGATTGCATCTTTGTATGAAGAGATAGACGCTGCTTTCTCCTTTCCTTTGTCTAAGGAAAGCGCTTGGAATTTAGTTCCAACAACTTCTTTTGGTTCTATGTCGGAGAATGATGATAGGTTACTGACGATCAGAGCTCGTTCTCCACATACGGTTACCAATTTGTCATTTCTTATGAACTTCAGTTTCTGATGAAGTGTTGAAGTAATTGCCCCAGCCTCATGAATCCATGGGCGACCTAGCAAACAGCTGTATTGTGCTGGAATGTCCATAACCTGGAAAGTGATTTTGAACGTCTGAGGTCCAATAGTTATGGGAAGGTCCACTTCTCCGAAAACTGACTTTCTTGATCCATCAAATGCTTTGACGATGACATGACTTTTTCTTAGAGGGTAATCTTCGAAAGATAATCTTGATAATGTTGATTTAGGCATGACGTTGAGAGAGGATCCATTGTCTATTAGGACTCCTGTGAGTGTATTACCCATGCAGCCAACTGAGATGTGAAGTGGAAGATTGTGGTCCACTCCTTCTTCAGGAAGATCTTCGTCACAGAAACTTAGGCTAGTTCCGACGGAGATGTTGGCAACGATGTTGTTGAATTGGCTTATAGTAACACTTGGTTCTACGAAAGCTTGTTCCAAAACTTTCTGTAGAGCTTCCCTATGAGCTTCAGAACTCAATAGCAGGGAAAGAACAGAAATCCTAGACGGAGTATGTAGTAATTGATCTACAATATTGTATTCACTTCTCTGGATTAACTTCAAGATCTCATCATTTTCTTTCGCTTGAACAGCATTGGTCGGAAGATTATCTTGCTTATGTGGTACTTCCTCCGAAGATTTCTCCATATTTTCTGTCGTTCTGTTGAAGACTCGTCCACTTCTGGTGACTCGACTAACATCAGCAATGTTGACAACAGACGGTAATGGTATTTCCTTACCATTTTCAATGAATGTAGCATTGTACTTGTATGGTATAGCCTTGCTGGACTCATACGGTACAGGACCTGGTAAGTAGATGACTAGCGGTGCAACTGCTGTCTTCCTGCTGTCATACTTAACTTGCATAGGTTCAACTTGATTAATTTGAGGAGATACGGTAAAGACTTCATCATCTTCTCTGTTGGCAAGAACAGTAATGGTATTGTCATCCATCAACTTTTGAATGTCGTTGCGAACACGCAAACATCCTTGTGAATCTCTTCGGCAGATTCTGCATCTACTGTAAGCGTGGAAATCTGTTCCAAAGTAGGCAAGTCCATTTAAAGTTTTGTGGAACCTGACTACCGATCCTTCAAGGTCTTCAACTTTGTAGATTTTGTATTCTCCTGGACATCCTTGAACCATGTTGATGTCATGTTCAGTTCTGACTCGGATATGTTGAATCCATCCTAAGTCCATTTGTTCTTGTAATGCAGCTTGAACTACGGCACATCCTTGATTATTCTTTGGACAAAATTCACATGTGAAGTAGTTGTGAGGTGGTACATGACCGTACCCAGCTTGTCTAGCGTGCATCTTGACAAGATTTTCCCCTATCTGACGAATGTCGTAGATTTGAATGATGTTGGGGTGTTGATCTATCAGATTTACTGAAGCTTCTTTGTGCTGCGGCAAAGGATTTGCTTGGACGTTTGGATTAGTATCTTTGAAAGATAGCATTCCGCTCTTCACTAATCGTTGGACGTCAATCTTGAAAGGGAAACAGTTCTCAATATTGTGACCTGGTGCCCCCTGATGATAGGGACAAGATTGGTCAGCCTTATACCATGGTGAGGAACTGTTTGTAGGATTTGGAGGACTCCTTGTCTGAATGAGTCCTTTTGCCAGTAATGTTGGAAACAATTCTGCATACGGCATTGGTACGGGGTCAAAGGCAGGATACCTTGGAGCCCGATTGTTGTAGTTTGGAGGTCGAACCTGCTGCTGAGGTTGCTGCGACCTTTGTTGAATTTGTTGTTGCGAGACCTGAGGTTGATAAGCTGGCGCTGAGTTAACAACCGGAGTTATTGTTGCAACTTGAGGTTGGAATTTCTTCCTGATTTTGTGCAAGACATTGCTGACATCTTGATCCTTTTTCTTCTGGAAAGAACTTCCATACTTCCTTGGACCAACAGAAGATTCTGGTTCTTTGTTCAAGCGTCCTTCTCGAACTGCTTCTTCTAAACGCACACCCATGTTTACCATCTCGGTAAAGTCACTTGGTGCACTTGCAACCATTCGTCCGTAGTAAAATGGACTTAAAGTTTTGAGATAGATTTTTGTCATTTCTTTCTCTTCAAGTGGTGGACAAATTTGAGCAGCAACTTCACGCCATCTCTGAGCGTATTCCTTGAAGCTTTCTCTATCCTTTTGAGTCATGGCCCGGAGTTGATCTCTGTCGGGAGCCATATCCAGATTGTACTTATACTGTTTGACGAAGGCCTCTCCGAGGTCTCGAAAAGTACGAATCTCTGAACTGTCCAAGTTCATGTACCATTTGAGTGCAGCACCAGTCAGGCTGTCTTGAAAATAATGAATGAGCAATTGTTGATTATCAGTCTGAGTTGACATTCTTCGAGCGTACATCACAAGATGACTTTGTGGGCATGAATTCCCTTTATACTTCTCGAATTCTGGTACTTTGAATTTGTGAGGAATCTTAACATTTGGAACCAGACAGAGGTCTGCAGCATTCTTTCCAAATAGATCTTGTCCTCGGAGAGTCTTGAGTTCCTTCTGCATTTGCAGAAACTGTTCTTGTAACTCGTCCAATCTTTCATACACGCCAGCGTCCTCACTGGGAGCGCGATGATATACTTGTCCGCCTTGCGGGGGAAAAGTATGCATAATGGGCTGTGGAGAAGCCATGACAGCAGATCTTGGAATCTCAGCGTTCTGTTGTGCGAAACCCATTGACGTTGCTCTTGGAACTTCAATTTCCAGAGGTTTGTAACCCTCCGGTGGACGCATATCCATGGTGACTTTTGGAGCTTCAGAAGCTGGAGGTATGTACCCTTCTGGAGTAAAGTTATACGGCATGCCCCAAGGTCGATCAGGCGGCATGGTATACTGAGGAACAGGAGTAGAAACAATCTCGGAAACCACAGTCCTTTGTGGTTCTTCTGGCGTTGGTCGATTCTGCGCAACTACCAGGGCTTCTACCATACTATTGAGTCTTTCAACAGTACCTTTGAGAGTATTAATCTCTTCTCTGAGTTCTTCATTCTCTTGCTCAAAGTCTTCCATTCTTTTCTTGCGACTTGAACGAGTGTTGTATGGATGAGACAGCTTGACAGTCTTGGTTCACCTCCTTCTCCTCCTCTCTTTCTGGAGAAAGGAAAGTGACTATTAGATCCGCGAAAATTCTCGTGTCAGTGCGTACAACTAAAGCGATGTATGATATGCAATTAAGTTATTATTTTTCAAGGAAACACCATAATTACGTTATGAAACATCAAACTTTTATTAATTAAGCGGAAACGCCGTTTTTACACACTTTGAAAATGGAAATACAGAGAAACTGAGAGAAAGGACTCTAAAACTTTGATGATGAGCCGACTTCACGTTCTAACATCTTCTTCTGTTCTTGAGCTGAGCGTTCTCTGACGTGAGCTGATCGATGATCCAGGAAGCAGGAGGGATATGATGAGAAAGTGACGTTTGTGTCACTTGTCGATCGAGCACTTCAAGTAACTCATCCTTCCTTCTTAGGATGTTATGAATCTCAACGTTTTCTGTGTTGACGATTCGATACTTGTTCCTCCAAGCATTCCTTTCTTGGCATACCTTGTTTAATGCCGCTTGCAGTTTTTCAACATCGGTAGAGAAAAGGTAAATTGGTTCCCTTAGGGGAATAGGTTCTTGATGTTGATATGGCATCCTGAGCTTGAATGCTCTGACGCGTACCCATTGAAGGTAAGGATCCAGGGAGATGCAAAGATGTTTTCCTAACAATCTTCTCCCTTTGCTGTGAACAAGACGCCAGGCTTGGACAATTTCCTTCTTCAGCATGTTGCCATGATCGTCGATGTTCTTGAAGAACAGACCCTCCAATTGGATGTTACTTGGTATATTTTTCATGGGATAGCCGTATTGACGACGGGCTAAAGCTGGATTGTAACTGATTCCTCCCTTAGTTCCAATAAGGGGTATGTTGGGAAAACTTCCGCAACTGAAGATGATTTTTGTTTCGTCGTTGTCAGGACTACACCAATCAATGTCCGTATGAGTGAGAGACATGATTTTCTGTGACCAGTAAAGGCCATCCCTCATGTTCCAGAAAGTGCTAGACTTCGGCAGGTGTGAAACGAACCATTCGTATAACAACGGTACGCAGCATGTAATTAATCCTCCTCGCTGCAGGTTTCTTGAATGCACAGAGTGATAAGCATCCGCAAGCAAGGTTGGAACTGGATTTCCAATTAAGAAGATCTTAATTGCGTTGATGTCGACGAAATCGTTAATGTTAGGAAACAAAAACAATCCGTAGATAAGCAAAGCCAAGACTTCCTCAAAAGCGTTCATATCTTGGATGCTGACGAAGTACCGAGCTTGATCAAACAGAAATTTGGAGGGCAATCCTTGAATTCCTCCTCTACTCACCATATGAGTTCTGATGTCGACTACGTTCAAAGGAGTAGTTGCAGCAATGATAATGTCGTCAGGATTCTTTTCCAAACCGGAGTACGGATCTTGCGCGTACACGGGTATTCCAATCAAACGAGAGTACTCCTCTAACGTAGGCATGAGCTGATAATCTGGAAAGGTGAAGCAGTGATACGTTGGATCGTAAAACTGTACCAATGTGGGAAGGATCCCCTCCACAATGTTGGTATTGAGCAAAGGCAGAAGTTTTCCATACTTCTCCTTGAAAGCCTGGGGGCTGACCACCAGTTTTCCGAGCTTTCCCAGTTCCTCGACCTGGGGAATCTTGAAGGTGTATTTCCTAGCTCTCTTTCTTCCGTAATCCATGGTATAGATCCTTAAGTCCTTTCTCCGTTTCTCTCTTTCTATGAAGTTCAAAACGTTCGTTATTTAGTTTCCTTGAAAAACGACTCGAAAAAGACTCTTTTTGTTTTTAGTTGTTTATTAATGAATGATGCATGAATGCATGAATGCACACACAAGAGTTTTAAACAAACATGGCGTTGAAGGGTATAGTGGTCATGAAGTCAAAACGCAGTCTCCCGCCCCAATGGTAAACTAAGGTTAATGATTTTTGTACCTGTAGAACGGGTTCTAGGGGTCTCAGAGTTTTTGCTCAACCTTAAAGATACGTTGATTGGTATCTATAAGAGAGTTTTCTCTGAGTGTAGTATCTGCGTGACAATTACTTCCGTAATCACCGCTCTACGTCCTAACAAAAAGGCTTTAAGTGGGGTTAATGTGTTTCTAGGTCCTCCTGGTACAAATCAGTCTCGGAATGCAGTGGCGCAGTTAATCACAACCAGCCAGGCAAATCCCAAGAGTAGACTTGGAAACCAAGATTAGAGGGCCTTCACCGGGAAGACATCCTCCATCCTATCTTATGTTGCACTCAAATCCGGGTATAGGATTTCTCACCACAAGGGGGAATCAAGCCCTTCCCGATACAGAATAAACAAAATAAACAAATATATATGCAACAAACACATGATATGACACAGAGGTTAGGCAGGACCTCTCTTGTTTGAGGGGGAATTTGGCATCCCTAATTCCTCATTGGGGCTGGACCAGCAACAGGTCAACCATTGGTTTGGATGAAAAACCAAGGTTTTTAACACTTATATCCCCAGCAGAGTCGCCATTTTTCTGTGGTGGTCGTTTTCTTTACCTCCCCGTTTCACTTGGGAGGACGGCACGCTAAACCCTTCACGCGAAATTTGGAAGGAGAATGCGCCCGTGATGGGATGAATTTTGTTTCAGTTCTTCCTACGATATCACACGAACTTTCTTATTTGTCCTACGAGTAGGAAAGGGAAAAAAAGATCTCAACTAAACCCTAGGAGTTTGCTAAGTGTGGGGATTTACACCTAGACTAGAAATTCTGGAGTCCGGGAGGTCGGTTATACATAGGGAAGTGTTTAAACACCCTACATATCTGTAGTACTCTACAGGAACCTTCTCTGTGTCATTGTGTTTGTGTTTATTGCTAATGATTGGGAAAGTTTCTCCTTTGTATTAGGAGAGAGAATTGAATTGATTTTAAAAGACAGACAGACAGACAAACTGACTATTTTTGGTATTTTTATTAGCTCGCTGAGATTCCTTGTGAACCTCATGCCTACATATCCCTAGTGGAAGTCAGAGCTTAATGTAGTTCGGGGAACTAACTAGGGAAATTAATTATTTTTGGTGCCTTGCTTAAAGCTCAAGGTTGAAGCTTGGAATTAAATCTCTGTTTACAGTAAAGAGACATGAAATTATCTCTACAGAGAGGTATTTGTACTATTCTACCACAAACATTTAAAGGAGTGACAGAATAACTGAATTCATTTCATTCAAGAGGGGGACCTTACTTGTGTATGTGCAAGTATACCAGTCAAATGCCTCTTAAATGAAAGAAAGATGCTCATCCAAATTAGGGAAAGTTACCACATGTCTGGGTTTTACTGCCAGCTCATGCCTTTCAAAATCCTAAATGGGAGACTTGATTAAAATTGAAATGAAATGTTTGTTTGTTTGAATGTGGTAGAGTAGTAAAAATATCTCTCTATGGAGATAAGCTATGTCTATCTACTGTATAAAAGATTTGACTTTAGCTGGCTTGTATGAGGCCCAAGCTTGAGGCTTTTTTTTGATTGATTAATTAATATTATTGACTCTGGGAGATGACTCCACTGGGGATTAATTACAGGGTATTTTTATGTTCTGTACAAAGCCCAGAATTGAGGCTGACTCTACTTAGGGAGACTCTATTTATGTGCCTTGTACAAAGCCCAAGGTTGTGGCTGACTTTAGCTAGGGAAAAACACTATTTTCTGCCTTGTACAAAGCCCAAGGTTGTGGCGGACTCTTAAATGAATTAAGTATTGATGACTATATGGGGAAAGATCCTAAGTGTTAGGAATCTTTGACACATGAAAGATATGGTTTATCTGCCTTGTATAAAGCCCAAGGTTGTGGCTACTGAGTGATGAAGGACTCACTGGGGAGACTCTATTATCTGCCTTGTACAATGCCCAAGGTTGAGGCTGACTCTTGACAGGGGAGTTTTATTGTTTGGGTGCCTTGTATGAAGCCCAAGGTTGAGGCTAACTGTTTTTGTTGGTTTTGACTCTACTGAGGAGGTTTTATTTATTAAAAGACTATTTTTCTTTGGAAGCTAACCCTTTCCAGGGATTTTGACTCAGCTGGAGAAATTGTTTGGTAAAAGACTGACTTTATCATGTTTTTTGGAGGCTGACCCTTTCCAGGGGTTTTGACTCTTTTGGGGAAATTATCTCCTAAGAGAAGTGAATCTTTATTTTTTGACATTTTTTATTAATTGACTTTGGAGGCTAACCCTTTCCAGGGATTTTGAAAGAATAAAAGAATGTGTTGGAGGCTAACCCTTTCCAGGGATTTTTATTAAAAGTGAAGGAATGTGTGGAAGCTAACCCTTTCCAGGGATTTTGACATTTTAGACAGATGTTGGAGGCTAACCCTTTCCAGGGGTTTTGACATTTTAGACAGATGTTGGAGGCTAACCCTTTCCAGGGGTTTTGAAATGATTGATTTGGGTAGCACTCCATTAATTATTAAAAGATGAAAGGATTGGCAGAAAGATTATCTAATGGAGACTTCTTGTTTAAAGCCCAAGATGAAGGCTGACTCAATGCTGAGGATGACCAAACATGGATCCTAGACTCTGCTAAGGAAGATTGATGAAGATAAGGGTGACAGAGACTGTCCATGTCTCTCATTCCAAAAAGTGTACTCAATGCAAAATTGAGACAAACTTAGCTTGTTTAAAGTCTGGTTTAAATTGGAAGAAACTCACCAGGGTAGGCTAAAAGGTGACTAAAGACCTGTTCCTATATTTATAAGAAACCTGATGGGTCCTTGTATACAAGCTCAAGAGGAAGCTGGAAATGCTTTTAAGAAGCCTGTGGGTCCTTGTACAAAGCCCAAGAGGAGGCTAATCGAGGGTCCTTGTTATAGCACAAGAGAAAGCTATGTAGTTTTGAACTTATTTTGGCTCTAAGCAAATGGGTAAGAGGTTTCACCGGGAATAATTCCTCTTTGGGTGGATGTGTCCTATTATTTTTGGATTCTAAGGTTTTTTGCCAAGATGTTTCACCGGGAATAATTCATCTTGGGGGTTTGAACTACAGATCTCTAATTAGGAAAGAGCCTTCACCGGGAAGACATTCTCAATCCTAGGTCATATTCCTATAATATATATATAGTTTAACTGTCCTAAGGTTTATACTCAAACGCAGTTCTAAGCTAATATATGCACAGTTTATATTTGACAGTAATTTAAACAAAGACTGTAAATTGAAAGCTTGTAAAGCCTAACCTGGATGGAGTGGAGGCCATTGAAGAAGTATGTACAGAGCCTCAACAGTATTTTTATTGTTTTTGTTGATAACAGTTGAATGTATATGATAAACAGTTAATGGTTTTTGAAAACAGAAGAAGTGAAGATGGACAAAGGTCACATAGGTATCTGAAGAGTTTCACCGGGAATAATGCCCTTTAAATACCAGAAGAATGTTTTGAAAACAGAAAGAAGATTTTGAAAATACAGTTTTGAAAACAAGCTAAGAAGAGAAGGTTTTTTGGGACTTACACTCTATTAGAGGCCCACTTAAAAAATGATTTACTGTTTATGAGAAACAGTTGATTTGATTACTGTTGTGAAAACAGTTGAATGATGATTGAAATGATTTACTGTTGTGAAAACAATTTTATGAGTTTTAGGCTTACCTCGAAGAATGAGAAATTGGATTTCTGAGTTTGAGGTGTTACCTTGATCTTCAAATGATATGCTTGGAATAAATTGGGATCTCAACAGTTATTGAGCATCCACACCAGCGGAAAAGAAACGTCGGATAAGCTCACAGCTTACAGCATTCCACGATCATCCATTAATTGTTTAAGGACTTCTACAGCAAATGGAAGACCAAACAAAACAGACAAAACCAAAGAGCAACGGAGAAATAATCTCGAAGTCTCGGATGAAGTGAGATTAATTCAAGTAATGTGCAACAGTAATCAAATAAAAATTTAAATGATTAACTATACAAAAAATATCAAACTTAAATGAAATTAATCTAAGAAAATATATTTTTGTAGTTTTTATGAAAGAAGAAAATAATTAGAAAACATAAATAAAAATATGTATCTAATATATTTTTTTGGTATTTTAATAAGGATTAGGAAATAAAACTAAAACCTATATTAAAATAAAATACTAAATCCTTTTTTATGAAAACAATTTTCTCAAAAGAAAACTAAAAGAAATAGTTTTAAAAAAGAAATTAATAATTGGGCCTGAGGGTGCTGTAAAACAGATTGGAGGTGCATGGCCCAAAATGAGAGAAGCTGAGTGCAAAATAAAAAGAAGTGGACCGGACCGGGTCGGGTCAGTGTGACCCGGATCCACCCATCTCTTATCATTTAGATGGGTTAGAAGCAAACCCTAAACAGAAAATAGAAGAGAGGCCGAGCCTCCTTCTCTCTTTCTCGTTCTTACGCTTCTGCACAGAAAAACAAAAGAGAACAACAAGACCAAACTCTCAGCTTTCTCTTGCGTTTCTTCCTCAGAGCAACAACAACAACAACTCTTCCTCTCTCTCACTCGCTCACGGACAACAACAAAACAAACACACTCTCTTTCTCGCGGTGTTTCTCTCGGAACAACAACCTTCGAACCTTCGGCAGCCATGGAACAAGAACCAGAGGGAAAATCCAGGTACTACTTCTTATTTTCGTTTTCTCTTTTGTTTAACAGTATAACTACAATAACATATGCTATTTACCATGTTTCTGGTCTCTTTTGATTGAAGACAAACTCAAGGTTTGTTCTTCAATTTCGTTATCATGATACCAGTAGGTTTTTTTTTACGACAGTAATAATAACATGAGCTCTGTTTTCGGTTTTTTTTTGGAGCAATTTACAGGTACAGTAATAATTAACAGTGATATTGAGCGTGAGGTATGAAGTAGACTTACCTACGGCAAGGAGGTTTTCGCCGGATTTATTCGTTGAGGTAACCTCTTAACCGCTACTGCTTCTGGAAAAATCGTTGATGTTGTTTTGAACTTTGTTTTGAATTGTTGTTGTATTGATTGTTGTTGCAGCCCCTGTTTGATGAACACGATGCAACCTCCTCTTCTTGGACTTGTAGGAATTTTGGATGTTAGGGATGCTCGAAGGTTGAGCTTGTTGGAAGTTGAAGACTTGAAGATGAAGCTTCAAGTTTGTTGAAGGATGCTAGTAAGTGAGGTATGAAACACTTACTTCTCTTCTCTTTTTTTTATCTTGTAGATGAAGTTCTTACTACTTCAACAAGACTTTTTTTATGTGAAAGAAGCTTTGAAGTGTGAGAACTTTGTGTGTGTTCTCCGATTTTCCTTCCCCTTTCCATATTTTCTTGCCTTTCCTCTATTTATAGAGGAACAAATGAGGGACAATTTTGGTCATTTTGGCAACTAAGCTTAGTCTTTAAGCTCACTTAGTTGTTAAGTTGTCATCATTACAAAGAATATTCTTTCCCAAAATAATCATTGCAAAATTTCTTACATGCTAAGTTTGCTTAATGGCAAAGCTCCACAAGAAAATGCACATGGGATAGAATATTATGCACATGGGATAGAATATATTATGCACATCTCTTGCAAGTGAAAGTTCCACGACAATCTTGTCTTCATGTCATGAAATTGGTAGTCTCTAAGTATAGCACTTATGACATAATATATATCCCTTTGACTTTCTTTGACTTTTGACTTTTTGACTTTGATTTGGGCTTTTGGGCCCCCTTGAATTATTTTTGTGAGACTTTTGCTAATTCCACCCTTTTTGTTTCTTTTTCATGTTGCATGAGAATTCTTGAAGGAAGAATAAAGAAACTTGGTCTTGAAGAATGGAAGCTTGAAGATTGAAGAATAAATTCAAGAAAAACTTTGTATTTTTCTTTTGTTGTAATTCTTGAACTTAATATCAATGCAATTTTGGTTCATGCATTTCTTGAAAAATTGTGTAGAATTTGAATGTTGTATCTTGAATTTTGAATGAAGTTCTTTTTGTAATTCATTTGGAATTTAGAACTTGTTCCATGTAAAAGAAATCCACTTTTGGATCTTCCTTTAGAATCTTGCATGAAATTGTGTATGAAACATGAAATTTGAATGTTCTTGAACAAACTTTGAATTTAGAAATTCAATTCCCTTTGATATAGAAAATGATGGAAAATCCTTCAAGTAGCATGAAGCTTTTAGTCTTGAAATATATTCTTGTATCATGAACTTGAAATGATATGGAACTTGAAATATTTGAATTCATGATTTTGAATAATTACTTGAAATAATCCTTCAACCAAAAGATTAAAAAGATATTCCTTGCAAATTCGATTAAATTCCCCTGAATTGTTTCAAACTTGTACCAACTTCCAAGTATCAATATGAACCAAATTTCTTCACCATGATGAATCCATAGGCCAAGAGTCGCAAAATAAATTCTAAACAAAACTCTTGAATCTTGCAAAATGGCAATGGCACCTTTAAATGAAAATCTCCATGGACATGAAGTTATCTTGCAAAGAATGAATGAACTAATGAAATCTTGATCACGGCTTCCAAACCGATCAAGAAACACTTTTGAATTTGACGTCAACGATGTGACATCTCAGGGGGTCAAAAATTAGGGTATGACAGATGCCCCTATTTAAGTTTCTTTTATCTGGAGGGAGAGAGATTGATATCTCGATCTCTCTTGTGTAAAAGAGACTTAAATATATTAAAGAATGCCCGAATTTTGGGCGCTCCTGAGATGTTGTAACTGACGTAGTCTTTGCATGACTTGTTCCCGTTGTCGCGATTGGCGGGGGATGAGGAGACAAACTCCTGTAGAAATACTTGATGTGGATTCTGGTGAATGGATGGCAGCGTAAGATGCGCAATCCATCTTCTTTAACTAAGCGTTGATACTTAGAGAAAGGTAACCAACTTCCCCTGGTTTCGGATGTCCATATCTCGAAACTAGTTGTAGTTGTGTTTGGACAATATCTCAGATAAAGAGAAAATTTCCAAAGGTTTGTTTTCTCATCAAACTTCTCACCAGCACTTGGAGATGAGATACCATTTGATGGTAATAAAGAAACTTCAAAGGTTTGTTTCCTCGTCAAACTTCTTACCAGCACTTGGAGGTAAGATACCATTTGACGGTAAATAAAGAAACTTCAAAGGTTTGTTTCCTCGTCAAACTTCTTACCAGCACTTGGAGGTAAGATACCATTTGACGGTAAATAAAGAAACTTCAAGGGTTTGTTTCCTCGTCAAACTTCTTACCAGCACTTGGAGGTAAGATACCATTTGACGGTAAATAAAGAAACTTCACCATCTTCCCTTTTGACTTGACGTCTTTGAAAGATTGTCATATGGGCCGGCGCTCTTTTGAGGGGCTAATGACTTTGTTTGAAGGCGGACGAACTGTTTTTGGGGTAAAAACTACCATTCGTCGACTGGTGCCTGGGGAATCAACAAACTGTTTTCCTAAGAGGAAAAACTACCATTTATTGACTCTGTAGGGAACTAAACATCCCAGAAACAGACAAACTGTTTGAAGAAACTGCCATTTGTCGATCTCTTAGGGGAACAAACTGTCTTCTACTGGGAGAGACTGCCATTTGTAGACCCTGCTGTGAGAAAGTGAGCAAACTGTCTTCTGCTGAAAGAGACTGCCATTTGCTGACTGCTGGGGAAAACAAACTGTCTTCTACTGGGAGAGACTGCCATTTGTAGATTCTGCTGTGAGAAAGTGAGCAAACTGTCTCCTGCTGAAAGAGACTGCCATTTGCTGACTTTGTTATGATAGAAAGTGAGCAAACTGTCTTCTGCTGAAAGAGACTGCCATTTGCTGACTGCTGGGGGAAAACAAACTGTCTTCTACTAGGAGAGACTGCCATTTGTAGATTCTGCTGTGAGAAAGTGAGCAAACTGTCTCCTGCTGAAAGAGACTGCCATTTGCTGATTTTGTTATGATAGAAAGTGAGCAAACTGTCTTCTGCTGAAAGAGACTGCCATTTGCTGACTGCTGGGGGAAACAAACTGTCTTCTACTGGGAGAGACTGCCATTTGTCGACCCTGTTATGAAAGAAAGTGAGCAAACTGTCTTCTGCCGAGAGAGACTGCCATTTGCTGACTTCTGCCGGGGATTATGAACTATCCTCTGGATGAAGACTATCATTCGCTGACTCCGCTGGGGAATCATGTGTCGATCTCCTGGGAGATTCTGATTTATTTTCTTTGACGAGAAAGTGGCATCTCTTGACCTTGCTGGGGAAATACCAAACTGTTTTTTTTCTTAGGAGGAAAAAACGTCCACTTGTCAATTATGTCGAGGAATCCACCCTATTTGGAGAAGAGAACTGCTCATCGACCCTCTGGGGAATGCGAAATAGATTATCTTATCCGAATAAGATTGTCGAGTGTCGCTCTGTGGGAGAATCTCGGCTGAGGATTTCCAAAAGTGAACAAACTATCTCTCTGAGGGAGACTACCATCTATTGACTTGCTTGGGGAAATCTCTCTACATGGATTGTTGTCTTGAAGGAAAAAGTTTCTCCAGGACTTGCAGGGGAAACTTGAGTTCATGCCCTCATGACTCGGGCATTCTCATGATTAAAAGCCTAATTTGACTATGCAGTCGTAATGTAATGTATGCATGAATATTATGACAATTATAAAATGTAAAGTGAATGTGAATAGAATTGCCGCGGATGTAAAATCCTATGCTGCGACTTGAAATTCTTGTAGAGCAGAAGATGTCCTCTTCTTGTAGTTCGAACTCTGTTGGGAATATCTGATTATCAGTTGTCCGCTGTCCAAAGTGAGTAGTATGATTTGAAGTAAAAGATCTGTCATCGGGAGATGCTCGCAAAGCGACCTCATGGGGAAATCTTGGTTCCCGGAGTCTCAACCGTTCTCGGAGCAACTATTTGCATTCTTCCTATTGTTTGTAAACCTTAGAAAGAAATTTCACCTTTATTTTTGCAAGTAAATTCATTTTATTTATGAAAACATTTGTTTCAAGAAAATGACTGTTTAAATTCAAAATGCATTTCAAGAAACTGAATAAGACTAGATTGCAAAGGAAAAGCACAAGGCTCAAATTATTATATATGGAATGGTAATCAGCCAAATGCTTGATTCCATGGAGTATTTACAAAGTTGGAAATTGGTAATTTTTCGGGAAAAGGGCTACGATGAAACGTGACGACCGTTATCTTTCCCTTCCACTCCAAGTTGCGCTGTATTCGTGCTTCGTAGAAGATGACCTACTGCTGATGAACACTCCGCTATGGATTTTGAATGATCAAGTTTGTCCTGAACACAGTTACTTGCCATATATCCCTAACTTTTGCGTAAACTACCCCTTTCGGGTTTTAAGTTTACCGGGATTGATTATTTATTTTTTATGTCTCTAATTTTTGCCTGAATCGCCCTTTCGGGTTTTCGATTCACCGAGACGCTCTTTTTTGCCTAAGCCGCTCTTTGCGAGTTTTCAACTTAGCGAGCTGTTCTTTTAATTATTTAGGCGAAGTATTTCTTGACTGCGTCGACGTTCACAGGACGGGTGAATTCTTCTCCATCCATAGTCGTGAGTATTAAGGCTCCTCCTGAGAAAGCTCTCTTGACCACGTAGGGGCCGTCATAATTGGGAGTCTATTTCCCTCTCGAATCTGTGAGAAAAGATTGAATCTTTTTGAGTACAAGGTCGCCTTCTTTTGAGAAAAGATTTAAATTACTGTAATTTAAGGCTGTAAGTAAATAAATAAAATAAAATTTAAATATTTACAGAACTAACCTCAAATTCGGCTGCTTATAACTCCAAAAATGCAGCAAAAAGAAAATATTTGAACAAACAAATATTTATTTAAATTGATGAAATTTTAAATAAATAAATAAAAAATAAAAATTTAAATATTTACAAAAAATAAATAAACCCTAAAATGGCTAATTAGCCAAACCCTAAAAAGTGTGCCAAAAACCTAAATAGTTTGCCACAAACCTAAACCCTGCCAAAACCTATAGGAGTATAGTAATTCACCATTAAGTGTGTCCCCAGCAGAGTCGCCAGCTGTAGCAACCTGCCTAAAAATTTAGCTTTAGAGTCGCCACCTATTCTGCCGAGGCGAATAGGAAACCTTACGTAGTTGAGAGATCGGGGTAAGATACTATAATCAGGTCGAGGGAAGGTGTTAGGCACCCTCAACCCTTTCCTAAAGGCTAACATTTAAAGATAAAGGTTTGCGTGGCAAGGTTTATAAAGGTTTAATAGCTAATGAAATGAATAGGGTGAAAATTGAGATTTTAGGGTGGGGGACTCGCCTTGGTTATCCAAGTGCCTACGTATCTCCTTATGGAGAATCAGAGTCAACGTAGTTCGGGCAAGGGTTATACGCCTTAGAATTTGAATTTGAAAGTGTTTGAAGTTGTTTTGAAATTGTTTTTAAAAATGCGAAGTTCGAAGGTATTTTGAATTACCTTATCGCAGTTGTGAACATCGCAGAATTGAAGAGATGAAAATCTGTGGTTTGTGGTTTGATGTAGGGGTGGCAAAACGGGCCGTGGCCCGCGGGGCCGGCCCGCCACCCGCCAAAAAATGGCGGGTTGGGTTAGGATTTTAGGCCCGCCGCTCGCCAAAGCTCGCCCCGCAAAAACCCGCCGCCCGCCATACCCGCCCCGCCAAAGCCCGTCGCCCGCCAAAACCCGCCTCTCCTTCAAAATTCACTCTTTTTTTAGTTAATTCTAGTAATTTTAATTCTTGATGGTTTATTTTATACATTTATTTATAAATATATGTAATATTTTTTTAAGTAAATTTGTTAAAAAATTGCTTTTATAAAAAATTGTTTTAAAAAATAAGTAAAAAGTTTAATTAAAAGATAAAAAAAGCCTATTAAACTATTAAAAAAATATAAATAAAAATAGGCGGGTAAGCCCGCCGCCCGCCAACCCGCCATCTTGGCGGGGCGGGCATGACTTTTATGCCCATTTTACTTGGCGGGCATGCCCGCCCCGCTCGTTTTTTGGCGGGCATAAGGCGGGGCGGGCGGCGGGCGGGGCGGGCGGCCCGTTTTGCCACCCCTAGTTTGATGTGTTTTAAGTGTTTTGGGCGTACAACCCTGATTTGATATGGCACTATTAACTGCAACGATCAATAGATTCGATCGCCATAGTTAACAGATTGAAAGTTGTATCGTTACCAATTTTAATCAATTAATTTGATTATTACTAATAACGAATTATAGTCTTTTAAAAATTTTAAATGATTTAATTTGTATCATTATCCCTCGTAATCGATTGATTCGATTACAAATAATAACGAGTTTTCTAAAAGGTGTGCTAATCATCGTAACCAATCGATTTGGTTAAAACCATTTAGCACGATAATATGTATTTTAATTTATAGGATTTGATTAATTAAATTAATCGATTATTAACCATCGCGACCAATAAATTTAGTCGAAACGAATAATAATTTTAATCCTAATATTTCGATACTTTGGACAAATGGGATGGAGCAAACCCTAATGTCTTAATATATTTATAAGGGTTTTATTTTATTTTATAACGGTTTAAACCGATTAAATAAATTAAATCGAAATAGTCGGACGATCAAGAAAATAATCCTAAGCCTAATTCTAATTTAAACATATTAATCCCAATTTTATAAATTAATTAAATAAAATATTAATATTAATCTAAAAAAAAATAAATAAAACAAATAAATAAAAGATGCATAGAAACCTGGTTTTGATTCCTATGTTGCAAGCTTATGAGCATGCATGATAGACCTGCGTGTTGAGACATTAGATCTGCACGCGTGAGGGATCCTACGACCCAGATTAGAGACACATGATGATCATCGTGATACGCTCAGCACAGGATCCATGGGTTATTCATAACAAACAGGCTAAGAAAATAAAAATAATAAAGTGCATGACCTGGGGATCGAACCCAGGTCCTTTGCCTTACCAGCGATAAGCTTCTGCCACTTGCGCTGCTATTCCACGATAACATAAAGATACGCCGATAACTATAAGTTTAAAACAATAACCGAATTTGAATTAAAAACAAAGGGCGCGCTGCACTGTTCCCTTTCTTCCTCGCAGAGCTTTTCTGAAAGAACACTTTAGCCCACGTTTTTGTTCCGTTGCCGTAGGCCTCCTCCCTAGAATCCTGCGAATTAGCATAGATAAACACCAAATAAAAGTCCAGATCACATAAACATTATCTCCTAAGCATGATGGTGGCCTTAATTTGTCCTGATTCTGCCTGAAACACAAGAGCCCCAATTCGAGACCTCCGCGACCTAACAATGGCAGCTGTGGATTTATGCACTTAAACAGGAATTAAACCACACAGAAACAATCTCCACATCCGTATAAACACAAACGTGTTCTCAAAATCGGTTTATAACACGTAAATCAAGGCAATCGAAAAAAAATTAGGAAAGATCAAACCGCGGCTCGTATGGAGTAATTCAACATGCGTTGGCTACAACTGGGGATTGGTACAGCTTCGGAATCATCCCAAGAACATGCTTGAATCTTCAGAATGCCTTGAAACCTCTCTAATCCTCAAAACCGTATTTACCTCGTTCTTGATTTTTTGAAGTTTAGTCAGGGTTCCTACCGTCCCAAATTTTGTCCCCCCTGCATCAGAGTCCCCTCTTTTCTCTTTATAAGAAACGAATTAGGTTTATAATATTGCATCCAATCTTCATAAATTGCCTCATTTGGATTTGATTTGCAAGTGATATAAAACTCTTCAATTTTGCATCTAAAGCTTCCATTTTTGCATCAATCTTTATCCCAATCAAATATTCTGATTTTTGGCCTTTATTAATGAATATTTTAGGTATAAGAATGCTAAATAATAAGCTATGCACTTATCTTTTTATTTCACTTTTTATTTTAATTAAAGTTGAATTAAATTGAATTAATTCAAAATACTTAAAATAAAATAGCAGAGGACGTGTCATTGGGCTTGAGAGATTCTTGGATTCTTTAGAAATAAGTTCTAAATCCAAGAAGTATAGGCCCATGAGTTAAAAAATGCAATTTTCATCACTTAGGGTTTTAAGCTTTTCTCAAATATCAATCAACTTCTACCACACATATCTCTCTCAATTTTTATCACATGGAAGCATTCTAGGACTTTTTAGAAATCTTAGAGAGTCCTTTAAATAACCCTTTTGGTTTCATCTCAAGTAGAGTTTCCATGTTCAAGTTATGAGCCTTGACCCAAAAGGTGTTTCTTGTTGACTTTTTAGAGGACCTATAATGTTTTCGTCCATATCTCCTAAATGGTGCATTTCTTGACTTTGGGCCCAACATCAAAGTTGTAGGGGATGGAATTTCCTTGAGAATAGGCTTTGGTTGGGGAATTTTTGATGCTCCATGTGAAAGTTATGACCAGTCAAAGTTGCGTTGACTTTCTCCTAAAGAAACCCTAATTTGAACCTTTTGCATTTGTTCATTTCTGAGTTTCTATTGATGGATCATGATCAAACTTTGATGAAATGATGGATATAACCTCACCTACTTGATGTTGATCAAAAAATCTTGAAGTTTGACTGCATTTTGACTACAGTTGACTTTTAGGTCAACACAGTCGATTATTGGTCATCTGAGCCATTGAGCGGGAAATCCTTGGGATTAAAGCTTAATAATTGACATGGAGACACTTCGAGACATATGAGATACCTTGAGGTTCATTTGAGGCCTCAGAGATTCGAACACCTTTGATAAAATACAAAACCCTAGTTTTGGATAGGAGAGAATGACTTGAGACAACCTTAGAGCCTTGAGTTATTGGAGATGCATAGAGAAATCTTTGATTGAATATAGGAGGGCAAATTTTGGGGTATGACACGCGTGCGACACGTGGCCATTCCCAGGCCACGTGATTGGTCCGTTTTCAAGCAGCGCGTAGTAACCTTATTAGGGTCCCTCATTTATTTTCACATGCATGCCATTGATTAAAGTCTAGATAAATTATGGCCGTCCATCACATGCGAGGGTACACCGTAGCCATCCCCCATGCTACACTGGATCCAGCGGACCACATGTGTAGTTGGGCTGGCCCATATGCTAACCACACACCCTATTTTCCTTCCCAAACACAAAGTGCACCCCCCTTGCGCAAAAATAAAAATAAAACCAATTGAATTTTTATTGATGATATTAATAATTGTTTAATTGTTTTTTTATTCAATTTAATTTTCTCCTCAAACCGACTAAATTTATTAGTCGTAGTAGACGAGAAATAATCTTTTTGATTATTTAATAATTTAATTAATTCTTACTAATTCTCTCTTCGACCCGACTAAATCTATTAGTCGCATTAGACGAGAGATAGAGATAATAAAAATAGTCAATTCTAACTTCCCCTTTAACGGATAAATGGCGGATGAATATCTATTTCATCCCGCTTTCGAATTAGTCGACTCTCTATGTCGTACTGATCAAATATCTGAATAAAGAAATTAAAATTAAAACATTTAATTTGCTGCCCGCGACGATCAATCCATCAATCTGAGTAATAAGCAATGCCCCTTAATCCGTTAGCTATACTGATCAAATCTATTGATCACCGCATCTAACGGTGCCATATCCAATCAGGGTTGTACGCCCAGATCTCAAAATACACTAAACCACGACACTACGGATATTCATCCTTGTCAATCAGGCAACTCAAAATGCCTTTCAAAACAACGATAGGCCATTCAAAAAGCCTTCAAACCATATCACATCAAATTCAAAGGCGTACAACCTTGTGCCCGAACTACGTTGACTCTGATTCTCCCTAAGGAGATACGTAGGCACTTGGATAACCAAGGCGAGTCCCCCTCCCTAAAATCTCAATTTTCACCCTATTCACTGCTTTAGCTATTAAACCTTAACTTTTAGCCATAAACTACTACCTTAGATTCAAAGCCAATAGGAAAGGATTGAGGGTGCCTAACACCTTCCCTCAACCTGATTATAATAACTTACCCCGAATCTCGTATCTACGTAGGGTTTCCTATTCGCCCTTCAGAATAGGTGGCGACTCTAAAAGTCTTAATTTTTAAGGCAGGTTGCTACATCTGCATAGGTAGACATCTTTCTGGCATTCATTACAAGATGACTTTGTGGACAAGAACTACCTTTGTACTTCTCAAAGTCAGGGACCTTGAATTTAGCTGGTATTTGTACACTAGGAACCAAACAGAGTTCCTGGGCATTCTTTCCAAACAAATATTTCCCACGAATAGCCTTGACTTCCAGTTGAATCTTGTTGAACTGCTCTTGGAGATCTCCCACAAGATTATGCTGATTTGTGCTATCATCCTGATCATGATAAATCTCATTGCCACCATAAGGAACTGTGTGAACCGTAGGGGTCGAAACTGTCATAGTGGGTTGAGAGAGTGCCATAGTGATTTGGGAAAAAGTTACCCCCGAATGTGGAGTGAACACCGAACCCTGTGTACCAGGCGCTTTAGTTGTGGTTGTTTGAACCCCAGAGAAATTATGGCGGAAACCTACACCAAAGCTGAAAGGCGTGCCCCAACCTTCTGGCATGGAGAAAGATGGAATGTTGAATGCAACTGCAGAGACTGGAGTAGTGACTTCAGATGTTACTGTTGCTTGACTGTTGGGTGGTGGCTGTTGATTCTGTGCGACCATTAAAGAGTCAACCAGAGTAGTGAGACTTTCCAATTTTTCCTAAAGGGTGGTCACTGTGCCACGGAGCTCAATATTCTCTTGTTCTGAGTGTTCCATTACTCTTCTTCTATTTGAACGAGTGTTGTATCTGTGATCTGATTGCGAGCGCGGTCGAGAAACTTTGAGACGCGACAGGTTGACGATCTATTGGAGAAAGATCCAAAAGATGAGACTCAATACAACAGACTCGATATGCAGAATGATGTATGCAAAAAGAATTTATGATTTTTCCAAACATTTTAAAGATTATTTCCTTGCAAACATTTGAACACAAACTATTCTTTTATTGAAATAATGGGAAATGTTACAACATCGGAGCTTAGCTCCGTACAGAAGCAAATGCTAAATGAAAAGCTAAACAAATCCTAAACATCCTCATCGGACGAAGAACCAAATGCGTTATGCAGCTTGAGCTTCATGATTTCTTTCCCATAGTAAGCTTTCAACTCGGCCTTTTCAGTCCTCAGTTTGTCAACAATATTCTTCCAATTGTCAGGCATCGAAGCGTTGCTTGTTGAACCTTCAAGATTTCTCTTGCTTTCTTTGATGTACCTCCTGATTGCGGCGTCTTTCCGACGGATCTTCTCATCTTTACTCATGAGCCATCTGTCATACCCCAAAATTTGCCCATCATAATCTCAAGACATTATGGCTCAAATAGTCTCAGCTCCAATGGCTCAGGAAGCAAGCATGCATATCTTCTCCCAAATAAAGACCCGTAATATCATTCATTCATTTTTTATAACATTTATTTATTTTATTTGGGTTACATTCACTTAAAGCCTAAACAAACCAAATAAATATTAAAAAATATTTGAATTAATCTATGGAGATTTATTTTAATCATTCAAGGGGACCGTGAACAAATTATTGTCTATTCTCATGTTTTCATTTATTTAAAGCCAAATCAAAATCAAATAAAATTATAGTTTAGCAATAGGAGATAAGCTAGGGTCCAAGCCCATTCTCTAACCTAATTTCATCTATTATATATAGATAACAATACAAGTCATTAGGGGGAGGACTTTTCCACAATCCTAACTTATTTTCTCACGCACAGAAACAACTTTCTAACCCTTTTTCACCACTCTTTCTCTCTCACGAGAAGCAACAAATCACCATCCCACTTTACAATACACTAACAATCCCTCATTCTCACGTTACTGTTGCTGCAAAAATCGAGTAAAAAAGTCAAACATCATCACCTTCATACCATCCCTTGTCACGTTTTCAAAACCAATTCACACCACCATACATGTTCCTTACCATACAAACCCATCTTCATTCCCATGTAAACATAAACCGACTGCTGACAAAACACATAACTGATTCAAACACTTGAAACCGAACCTCCCTCTGAATTCATCCTTCGGAAACAAAGCTCGCTACTTCAATCAATAAAATAAAAACAGAGCATGATGATTACCGGCGCTTGATTCCCGCAATCAACTTTCACAGTCTCAGAATCATCAATACCGAATCATAACAAACAATTGATTCACCGATTCAAATCAAGCTCACATCTGAAGGTTCATACCAAGCCTTGATTCGGCTTGGATTCGTAACACGTTCACCTTCATCACTGCATTCACAATGAACAGCTCATAGACATCATCGTCATCACCGCGACACTCTCGGCAACAATAACGCTACAACAATACAAAGTTGTTTGTTCTGAAGAAAGGAAAAGACGATAGAAGAGACAATCTACCAAAGGTGAAAATTGAAACGCGACAAGTATCACTTCGCGATCTCAGCACGACAACGTTCAAGGCTTCAACAACACAACACATATTCACGTCAAATCGACGCCTTAGAGCAACAACATCGGGTTTAACCATCATCTTCACACCGATCCGCAAATAGTACCCGGAGCGGAGAACATCATCATTTGCAATTTATTCGGTTCGCATACAACACCGCCGCTGCCCAGATCTGAGCCAGCACAGCAATCAGCAGCCCAGGACCTCACCTCCGATTTCAGTAAGAAGCCAGTACCACCACGATCTCTCCACCGTCGACATCGCACCACGTGGTCAGTCGCAACTGCCTCCGCCGAAAACAACCAATCTGACGCCGACGATGCCCCTTGCAGGTACTCTCTCCGATCCGCTTCGGCTCGACTTCTTAGAATTGCTTTTTATTTCTTTATTCAGGTAATCAATTTGTGGGAAGAATTGTAAAGAGAGAAGAACACTGTTGTTGAAGAGAGGATCGATGAAAGAGATAAGAGGATATGTTTGCGATTCTCTCTTGTATGTGATTCAACGCCACAATCTTTTTTAATTGGCCAAACGTGATACGATGGGCCCACTTTGACTGCTGAACATCCAGGTTTGTTTCTTAGTTATTTATTTTTATCGATCATCCTAGCAACTAATTTAATTACCACAGATGGTAGGATGTTGGTTTGGCAACCCAGGGGTCACGAGTTCAAATCCTGGGAAAGACATGTATTTCCTTTTTAATTCATTGCAGGTTCGACGCGCATCATGTGTACACCCTTAGTTGTGTACCCTCAGATATCAACCGTCAGATCATCATACAATAAGATCCAACGCATGCAAGGAGGCAGGATCATTATGGATCCTCAAAGCTGCGCTACACCCAATCGCAGCAGCTAAGTTTCCTTTCTTTATTTCTTTTTAATATTTTGGTTATTTATTTTTTCTTTCTAATTTCTTTTTATTCACTCATTTATTTTCATAAAATTGATTTTTCTTCATAAGAATTTTACATCATTTATTTATTTTAATCAAAAATCGATTTTCTTTATAATTCTTTAATTTTAATTTTATTTGTTTATATATTTAAAATAATTAAAGTATCAGGATTAACCCTATAATTGTAGATTTTATTTTGGCTTATCTATTCAATCGAACTTTCGATTCCATGAACCTTTTAGGGTTTGTTTAATATCATTTTATATTTTGTTCGCCTTTTGACTAAAATAGGGTTCGTATCAATAATCGATGAATCTGTCATGCACTAAAAATATTTCTTTTTTTTTTGTGCCTTTTCAGGGTTGGCTTTTCAGGTGCCTTCCGACTACGCGCCTCGCCTTCTACGAAGCTAAGTCCTGACTTTACCCTTCTTTATTATTTTATCATTTAAATATTCATTTGCCTTATAGGGTTAAAAACCTCGAAAGTCAATGGACTATTTTACACTCACGTGCCTTGCCTTTTTGCCTTTTCAGGGTTAATCTCGAAGCTACCTCCGACCGCCACTCAAATTCAAAATGCAAAGCTAAGTGCCTTTTTATATATTTATTCTTAATTTCTTTATCTTTTATTTTTATTAGGGTTAGCAATGTTCGCCTCCGAACCGATAATGCACTCACCCCATTTTGTTTGCCATTTTTTCTACCTTTTTCAGGGTTTGCCAATTGCCAAAACCTCGAGTATCGGTAACCGTAAACCCTAATCTTAATTATTACTTGTGTTATACCTATTAATGTTATTATCTCGCTGGTTTCAATTCCCCTTTCCTCCGCTGGTTGCAACTTCCCTTCTCCCATTATCATTGTTAGTATTAATTGTGTGGTTAGTAATTTAGGGAGTGCAACTATGAATCGAATTAGAGTCACCCAATTACAAGATAAATATTATTTGAACACAATCACGTGATTGGTGCACACACTCACCTTTAGGGTAACCTCTTTTGTTGCCTTGTTGCCTGTTGCCTCTAAGTGTACTAAATAGTCAAGTCCTTCGATTCCGAGGATACCTAAGCAAAACAAATGTTACTCTCAGTTTATCATCATAAGATCATAGTCCCTTCGAAGTTGCCTTAAAAAATGATCTTGTCCCTCGATGTTGCCTCGGTAAAATGATGATTTGTCCCCATTGCTAAGGTATTCTCACATGATGCCTAAAAAGATAAAATGACTATCATATCATTCCCTTAGACTACCTGCCCTCTTTATGGCAAGGGACAGTCTTGTGGAGAACGATAAACCTCGATGACCCTTAACATCCAATTGAAAGACTTTCCTGCCCTCTCATGGTATGATAGATCCTTTCGCCCGAAAAGCTAAAAGAACGTTTTTTTGCAAACTTAGGGTAGTTGCTACTAATTGCTTGCTCTAAATTTAAAATCTTTCTCCCACTCTTTTCAAAATCAAATTCAAAAAGACTACGCTTATTTACAAGCTAAAGTTCTTCTTTGAAATCTTTTCTTATTCACACACGACACTTCAAACATTTCAAACAATTTAAAAGTGAGCAAAGCAATTAAGAGCCCATGGATAACCATGGATACACAGGGTGCCTTACACCTTCCCTTTGTATAACTTACCCCCCGAACTCAAAATCTTTTAAAAAGGTATTTTTCTGTTCTTTTAGCCTTTCTAAAAATTGGATAAAATAAAAGTCGGTGGCGACTCTTGCTATCCGCAACATTTCGATTATAAAAGTCAGTTCACCGTATTACAGAACTGGCGACTCTGCTGGGGAGAATTTTCTTATAAAAGAGGGGTTACCTTAAAAGTTTAGGATTCACTTTAAAAATGTTTTCTATTGTTGGCTTTACTTGCTTTATTTTTCAGGGCTGTTTTGTGAAAAGTGAAGGACGAATCCTATTCCCGGATTCAAGAACACTTAAGATTAGGAGTGGCATAGTCATGGAGACCCCCCTTGTGCATGCTTGGGGTTGGTTAAAATGAAGTTCGCACTTGAGTTAGGCCTCCACTGGTTATTGTATACCTCTTTTGCATGAGAGAGGTTTATGCATGTATCTTTGGGTGCGTCAGAGCTCAGGGACCTTTAGTCACCTTTAACCCATCTTGACTTTTAGGAACATAGTGGGGGGGCTATTCTTGGTGCATGCCAAGTTATGGTCGCTACCTGATACTACAACTCAGATAGGTTTCTTCCTAAAGTATGATTGCGTGGTATGCATGTACCATGTTCGAGGGTGCTTTAGAGGGGGCTGACAATTCTGAGTCACTTGGTAGAACCCGTTGCTGATATCATCCTTATCCTTAGAAATACATTTGGGGAAGGGTATCTCACATGATCTAAACTCCATGCAGGTCGAGCCTAAGGGAATTGTGTGACTTGTGTGAATTTTGTGACTTGTGTGACTTGTTTGTGTTTGCTACTAACCTTCGTTTCCTCGCAGGTTTTGTTGAAAGGACTCGTTTGTCCTTACTATCTCACACTATGTCTAATGAACTGCATTCGCATAACATCATGACATCATAAGCATAACATGATTAACTAACCCTTTCAAGTGCTCTTATTAAGGACTGAATTCCTATCTAGGGGCAAGAGGATTTATTTTCCTCTGGCCACGTACCTTCCAATTCAGAGACTCAGTACCTAATCAAGGGGCAAGAGGATTTATTTTCCTATGGCCACGTACCTTCCAGTTCAGAAGTATCCCGAATCAGAGGCGATGACCCACTGGATATGGTGAGTTGATTCTCAAAGAAAGACATTCAAAAGCAAAAGTCAGAATTCTTCAGACAAAGACGCGACCAAACCATTTTCTAATATTGCTAACTAAATTCCTAAAGATCCTTGAAAAGATTGCATTTGCATTCATAACATCACATAAAACTAACTTTTCCTTTCAGGTCGATCAACTGGTCAGACAAATACCATCAACAAATCAATCCTAATCAGATGAACATTCTGGAAGCTTGATCCCTAGACTTTTGAAACATTCCAATCAGATATACATTCCGGAAGCTCGAACCCCGGACATTCTGAAAGTTCCAATCAGATGAACATTCTGGAAGCTTGATCCCCAGACTTCTAAAACATTCCAATCAGATATACATTCCGGAAGCTCGAAACCTGGACATTCTGAAACATTCTTATCAGATACACATTCCAGAAGCTCGAACCTCGGATACTCTGAATCTCTACACCAGTTCCACAACAACGACGCAAGCCAGATGCACTTAAGCGTCAATTCACCAAAATCAATATGTCGTCGGCTCAAGCATTACAACATCTGTTGAAGATCAGATTGATTACTCTGAGGGGTTCTCCTAAGAATTCTAACACCTCCACTCCTAGCTATAAACTCAATGCGAGGTGCGCGTACCATTCCAACATTGCTGGACCTTACACAAACAATTGCTGGACATTGAGGAATAAGATTCAAGATCTAATCTATAACGGGGAAATCAAATTCAACACTCCCAAAACTCCTGTGGTGATTACCGCTCCTATGCCTAGTCATGACAAGGCTGATTGACGTCTAGGCGGACGAACTTTTGGATCATTAGATCTACTTTCATTTGCAAGTTTCTTTTCTGTTTGTTTAAACATTTGAATCATGATAGACATTATCTGTTTTAATAATCATCATCAGTATATTGCATATGTTTGTCTTGAATAAATTATTTCGCTATCACTCATTTTAAATCATGTCTTTACTTTGCATGTGTTTTGTGATACTCAATTCCTGCTAAGCTGTAAGCCTTTTGAGGGAGGATGACGAAAAATGATACCGCAACCTCATACAACATGCTTTTGAACGGACTATGCTGATGATGTACAGACATTGTTTCAATTCCTAAACAGTGGAGATATAAGGATGTTAACCCCTCGTCAACCCCTTTGAGCCTAAGAAGTAGAAGTTTATTTCTTGTACTAATTAAAACCCTTGATCATAACCTGGGGCAGGGTGGTTCTCAGTTTAATTTGGCTGTGCATTCTATTTTAAGAGAATCATTCAGTACACCTTTCAACAAAGGTTTCAATCACAAGCGTTCATCCGCACACATCAAAGAAGTGTTGGAGATGTCAATCAAAAGACAATGATGGTTCATCAAGTATCAAACAAGGCAGTCAATATCTTTCAAAAAGGAAAAATAAAAAACATATATACAAACAAAAGCCTGCTAAGTCAAAAGAATCAAAAGATGACTTAGGCAAAAATCAAGGCATCCCGCTGACTGTAAGCTCAAAATAGACAGTTCAGGCAAAATTTATGGATATCAAAAAGATGAAAAAAATAGGTCAATAAATTCCTGAACCACACAATGTTGTGACTACCAAAAGGAAGAAGTGACTGCCACCTCAAAAGTTCTCTTTGCTTGTGAACCATCGTCATTATCAAAGGTGCAAATCCAAAAGTCTCTTGGAACCTGAATGCATAAGTTGAAATGACTGAGCTTAGGACTGAAGATCATCACGAAGAGGGGTGGGTACAATCAAATTTTGAGCCTTTATCTTTTGTTTCTTAAAACCGTGAACTAAGCCACGTTACAACCCTTAAAAGTCCTAACTGAAGCATGGTTAGTTCGAAAGCATACTGTCACCAAAAAGGTATCCTGACTCCTTAAGATTTATCACAAATGCTGAGTTGATGTTTCGTTTTTACAAATATCATGTTTTATAAACATCATGCTTTTACGTCTCCTGTTTTAATGTTTTTCAAAAACTCAAGACAAACGTATGCATTGCATCTCATGAATTCATTATTAAACATATTCTGCTACATAATTTCAAATGTTAGCAACAGAAAGAACTTGCACAGGGTACAATAAATGACTAAAAGTTATCCCGACAGACAAAACCACTTCAGAAGCAATATCTCTTATGTATACAAGGGGCATAGTTTATCCAGTCGATCTGGGGCAATCAAGTCAAGATTCCAAGAATCTCTCAAAAGGCCAAATAGTCAGGGGCATCATCCTAAGTGTACGATTACTAGGGGCATGCCACTTACAATATACACTGCATAAAGTCCTCGTGAGGTGAATCTTTCCAAAAAGTCTCTACTAGCAGGGGAAAATCTACGCAAGTCCAGTTCGACATCTCGATCAATACCCAATGGTGTGTCCTAATCAAATCCCAGAATGATAGTCACTATAATACTGGGGGCAACTTTCGAGACACCCATGTCTCCCCACAGAGCCGGGTTCACAAGATCATATCCCCACAGAGTAATCATTAAGAAGATATCTTCAAATGCTCTCGTCTCGACAAAGACATAGCTCCTCAACAGAGTTCACATCTTTTGACATCACAGGTTCTCCAACACTTGGCTCTTCTCCAACATGGTTTACTAATATCTTTTCTCCCCAGTCAGGGTATATCAAGTTACTGATCATCCCCAAGCAGAAATCATAAATCCCCAGCTGTGTATCTTTAAAACAAAATCAGGCATCAGAGTCGCAACGACCTAGAGATTTATTTTCTCAATCAAGATACTCCAAAATAGCATAACTCATGTTCATACATCATAACAGACATACGTCTCATTACATAGGCATAACACTCTCATTCATTTCAAAAATTACAATGCATGCATCACGACATTGCATAAAACTAATGTTTCTTTTGCAGTCTACTTCTACAATCAAATGAATATTATCTTCTAGATATAGTGCAGAGATAATCAAGTCGACGATTTAATTCTGACGCTCATTCTAGATGGATATTTAGTTCTGATACTTAATTTTAGATATCTTCCAAAGATAGTTCAGATATAATCAAGACAGAGATTTACTTCTGGCACTTAATTTTGGATATCTTCCAAAGATAGTTCAGATATGATCAAGACAAAGATTTACTTCTGACTCTTAATTTTGGATATCTTCCAAAGACAGCTCAGAGATAATCAAAACAGAGATTTACTTCTGACACTTAATTTTGGATATCTTCCAAAGATAGCTCAGAGATAATCAAGACAGAGATTTACTTCTGACACTTAATTTTGGATATCTTCCAAAGATAGCTCAGAGATAATCAAAAACAGAGATTTACTTCTGACACTTAATTTTGGATATCTTCCAAAGATAGCTCAGAGATAATCTAGACATAGATTTACTTCTGACACTTAATTTTGGATATCTTCCAAATATAGCTCAGAGATAATCGATAAAACAGAGATTTACTTCTGACACTTAATTTTGGATATATTCCAAAGATAGCTCAGAGATAATCAAGACATAGATTTACTTCTGACACTTAATTTTGGATATCTTCCAAAGATAGCTCAGAGATAATCAATACAGAGATTTAATTCTGATACTTAGTTCCGGATATTCCCCAGAGATAGTTCAGAAATAATCAAGACAGAGATTTAGTTCTGACACTTAATTTTGGATATCTTCCAAGGATGGCTCAGATATAATCAAGACAGAGATTTAGTTCTAACACTTAATTTTGGATATCTTCCAGAGATAGTTCAGAAATAATCGAGAAGAAGATTTAGTTCTGATACTTAGTTCCGGATATTCTCCAGAGATAGTTCAGAGATAATCAAGAGACATTCAAAGATCTAAATCAGTTACTACGAACGGTGCTGACATGGTCAATCTCCAACAAATATGAAGGATTAGTCTAACGCACAACTCATTCTTCAACCTAACGCACGGTTTTCCAGACATCTGAGGATGCAATTGAGATTAGTCTAACGCACGACTTATCCTTCGACCTAATGCACGGTTTTCCAGACATCTACGGATGCAAATTGGATCTAATCTGACGTACGACACATCCTTCGACCTAACGCACGGTTTCCCAGACATCTGCTGATGCAAACCAGACCCAGTCTAACGTACGACTCAACCTAAGTCTATTTCTCAGGAACGGTCTAACGTACGACGTATATCGACTCTCAAGTCTATCAATTTGGATGGCATCTTCAAGCTCATCTCAATCATGCATTTTCTCCAAACACCTGGATGGCATCTTCAAGCCCATCTCCGAAAAGTTCTTTCATCATCAGTAAGGGCAAATTTCTTGGTATTCTAGTGTTCAATCCTCTTCTACCTTCAGATTCCGACAGGCATACAGGCCAATCTACATCTTCAGGCTTAAGAAGATTGAACAGGGGCAACTGTCATACCCCAAAATTTGCCCATCATAATCTCAAGACATTATGGCTCAAATAGTCTCAGCTCCAATGGATCAGGAAGCAAGCATGCATATCTTCTCCCAAATAAAGACCCGTAATATCATTCATTCATTTTTTATAACGTTTATTTATTTTATTTGGGTTTCATTCACTTAAAGCCTAAACAAACCAAATAAATATTAAAAAATATTTGAATTAATCTATGAGGATTTATTTTAATCATTCAAGGGGACCGTGAACAAATTATTGTCTATTCTCATGTTTTCATTTATTTAAAGCCAAATCAAAATAAAATAAAATTATAGTTTAGCAATAGGAGATAAGCTAGGGTCCAAGCCCATTCTCTAACCTAATTTCATCTATTATATATAGATAACAATACAAGTCATTAGGGGGAGGACTTTTCCACAATCCTAACTTATTTTCTCACGCACAGAAACAACTTTCTAACACTTTTTTTTACCACTCTTTCTCTCTCACGAGAAGCAACAAATCACCATCCCACTTTACAATACACTAACAATCCCTCATTCTCACGTTACTGTTGCTGCAAAAATTGAGTAAAAAAGTCAAACATCATCACCTTCATACCATCCCTTGTCACGTTTTCAAAACCAATTCACACCACCATACATGTTCCTTACCATACAAACCCATCTTCATTCCCATGTAAACATAAACCGACTGCTGACAAAACACATAACTGATTCAAACACTTGAAATCGAACCTCCCTCTGCTTTCATCCTTCGGCAACAAAGCTCGCTACTTCAATCAATAAAAAAAACAGAGCATGATGATTACCGGCAAATGATTCCCGCAATCAACTTTCACAGTCTCAGAATCATCGATACCGAATCATAACAAACAATTGATTCACCGATTCAAATCAAGCTCACATCTGAAGGTTCATACCAAGCCTTGATTCGGCTTGGATTCGTAACACGTTCACCTTCATCGTTGCATTCACAACGAACAGCTCGTAGACATCATCGTCATCACCGCGACACTCTCGGCAAAAATAACGCTATAACAATACAAAGTTGTTTGTTCTGAAGAAAGGAAAAGACGATAGAAGGGACAATCTACCAAAGGTGAAAATTGAAACGCGACAAGTATCACTTCGCGATCTCAACACGACAACGTTCAAGGCTTCGACAACATAACACATATTCACGTCAAATCGACACCTCAGAGAAACAACATCGGGTTTAAGCCTCATCTTCACACCGATCCGCAAATAGTAACCGGAGCGGAGAACATCATCATTTGCAATTTATTCGGTTCACATACAACACCGCCGCTGCCCAGATCTGAGCCAGCGCAACAATCATCAGCCCAGGACCTCATCGCCGATTTCAGTAAGAAGCCAGTACCACCAGGATCTCTCCACCGTCGACATCGCACCACGTGGTCAGTCGCAACTGCCTCCGCCGGAAACAACCAATCCGACACCGACGATGCCCCTTGCAGGTACTCTCTCCGATCCGCTTCGGCTTGACTTCTTAGAATTGCTTTTTATTTCTTAATTCAGGTAATCAATTTATGGGGAAGAATTGAAAAGAGAGAAGAACATTGTTGTTGAAGAGAGGATCGATGAAAGAGATAAGAGGATATGTTTGTGATTCTCTCTTGTATGTGATTCAACGCCACTTTGACTGGATACTTTGACTGCTGAACATCCAGGTTTGTTTCTTAGTTATTTATTTTTATCGATCATCCTAACAACTAATTTAATTACCACAGATGGTAGGATGTTGTTTTGGCAACCCAGGGGTCACGAGTTCAAATCATGGGAAAGACATATATTTCCTTTTTAATTCATTGCAGGTTCGACGCGCGTCATGTGTACACCCTTAGTTTTGTACCCTCAGATCTCAACCGTCAGATCATCATACAACAAGATCCAACGCATGCAAGGAGGCAGGGTCATTATGGATCCTCAAAGTTGCGCCACACCCAATCGCAGCAGCTAAGTTTCTTTTCTTTATTTCTTTTTAATATTTTGGTAATTTATTTTTTCTTTCTAATTTCTTTTTATTCACTCATTTATTTTCATAAAATTGATTTTTCTTCATAAGAATTTTACATCATTTATTTATTTTAATCAAAAATCGATTTTCTTTATAATTCTTTAAATTTAATTTTATTTGTTTATATTTTAAAATAATTAGAGTATCAGGATTAACCCTATAATTGTAGATTTTATTTTGGCTTATCTATTCAATCGAACTTTCGATTCCATGAACCTTTTAGGGTTTGTTTAATATCATTTTATATTTTTTTCGTCTTTTGACTAAAATAGGGTTCGTATCAATAATCGATGAATCTGCCATGCACTAAAAATATTTCTTTTTTTTTTATGTGCCTTTTCAGGGTTGGCTTTTCAGGTGCCTTCTGACTACGCGCCTCGCCTTCTACGAAGCTAAGTCCCGACTTTACCCTTCTTTATTATTTTATCATTTAAATATTCATTTGCCTTATAGGGTTAAAAACCTCGAAAGTCAAAGGACTATTTTACACTGACGTGCCTTGCCTTTTTGCCTTTTCAGGATTAATCTCGAAGCTACCTTCGACCGCCACTCAAATTCAAAATGCAAAGCTAAGTGCCTTTTTATATATTTATTCTTAATTTCTTTATCTTTTATTTTTATTAGGGTTAGCAATGTTCACCTCCGAACCGATAATGCACTCACCCCATTTTGTTTGCCATTTTTTCTACCTTTTTCAGGGTTTGCCAATTGCCAAAACCTCGAGTATCGGTAATCCTAAACCCTAATCTTAATTATTACATGTGTTAGACCTATTAATGTTATTATCCCGCTGGTTTCAATTCCCCTTTCCTCCGCTGGTTGCAACTTCCCTTCCCCCATTATCATTGTTAATATTAATTGTGTGGTTAGTAATTTAGGGAGTGCAACTATGAATCGAATTAGAGTCACCTAATTACAAGATAAATATTATCTGAACATAATCACGTGATTGGTGCACACACTCACCTTTAGGGTAACCTCTTCTGTTGCCTGTTGCCTCTAAGTGTACTAAATAGTCAAGTCCTTCGATTCCGAGGATACCTAAGCAAAACAAATATTACTCTCAGTTCACCATCATAAGATCATAGTCCCTTCGAAGTTGCCTTAACAAATGATCTTGTCCCTCGATGTTGCCTCGGTAAAATGATGATTTGTCCCCATTGCTAAGGTGTTCTCGCATGATGCCTAAAAAGATAAAATGACTATCATATCATTCCCTTAGACTACCTGCCCTCTTTATGGCAAGGGACACTCTTGTGGCGAACGATAAACCTTGATGACCCTTAACATCCAATTGAAAGACTTTTCTGCCCTTAGAGTGATTTCACCTTGAAACCATACTCTATGTCCTAGCCTAAACTAGGGAGATTCTTTGCACGAAGCCCAATAAGAGGCTATGGGCATCCTAGTATTGTACTAAGTTGAACAAGTATATATAACATGAACAAACACATGAACAAGTATGAACAAACATGGACAAACATGAACAAGTATGATCAATTACATATATATGACAAAGTGTGTGTATACAATGGAGTTTATGAAGGAAATATACCTGTAAGGATGATCCGTTTGTATACACGAGGGCTTGGGACTTATACTCGGGGAGAGGCCCATTGAATTTATTCAAAAGCTATGTAAACAAGTATTTACAAAAGGGCTTGGGACTTATACCTACATGGATGCCCATGGTATTTTTGGGAAGATTTAAAGAAAACCTTCATTTTTGGTTTGTTATTCGAGGCTAAAAATCAAATTGATCGAGGTATGTACAAAAAGGTGTATATACAATGAAATACCTAATTTCATGTAAGGGAATTGGACTTACACCTATGTGGAGGCCCATGTTTTATTTTATAAAACATGGTTAATTGTTTTATAAACAGACGCAAAATTTCGTCGTTTGAAAATAGTTTGAAAGTTTTGTTTTGAAAAAAGTTTTCTGTTTAAAAAAAAATTGTACAAAGAAAAAGGAAAGGGACTTACACTCTCTAATATTCGAGAGGCCCATGTTTTTTAAAAATCAATTGATCAATCCAAAAAAAGATTTAATCAATAGTTTCTTCTGAAAAGAAAACCAAAAAGAAATGGTTTATCGTTTTAAAAAACCGTGATCGTTTGCTTTAAAACAGTTTGAATTTTGAAAAAAGTCAACTTAATTAAGATGAAAAACAAATTTCATGCTTAATTAAGACCTAAGTAATTAGGGTTTGATCAAAAAATATTTACAAATGATTAAGTTTTAAAAATCAAGTGAAAACAAAATTTAAAGTATTAAAAAGAACACTTAAAAACATGTCATTTTAAACCTAATTAAAAATGTATTAAATAAATATGTTTTTGTGATTTTTTTTATATTCATAAAATATATATATTAAATATGAAGTGTGCAAAAAATGAAATAAAAATAATTAATTTTGATTGGTTAAATAATTAATTGAAGTTGTGTGAAAAATCAAAGAAAACAAGTGATAAAAAAGAGGTTTTGGCCCCTAAGGGTGTTGAACCCACGACCTGGAGGTTGTTTCTCAAAACAAAAGTCAATTGAGCCACGCTTGTGGCTTGTAACATACACGCGTCCATCTAGTTATATTAAAAAACAAAAATTTGAATTTTCTGAACAAAAAAACGTGCCAAGAACGCCATCCCCATTTGATTTTGAAAATCTTTGAAACTGGATTGTTTTGATCGAGTAGATAGTCTATCTCACTCGTTTTTCATAAGGAACATGATGGTGATCTTTAATTTCATTTATTTTTGCTCTAAGATGGTTAATTTTTACATGAACATGAAGAACCCTAATTCTGAGATTGATCATGAAATCGTGTATGATTGATGAATTATGAAATTGATTGAGGGTTATTGATCAGTGATAGTGCAGAAACAAGATTGCAACTCAATTTTTCATTTATGATGCATGTATGATAGAGTTTGAAGTTCATGAGCACTTACCTTAAAAATGGCAAAACTGGAAATCGAATTTGAGCCTGGAGGTGTTACAAATGTTGTTGCTCGATCTGGACAACTTCAATGGACCTTAGGGAACATGTTTGAAGGCTTGGAACAACCTGAATTCATTTGAGCATGGTCATGGAACCTGATCTGCAGAGCTTTGGAGTATGAATCGAATTTGAAGATTCAGAGGTTACAGGTCATGGATGATGGTTGGGATAGCTCACATATAGTATGTGGAATGTGTTTGGATGGTTAGCTTGGACATAATTGGCCTGGAATTGATTTTGGCATGATAAGGCTAGTGTTATGCATATTTGGAGGTTGAAGATTGATTCTGAGATTTGAGGTATTTTGGGGTGTTTCTATGGTTCAAACAACTTCCAAATGATGTTTATGAGTTGTGGGAAACATCACTTTGCTCAGAACTTCAATGGTTTAGAGGTTGGAAATTCTACCTCTTTGAAACTTAAGAAACTTGCAATTCAAGAAAGAAAGAGAAAACCTATAATTTGTGAGGTTTTGGTGTGATTTTGAATGAAGTTTGGACCTCTATTTATAGGCCAAGGATTCTGAATACAAAGCCTTGCAAGTTGATCAAAGAATGGTGATTTGGCATTTGGAGATAAAATGGAATCTTTCACATTAAATGCAAATGGTTAAAATGACTTAACCATGGTTAATCTTCCAAGCTTCTTATCTCCTTACAATCTGATCTTCAAATCAGAAAATATCTCTCAATTATTGCATTGATGTATCATTACTTGCATTATAGGTCATATACTATTGAAACTTAGTGAAAATGGTTTGGAATTTCATGCATAATGTTCACTAATGTCAAAATTCAAAACCATAGCTATGATCCATATTTTTTCATGCTCTTGGACATTTTGGAAAGCTCATGTTATGTACTTCAAAACCCTAGTTGAAAGTTTCTTCAAGACCTTTAAGGAAATGGGTGAAAAAGATCCATGAACTTTGAAGAAAGTGAGATTTAAAGTGAAATTTTCAAAAGATACCAACTTTGAAGCTCCATATCTCTTAAATGGTTGATCTTTTGGAAACATATTTTATGTGACAAAGTTGTTTATTGGATCAAAATCTACAACTTTCATGTTGGAAGTTTTTTTCAGTTTGTAGGTGAAATTTTGAGTTATCCCCTTCCAAAGTTTGGAAAAAACCATTGAAAAACACTTAGAAAATTTTCTAAGTATGAAAGTCAAACTTTTGACTTTTTGATTCTTGATTGATTTTACTTGATCAAATGACTTCATATATCATATATTGATGATTTAAAACTTCAAAAGTCATGGTTTACCAAAATTTCCAAAAAGTCAATGGTGATCTTGTACAGTTGACTTTTTCAAACGAATCGCGTTTCTGGAGATTTCAAATGAACCAGGCTATCCTCACCAAATGAGTGGTATGAATGGATCACATTGATTTATTGGAGGAACTTGAGCCATGGTTTAAGTTGTGGCACCATGTTCTGATTAAAAAGTCAGTTGTTCAGGTGAATTAGGTCAAAAACCCTAATTGTCGACCTGATGAAATTGATGACTGTGAATCTTGAATTGAGATACAATTTCCATTGGATATTGTCATAGGGATTATTCGAAGATGATTGAAACATTTGAGTGATCCCCTGGGGCCTTTTAGGGTTTCCCAAATGTGATCCCTGATTTCAGTCCCTGATAGTTCAAAACCCTAGTTTGATGATTTGAAATTTCAATGTTGATCAATCCTTGTGTTGGAGATGTCTTGAGCCAATAGATTAGGTCAAAATGATGTACTTGGGGTCTTGAGATCATGTCCCAAGCCATAAGGTCAAATTCTGAGCAAAAGTCAAGAGTATGTTGTCCCTAGTCAAAACCCTAATCTGGTTGATTCAGAGCCTTTGAGCTTGTTGAAATGAACCTTTGAGGACCAAATGTTGATTGTTGATGAAGATGATTCATTTGAGATGAAGGGAGAATAAAAACCTAATTGATTTTTACTTGTACTAATGAGTGATTTCTTGTTTAAATCCGGCTGAGTCACAAGTAGCAAACACAAGCTATGCAATTTGTTAGAGATACAAATGATGCATATGAAATGATATGAGGTGGTATCTTAGGTCAAAATTTGGGGTATGACAGTGTTCAATGCATCTTTGATGCTACATTGATGATATTTGCTGGTTTTGTGATGGAAATTTCGTGCTCAAGTTGATGTGTGACTATAAGGTGTTTGTCTATTTGTTCAAATCAAGTTTCATGCCTTTAAATGATGTTTTTGCTGAAATTTACACTGATGAAATCGATTTCCTTAAGGCTGAAATCGATTTCATGTTGTACGTAAATTGTTTTTTTTGAAAACTGCACTATGGAAATCGATTTCCCCCTGCATGAAATCGATTTCCTGCTGGCAGAATGTGGTTTTTGCCTTTTTTATGCTTGTTTTGGTTTCCTTCTTCCTCCACTTCATTAATATCATTGGATCTAGGATGTTGATAGGTTTGAAATGACCAAATTCATAATATTAGATGAATGATATTAATGATAGTGTGAGTTGATTTTACTTTATGCATTTTATCTTTTTCTTCTCATTCTTTTTCTTTTGATCGATGAAATTCTTAATACCTTGAGAATTCTTATGCATTCTTGGTAAAGACTAGATCGTTACCTATTTTCTTTTCGTGCGGTATTGCTTTCGGAGAGTGATCTACATATCGCTTCTCTCGCATGCATTAGCACATAAAGTTTTGACCGGCCTCGTTGTTGGGTGATTTCTGCTATTTTTCTTTTGTCCACTTGGACCATACGTTACTTTTATGCTAAAACACTAATAATCAACCAAAATCTAAAAAACACATAAGGCTGTCTTTTGGGCTATTGGTTACTATCCTGATCATCTTGGAGATTCGGACTTATGGACTTAGTGCCTCTGGACCTTTATTCTGTTATTACTCTGTTGTTATTCTGTCTGTCTAGCATTGGATTGTTGTCTGTTTGTGTATGCAGGTATTTCCTTGAAAGTCCTTGATGGTTAATTCCAAGGCATTGAGATAAGGATTTTACCCGAAAACAGCCGTTACTCTGCCCGATTTTCGTCAGAATTTTAATGTGCTTAATGCAAAGTGGTGCTAAAGATAATAAATTCATCTGGATCCCCAAGTGTTAATGTGTTGGTATTGATAAGTCCAAAGGATGGGAAATCTTCCTTGACTCATAATGTCAAGTGTTGGCTTCTTATTTCGGTTAGACCGTTCTTTTCCTTAGCTTTTATTTTATGCACTAGGTTAGCCTCTTCATCTCCTCCCACTTCTTAGATTTTCAAAATCTTCTCCCTTTTTCCAAAATATTCTTATGTTTGCAACCTTTTCAAAACCTTTTCTTAAAAATATCTTTTGCCCTTAATGGCTTTTTCTTCAAAGTTTAGACACTGTTAATTGTCGAAACGAGTGGTTATACCCCACGATTTTGAAATTGATTGATATAATGAGATCTTTTCCGCATGAGAGAGCTAGTGGCATACTCGTTTATTTTATCCGAGTTGGAGCCCTTCTTTCATTTGCGATGCAAAGAACTCGTTTGTTCTCATGCTCAAGATCAATGGCTGAGTATTTCTCTCCGACGACGATAAGGTGTTTATTTATTTTTAAAATGTTTTCCCTTTAAGCGGAACTACATTAGCTCTGTCCATTGCACTGAGGAGGTATGTAGGCACAAGGCTTAACGTCTTGCCGAGCTTATTTTAAAAATAAAACAAACTCTTTTTTAGCACACACGACACAGATTTTCAAAAAGGTTCCTGTGGAGTACCATAGATATGAGGGGTGCTTTAAACTTTACCCTCATATAATCAACACCCGTACCTGAGATCTCTTTCTGGTTTTAAAAACAAAACTTTGGGTTTTACGTTCTTTTCCCTTTTCCTTTGGAAACAATAAAGCGCGGTGACAATTTCAAACGAAATATTGATTTGAGTCAATTCATGGCTTCGATATCAGATTTTCCCCGCTACAGTTCATAGAAAAGAATGTCTTAAAGAAGACCACCTGGAGAGGTTCCTGAAGAGGATGACAATTCGTCTTAAATAAGACTGCTGAAGATATTCCTGGAAAGGATGATGAATGTCTTTAGAAAAGACTACCTGAAGAGGTTCTTAGAAAGGATCATAAGATTTGTCTTAAAGAAGACTACCCGGAAAGGTTTTCTCTTTTTTTAACAAAGGATAAGGGATGTCTTAAATAAGACTGCCTATCATCACTAACGGTGCTGACACGACCAATCTCCAACAAATACTTCTCAATATAGTGGATTCAGTCTAACGTACGACTCATCCTAATTATATCCTTCAGATACAATCTAATGTACGACGTATCCTAACTCTCAAGTCTATCAAGCTGGATGGCATCTTTAAGCCCATCTCAATCAAGTCTCCCAACATCTAGATTGCATTTTTAAGCCCATCTCCGAAAATTCCCTTCACCATCAGCAAGGGAAAATTTCTTGGTATTCTAGTGTTCAATCCTCTTCCACCTTCAGATTCCGATAGGCACACAAGCCAGTCTACATCCTCAAGTTTAAGAAGATTAAACAGGGGCAGCTGTCATACCCCAAAATTTTCCCATCACATTCAGTCCACCTGACTTTCAAATGCTCAAAGATCTTCAATTGCTCAAAGCTACCTATCTCCTAAACAAGTGCCTCTAAATTAGGGTTTTGCTTTCCTCACAGTAAAATCAGGTTCTAAGACCTCAAAAGAAACCCATGGTCTCTCATATGCCTCAAAGGACCCTCATGCCAAATTGCAAGCTCTGATTCATAAGATTATTCAGTCAAGAGTTTAAATGGTCAACAATCGATTGATTTGACCTAAAAGTCAACGATGGTCAAAGTACAGTCAAAACTCCTGATTTTTTGTCAACATCCTTATATTGAAGTATCATTCACCATTATATCAAGTATTGATCATGGTTCATCAAGAAAAGATCAAAAATCAACAAATTCAAAAGTTTCTAAATTAGGGTTTTGATTTAAAAGTCAACCCAACTTTGACTGATCATATCTCCCTCATACTTTATCAGAAATTACTCAAACAAAGCCTATTCTCAAGGAAATTTCATTCTCTACAACTTTGATGTTGGGCTCGAGGTTAAGAAATGCTTCCGCATAAGCGATATGAGCCAATACATTACAGGTCCTTCTAGAAGATCGCAAAAAGCTGTTTTTTGTCAGGAGCAATATCATCAAGATAAAATCTCCAAATGAAAAATATGTTCTAAAGTGGCCTGAAGAAGACACCTTGGGCTTTCCAAAAAGTCCTATAACATGTTCATATCACAAAAAATGAAGGATATATGAGGCTCAGAAGTTGGTCAATTTTCAAGAAACACACAAAATCCTAATTGCATAATTTTGTATTTTTGGACTAATGGGCCTATAATTTTGAGTTGTCCACGAAATCTTAAGCCCAAAGGGAGTCCATGGATCAAATAGTTTTATTATTATGATATTATTTCATTTGCATTTGATTTTAATAATTTAAAATCAAATAAAATCAAATAAATCATAAGATAATCATATGGTTATGGAATTAGTCTTTTTCCTTGATCAAGATTTGAATAAATTTTATTCATTGGCTGAGATTAAAAGAGAAATATGCACAAAATAATAGAAGGCTCAAAATAGTAATATTTGGTGCAATATTGAATAAAAATTCTCCAAGATTTCTCTCACCAATTACACGATATTTTGCCTAAAATTTCAACCCTAAAAACCCTCTATATATACACCGCAAAACCTAATGAGAAGGAGGATAAGAAGATGCGTTCATAACGTGATACCATATCTCCAAAGTTTCAAGCTTTTTAGGGTGATTCACAAGAACAATCTACAGCCACTTTCAGAGCTAATCTGGTTGGAAGGTCAAAGTTAGCTTTATTTTTCTGCCTATCCGATTGGACAACGCACGTACAGGGAGGGACCACTTTGACTTTCCAATTCATTAATCGCTTTTATATTTATATATTGTTGCCTATTTGAATAATAAATTAAAGGTTTGGTGTAGCTGGCAAGGAGGTCGTAGATGTCACTTGGAAGTCTTGGGTTCAATCCCTAGGAAAGACATTTTTTCCTCAAATTAGTTGAATACAGATCCAGCGCGTACTGTCAATCCAGGTGTAGCATTCACCCTTAGACATCCACCAATGGATGTATAGGAGCGCTGATCCAAGGGTCCAAACAGCAGCGTTCCACAGTACTCCTTCAATGATCAACCACACCTGATCCCAGCTAAGTTTCTTTAATTTTTTTTTTCAATTACATAAACCTTTTTCTTTATTTCTTTTTTTCTTATTTTTACTTATTTAACTTGTTTTATTTAAACATTTATTATTATTATTATTATTATTATTATTATTATTATTATTATTATTATTATTATTATTCCATATAGCCTTTTAATTCGTTTAATCGAAAACTCGACTTTCTTCATAACATTAAAATAATTGTTTTTAACAATAAAAATTATTACTTTGGTATATACTTTTAATCAATTAAACATTTGTTAACCTCGAGGCATTTATAAATCTTAATAGCCTTAGGTTTGTTGGTAGGTGTTGACCGTTAACCCTGGTTAACTTTTGGCCCTTTCAGGGTTTGTTTTTGCGTTACCCTTTTTTTTGGCCTCGATCCCTGTTTTAATCTGCCACGTTATAATTGTTGGGTATTTTAATGCACTAATACAAATTTCTTTTCTTTATGCCCAAATATTCAGGGTTAATCAAAGATCTTCCTACTACGTACCATACCAATCAAAAAGCTAAGTTCTAACCCTTTTCTTATTTAAGTGCTATTTTACCTTTTATTTTATTTTAATTTTTGCCTTATAAGTTAAAATTAAGGTTTATTTTCAATACCAAGGAATTTCTCCTACACTCACCCCTATTATTTCCTGTCTAATTCTCAGATGTTCAGAGTCAATCAAAGGTTCGAGGAAGATCAAGGCATTCGGAGATGTTTATACTAATTATTTTTCCTTCTTATTTTCTGCCTTATTTCCGCTTCCTCGCAGGTGTTTATTGTAATAACGTTGGACTTTTATCTTTCCGCTTTTAATTTCCGTATGATATTAACTGCGTGGTTAGTAATTTAGGGAGTGATGACCATGAATTGAATGTAGATCACCTAATTACAAGATAAATGTCATCGAAGTTAACCACATGATTGTGCACCCACACACCTTTAGGGTAGTCCCTCTGGTTGCCTTGTTGCCTTATTACTGTTGCCTTGTTGCCTTAATTTTGTTGCTTAAGAATAGTCAAGTCCCTCGATTCCGAGGATACCTAAAGCAAATGTTGCCTTCAAAGTTATTGAAACTCCCTCGAAGCTGCCTCGGTAAAATGTGATGATTGTCCCAATTGCTAAGGTATCCTCGCATGATGCCTAAAAAATTAATGACTATTATATCCTTCCCCTAGACTGAAGGATAGTAAAACACTTAGAAAGGGGGGGGGGTTTGAATAAGTGTAGTCTAAAAACTTGAACGATAAAAACAATTTGCACAATTATTTTTATCCTGGTTCGTTGTTAACTAAACTACTCCAGTCCACCCCCTTTGAGTGATTTACCTCACCTGAGGATTTAATCCACTAATCTCAACAAATTACAATGGTTATCCACTTAGCCCACGACTAAGTCTTCTAGAGTCTCCTGATCACAACCTGATCACTCTAGGAACAACTGCTTAGACACAAGCTAAGAATTTCTAGAGTATCCTGACCACCACGTGATCACTCTAGTTACAATTGCTTAGACACAAGCTAAGACTTCCTAGAGTATCCTGATCAAACCTGATCACTCTAGTTACTTAGAACTTAATGTAATCAAATTCTAAGAGTATTACAATGCTTCTGAAAATCTATAATCACAACAGTGATATTTCTCTTAAAGTTTAAGCTTAATCTCACTAATATATTACAACAGCAATGTAGTGAGCTTTGATGAAGATGAAGTTTGAGAGCTTTTGATTTGAACAGCGTTTCAGCAAGTATTCTAAGAGTTGGTCAGAATTCGTAACATAGCTTCTCATCAGAACTTCATATGTATACGCACTTGAGAAGATGACCGTTGGGAGCATTTAATACTTTGCGTAATCCGTACAGCATTGCATTTAATGTTTCCCTCTTTTGTCAACTACCTCGAGCCATGTTTGCGCTGTGTCTACTGACGTTGCCTTTAATAGCTTCTAACGTTCCTTTTGTCAGTCAGCGTAGCCTGCCATCTTGTACTTGCTTCTGATCTGATGTTTGTGTATACAACGTTTGAATATCATCAGAGTCAAACAGCTTGGTGCAGAGCATCTTCTTGTCTTCTAACCTTGAAGTGCTTTTGAGCGTGATACCATGAGAACTTCAGTGCTTCTGCTTCTGAACTCAAGTTCTTCTGATGCTTCCATAGACCCATGTTCTGATTCTGCTTGACCATCTTCTGATGTCTTGCCAGACCATGTTCTGATGTTGCATGCTGAACCTTCTGAGTCAGTGCTTCTTGCGCTGAATTTGTGCATACTCTTTGTATAATTCCTGAAACGGAAATTGCATAGTATTAGAGTACCACATTATCTCATACAAAGTTCATATCCTTGTTATCATCAAAACTAAGAATATTGATCAGAACAAATCTTGTTCTAACAATCTCCCCCTTTTTGATGATGACAAAAACATACATAAATGATATGAATTTGCAATCAGAAAGAACAGACGGCTAAAGACAATTAAACAGCTATAGCATAAGCATATAGACGATGTGTGAATATGTCTCCCCCTGAGATTAACAATCTCCCTCTGAGATGAATATACTCCCCCTGAAATTAATACTAGAAGAATTTTATAAATAAAAGACTTCCCTGAGTATTTCAGTAGAGACGTTCACATATGCTTTTATCTTCAGAACATTCACAACTTATGAATCTTGCTTCCGTAGGACAGCTTCAGAACTTGAATTTCTTTAGATCCTCAGAACATCCACGGCTTCTGATTCCTGCTTCCATCGGACAACTTCAGAACTTGAATTTCTTCTTGAATCATTGCATGCTAGATTGTATCAAAACATTGTTGAATGTACCCGAGCATCATCAGAGCATCTCTACATCCTGAAATGTTACAGAACAAAACTAAACGACAAAAGTCAGCATGAATGAATCAGAACATAGAATATGTTTCAGAACATATAATATGTATCAGAGCAGTTAGACATAATGTTTCAGAGCATATTTTGTAATTAAAAACATGCATCAGAACATATAAGGAATAGAAATGAAGGTATATTCTATCATCAGAATATCTGAACATTCTTCCTTCTTGCTTCTGATCTTGAAGCTTTCTAGCACTCAGCTTGCTTCAATTTCCAAAAGCCCGATTCTTTATAGAATTGCTTTTCCTCATCTGTTTGCTTCTTATGTTGAGCTTAAAAGATGATCTTTAATTCCTGGACAACACTTAGAAACACAGAGATCTTGCAAATTCTGTTAGTGGTGTAGGGACTTTCTTCCCTGTAACTGATAATATTAATCAGATCATTTATCACCATTTTCTCCCCCTTTTTGTCATAACATCAAAAACATAAAAGATTCAGATGAAAAGCAAAGGACAATAGGAAAGAAACAAAATGAAACTTTTTCATTGATTGGAAAGAGGAAGTACACAAAAAGATGCAGAACAAGCAGATGCAACAAGGAAAGAAACTACAAAGACTCAAAGACTAAGATCCTAGCCTAGACACAATCTGCGCCAGCATGTCATGAATCCTGTCAGTGCTTGCAGTTTGCCTTGCCATGAAGGAGCGAAACTCAGCATTGGTTGTTTCTTGCTTGTCCAAACGAGAAGCCAACTTAGCTTGATTCTGATGTAGAGCTTCCAAAGTCTTCATCTGAACTGAGGGTTCACCAAAAGAAGAAGCGCCAGAACTTCTGCCAACAGGGACAACAATCTCAACAGGGCGATCTTCTGGAAGGTCTTCAGCTTCTGCACCTTCCATCTCAGCATATTCTGGTACAGGCAACTCAGAAGCTCCAACTTCCAACTCCTGAAGAATAGCTACTAGGTTTGTTGGAGGAGTTGGACCATCAACTTTTGCAGGATAAACCACTTCTGGAAAGACCATGTGAGGAGCGCTTTCAGAAGGGTTCATTCTGAACCAATTAAACAACCATTGAAAATATCCAGTCAGCACTGGATTCCTTGGTCTCCATACCACGATGTCTCTGCAGGGATTTCCTTCTTCCATCTCATCTACAGGTATCCTTTCTTCAAGAACTCTTCTGTTCCTGATGAGATGGTGATAGCTGCTTTCACCAGCTTCCAAAAGAAAACCACGAGCACTAGGTGCTTCAGTCATGATCCTTCTCTGGACATCCATAGCCCTAACCAGAAAATCCTGGCGAAAGGCTTCCCAGAGGTTGCAGGTAGCAGGCTCATCCATATGGTTAAGGTGTGCAGCACCCAGAATCTCCAACCAGCTATTTACATCTGAGTGTAAAAGCTTTAGATAGGTAATAGTGGTAGGTGTTGGAGGGTTGACGGTGAATCTGGAATCAGGATACACAAAGTTGTAGGGGTTAGGTGTTCTGGTGGGAAAGGGTGTGAGAGAGGTGAGGAGATATCTGTGAGATGGGTTGAGGAGGATGGGATATCAGACGGTGATGATGGTGGTTGCAGAGAGATGAGTGAAGAGGATGAGGTGGTGGAGGTCTGTGAAGAGGGAGGTGATTGAGGGATACCTTCAAAGGGTTCAAACACACGTCTAGAGTAGTTTCTAGACATCATAGCTTCAAAAGGATTCACCTTGAGAGGATCGTAGGTGATCCTTGTCCTTTTTGGTTCGTTTTCAGATTCTTCGGTTGCCTTTCTCTTTTGTTTATGATATGTTGCTTGGTTTGATGAGTTTGACGAAGGATTCATGGTGAAGTTGCAGATAGTGAAGAACCGCTAGGGTTTATGATATGAATGCAGAGAGAGAGAGAGAAAGCGAAAAATGAAACTAAATGCAAGAGAGAGAAATAAAAGAGGGAAAAGAAACGTTTGAAGAATATAAAAGAAAAGAAATAAAAAGAAATGATGGATAACATTTAATGTTACGTGACATGAGGAGAGATAATTATGACAAAAGAAGTGATTAGCACAGTTACCTAAGTAGGCGTCCCCTCAACTGCACGCATGCTTGTCCAGATATAGTGAATACGTGTTCATTTTCTGGAGAGACTGGTGACAGCTGTTTTTCTTTAAAAGAGCTTCTGAATCAACTTAGATAATGACACGTTAGAGATAACAGAATCAGAGTTTCTAATTGATTAGTATCAGAACTTCTTATGGCTGCCTAGTCTTAACACATTTCAGAAGATACTCATACAAAGATCTTTTCATCTTCTTATTCTGGGAACAAGTCCATACTGATATTCATCAGAATGAACTTAAACCTATCTTCAGCAAGGGGTTTTGTAAAGATAGAAGCCCATTGATGGTCTGTATCCACAAAGTTTAAAGATATAACACCCTTCTGAACATAATCCCTTATGAAATGATGTTTAATCTCAATATGTTTAGCTTTTGAATGTAAGATAGGATTCTTTGATAAACATATAGCAGAAGTGTTATCACAGAAGATAGGAATGTTACTCTCATTTGCATCCAGCTCTATTTCATGGCTTCTCAAGGCACTGATAAGTTCTTCCAAAGAAACCTCATTCAGATTCTTGGCAATCTTGAATGCAGTCACCATTGGACCTCATCTTCTGGGTAAGCTTCTGATGATCTTCTTTACATGATCAGCCTTGGTGTAGCCTTTATCCAGAACTCTCAATCCAGCAGTTAGCGTTTGAAATCTTGAGAACATCTTCTCAATATTTTCATCATCCTCCATCTTGAAGGCTTCATATCTCTGGATTAGAGCAAGAGCTTTAGTCTCATTGACTTGAGCATTTCCCTCATGGGTCATTTTCAATGACTCATATATATCATAGGTCGTTTCCCTGTTAGATATCTTCTCATACTCAGCATGAGAGATAACATTCAGCAAAACAGTCCTACATTTATGATGATTCTTGAAATGCTTCTTCTGATCATCATCCATCTCTTGTCTGGTAAGCCTTACGCCACTAGCTTTCACTGGATGTTTGTAACCATCCATTAGGAGATCCCAAAGTTCACCATCTAGACCAAGAAAGTAACTTTCCAGTTTGTCTTTCCAGTATTCAAAGTTTTCACCATCAAATACTGGTGGTCTAGTGTAACCATTGTTACCATTTCCATTGTATTGCTCATAAGAGCCAGATGTGGATGCAGGTGGATTTGTTGGAATATCACCAACCATCTTTTACTGAAGCGTTTTTCTCTTCCTGAATCTTTTCTAAACACGGTTAAGTGCTTGCACCTTAGAACCGGCGCTCTGATGCCAATTGAAGGATAGAAAAACACTTAGAAAGGGGGGGGGGGTTGAATAAGTGTAGTCTAAAAACTTGAACGATAAAAACAATTTGCACAGTTATTTTTATCCTGGTTCGTTGTTAACTAAACTACTCCAGTCCACCCCTTGGAGTGATTTACCTCACCTGATGATTTAATCCACTAATCTCAACAGATTACAATGGTTATCCACTTAGCCCACGACTAAGTCTTCTAGAGTCTCCTGATCACAACCTGATCACTCTAGGAACAACTGCTTAGACACAAGCTAAGACTTTCTAGAGTATCCTGACCACCACGTGATCACTCTAGTTACAACTGCTTAGACACAAGCTAAGACTTCCTAGAGTATCCTGATCAAACCTGACCACTCTAGTTACTTACAACTTAATGTAATCAAATTCTAAGAGTATTACAATGCTTCTGAAAAGCTATAATCACAACAGTGATATTTCTCTTAAAGTTTAAGCTTAATCTCACTAATATATTACAACAACAATGTAGTCAGCTTTGATGAAGATGAAGTTTGAGAGCTTTTGATTTGAACAGCGTTTCAGCAAGTATTCTAAGAGTTGGTCAGAATTCGTAACATAGTTTCTCATCAGAACTTCATATATATAGGCACTTGAGAAGATGACCGTAGGGAGCATTTAATGCTTTGCGTAATCCGTACAGCATTGCATTTAATGTTTCACTCTTTTGTCAACTACATCGAGCCTTGTTTGCGCTGTGTCTACTGACGTTGCCTTTAATAGCTTCTAACATTCCTTTTGTCAGTCAGCGTAGCCTACCATCTTGTACTTGCTTCTGATCTGATGTTTGTGTATACAACGTTTGAATATCATCAGATTCAAACAGCTTGGTGCAGAGCATCTTCTTGTCTTCTGACCTTGAAGTGCTTCTGAGCGTGATACCATGAGAACTTCAGTGCTTCTGCTTCTGAACTCAAGTTCTTCTGATGCTTCCATAGACCCATGTTCTGATTCTGCTTGACCATCTTCTGATGTCTTGCCAGACCATGTTCTGATGTTGCATGCTGAACCTTCTGAGTCAGTGCTTCTTGCGCTGAATTTGTGCATACTCTTTGTATAATTCCTGAAACGAAAATTGCATAGTATTAGAGTACCACATTATCTCATACAAAATTCATATCCTTGTTATCATCAAAACTAAGAATATTGATCAGAACAAATCTTGTTCTAACATGGACTACATGCCCTCTTTATGGCAGGGACAGTTTTATGGAGAATGATAAACCTCGATGACCCTTAGACATCCAATTGAAAGACTTCCTGCCTTCTCATGGTATGGATTGACCCTTTCGTCCGAAAAGCTAAAAGAACGATCTTTAAAACTTAGGGTAGTTGCTACTAATTGCTTGCTCTAAATTTAAAATCCTTTTCCCACTCTTTTCAAAATCAAATTCAAAAAGACTACGCTTATTTACAAGCTAAAGTTCTTCTTCGGAATCTTTTTCTTCTTCAAAATCTTTTCTTATTCACACTTCAAACATTTCAAACAAAACAAAGTGAGCTAAGCAATTAAGAGCCCATGGATAACCATGGATGCAAAGGGTACTTTACACCTTCCCTTTGTATAACTTACCCCCCGAACTCAAAATCTCATTTAAAAGGTCTTTCCTGTTCTTTTAGCCTTTCCGAATTGGATAAAATAAAAGTCGGTGGCGACTCTTGCTTACCACGACATTTCGATAAAGTCAATTCACTGTATTACAGGTAGTACAGCGACAGATTAACTCGAATATCGTCTCTCAATGACTCTTAATTATTACTAACTGAAATAGAATTGGGGGGGTTTGGTTTGGTGGTCGAAAAAAGTGATTATCAAAAGCAATTATTTAAATAAGCTGTTTTGTGAAATAAGTGATTATGGGATAAGTCAATCTACCGATTCGGTTTCCTACCAATCATCGATTATTATAATCTCACTACCCTAAGCGGATTCCATTCCCGTTCAATTACAATATAATCAATAAGCGCAACAATATTATACGAATTATATTTCCCGTTTGCCGAATTAAGCATTTGGTTAAGCATACAGCGGATTAATGATTAAGCAACGATAAAACGCAAATAAATTGGAAAACATAATCAATCGAATCAAACAATATATATTATGAATATCAAATTAAGCAAAAGATAAACAACATATATAATTGAAGGAAAATGAATTTTATTGCAAAATTATAATAATCTCATAGTTTTGGAACCTGAATACGGTAGATTAACCAAAAGCGATTAGTTCTCCATAGCCATTCGTACCAGCTTCAATCAAAATCGTGAATAGTGAAGAAGGTGAACAGTACCGCGGCTCCTACCCTAAGGGGGAAATAGTACAACCCGTTTTACAATCCAACTGGGTCAAACATACGACCCATACCCAAAACTAATGACCCGAAACTTAAATAAAACTAGTGCTACAACTTCAACGAATTTTTCTGGCCCTGCTACAGTCCGATTCTGACTTCGACTCCAACATAAGAATTGTAGCTTTTTCTCTTAGCTTTCCGGCGATTATTAGAACGCCTCAATCGGACTCTTGGAACTGCAGTTATGATGGTTTCCGTGCAGACTGATAAAGTTGAAAATTAAATACGAAAATAAAATAACAATAAAAATAAATTAAAATATAAAAACATTATAAAATACAAAAATAAGACAAGCAAACCATGGAAATGTATAAGTACAAACGTAGAGGAATGTGCATCAAAATGCACTTATCATGAGGCGTACTTTCTGCTGTGTTAAACATGATGTTGTTTATTTGATAAATTGTTTTCTAATAATGCATGACAGTTGCCACACGTTTTTTTTAAATTAATTGTGGTACCCTTGGTTGCATGTTTTTACTCTGATTATTTTAATAATTTTCGTGGGGTTTAGAAGGGTGTTACAGGATGTATGTAAAATGCAGGGAAAAGAAATAGTTATATTCGCACGTGCCCTACCCCGCTGCCTATGTATCCTTTTTTGAGAAATCAGAGGTACCGTAGCTCGGCTAACTAATTTATGTTTGTTTTGTGTTTTTTAGGTGAACAATTACATTCACACTCCACTGTCCGACCTTTGAAGACTTAAGTTGAGAATGCAGCGAAAATAACATGCTCTTAAGAAAAAAAATCAAAGAGTTTGGTTTGTGTTTTAAATAATGTATGAAAGGATATATAGAATAAAGGGAAGGAAAGGGTAACTTCTACCTAAATTAGCATGCAAAGGGAATGACTATGCTAAACTAGAAACATATGGGGGAAAGCGAATGCAAGCAAAAGTATCACATAAACGAGCTCAGCTCGTGTAGCATACATCTACAAGACACAGGCCAAGTAGTAGAAAAGTGGTCCCGCATTAACCAAGGGGAGTGAGAGATAGAGAAGAGGAGATAGTCTCTCTTAGAAACCAAGCTGTCACACTGTGGGAAAAGGGGTTCCTTAACTGCGGTATCATGTCATCGGGGTAAGAAAAGATCTTAGAGGAACGACGCGTATGTACACCGAGCATCAACATCGAGAGACACAAGCTATAAGAAATGTGGGGGTTTGGCTGCTAAATCCGTCCACTTACCCTCTTGGGGCCTTCGACTCGAAGATCTTTGGCACATGTTCATAGCTCGTAACTTGTAAAAAGTGAGCATAGGAACGACATAGACTGGAAGTTGAGGGGGTCGATTGTGAACCCTCTCCGCTTTCCTTCTCGAGGACTTACAATTTCCTTTGTTATGAATTTATGCAAGCAAAAACATAAATACTCCGACAAAAATAGAGCCTCACACGAGAACTTTCAGATGCAGGATGCCTAGTCTTATGTTTCATATTGTGTATGATGTGGAAAGCGAGAAAGTGATGGAAAGAAATAAAATGAAACGAGATTAATACCAAATGGATTATGATTCATAAGTAGCATCCCGAAAGATGTAAGGAACCCATAGGTCTAAGCTCCAGCTATTAACAACAAGCAAATGGCGTCAGCATGCGCTCCGAGGCAACAAAATCAAAGATGTATAATGTCGGTCGCAAAAATAAATCACAACCGCAACCTACAGGAAACAAGTACGCAACATGTGCAACAAACAAGTATACACCTCATAATGAGGGAAATGAAGTCCAAGAATGGTGTCCCACAAGTAAAGTAGAACACCTGAGCATCTCTGCATGATAAAATGCGGTATCATGTAAATAAAGCTGAATACCGAGCCAAATAACTACATCGGCGTCAAGCTATGGAGTCCTCACACACACTTAGCAAATGCATTAGAAATAACAAGGAAATAACCTAAAATTGTGGAATAAGTCCAATGTATAAAAAACCGAAAAAATAGCACGAAAACGGAACAAAGTGTTGTGTAAAGCAAACAAAGTACATGTGGAACGTATCCGAAATTAGTAAACACAAGCACATTAACAAACAAATACTAATCAAGTATGAATACAAGTCAAATGGAAGTTAAAGAAACTATTTACATGTCAATCGGATCAAAGAAACATCGAAATCGGGAAAAATGGTCAAAAGTTAAACTTGTCAGAATTAAACAAAATTTACACGGTGGCGTATAAATGTGCCAAGGAACTCATATATGCGGCCAGTTTTTATTTAATCGGCCCGAAAGCACGGCTTTCAAAACGGGACAGAACCGAAACCGACTAAAAAATTCGGTCAAAACTGAAAAGTAAGCATGGAATCGAACCTCGAAGTATCATTCTACTCAAGAAACATTATTCACATTCGCGAAAATTCAAAGTGGTTAACAAGATATAGTGTTTTCAATTAAACCCGACGCGTCGCGTCAACTTTGCAAAAGTTTGGAAAAGAGAGAAGTAAGCATGACATGGCAGAAAATTCCAGCACATAATAGCATCAATTAGCATTCAAATAAGATCTATTCCAATTTTACATCCACAATTAAACAACAAGCCAAGTGGGTAACACTATCTTTTCAAATTCTACACTTTTCATAAACCAAATAGAATGAAATGCAACAACAATTACTCCACAGAATTTCGGCATCATTAGTGTTTTAAAATAGTCCCAATTATTCCACAAAAGCACACACAAACACAAGAATTTTACTCATGGCAATTAGTACAAAAAAGCATACAAGTTGCAAACCACACTTTGAAAAAAGGACATGTAGAAATTAGATTTCAAGTGCATGATGTAACACCCTTTTTCTAAATTCTAAATAATACAAATATTCAGAGTATTAGCATGCATACAACAAAAGAGCTTCACATGTTATTTTTATCTTAATGAAAACCTAGAACAATCATACTAACATGCACCTGATCATTTCATAACACAATTTGAAATTCCAGCTCTCATAAAATATGCATATCGCACGCGGAAGAATTCTAACTTCAAATATTTCAATGATTATATCCCATACTAAAATTATCTACCAAATTTATAATAACATATCATACCATTAAATGACATAAGAATCCAACAATAAGAAACATAGCCATCCAGATAATACATCCACAATATCATGTTCATTACAATAAAGATAACAATAAATCCAAACATCAAACAGCATGAGTGTAAACTCGGTTTTTGCGAACTGACTCCTTGTTCTTTCTTTTTTTTATATTTTTTTGTTAGTAAATAAAAATATGCATGATGATAAATGATAATGATCATGATACTTAGAAAAATGATGGGATCTCAGAGGTCAAAAATTTGGGTGCAACAAATGCCCCTATTTAAGTTTCTTCTATCCGGAGACACGATGATTGCAAATCTTCGTTTTGACGTGATTGAAGAGACTTAAATATAAAATACACAATTTTTGAACCTGAGATGCAATGTAATGCTTATGATTATGAATGCATATGATTTCCACGAGATGGAAACAGGACACCACAGGGGAGAAGTAAACAGACTCCGTTGGGGAAAAGGTATGCGTCATCTAGGAATAGAATCGAACTTCACAAAATCAAGAAACAGTCAACAGAAGCTTTCAATAGTAAAACATGAAAGGAACTTTGGATAGGAAATCAACAGAGACGTCGAGAAAGAAAAATCTCTGGAACCCACATCAGAAATAATTCAAGAGTAAAACATGAATGAATTTGGAAAGGAGTATAAATTGACAGAGGCATTCAAGAGTAAAACATGATTGAACATCATCACAGGCAATCAAGACTAAAACATGATTGAATAATCATCAACGGACAATCAAGAGTAAACCATGATTGGATAAAATCATAGGAAATCAAGACTAAAACATGATTGAATAGTATCAAAAGAAATCAAGAGTAAACCATGATTGGATAACATCATAGGCAATCAAGACTAAAACATGATTGAACATCATCAAAGACAATCAAGAGTAAAACATGACTGGACAATATCAAAGGTCATCAAGAGTAAAACATGATTGAACAACATCAAGGGTAAAACATGATTGAGACACCAACCGAGAGTGAAGCACGATCAAACAACATCAAGAGTAAAACATGATTGAATATAAATAAAGATCAATCAATAGTAAAGCATGATTGAATAATATTAAAGGTCAATGCCAAGTAAGTTGGACTTTGATCTCAAGGTAAGATGTTGATAACAACAGGACTTGGAAAAATGTAAATGAGCATGAGTTTGTTTCTATGCATGATGTTAAATTTTTCTATGCATGATGAATGCTCAATGCAATGTAGTTATTTATGACAACTGGGATTGACTCTTTTGTGAGGCAAGATTGGAGCTTTGATTCCTCAACACGGGAATTCTGAAAACTCTGCTTGGAAAGAAGATGCTTGAACAAACTTCTTGTCACACTGCTAACTGTATCAAACAAATGATCCTTTGAGAAGGACTGATAAATTGTGCTTGGGGATTGTTGAAGAAGATTGCCCCTGATTGAATAATTGTTGCAAATTAACAGATCATGGCTTCAGTTGAACTATGTTGGGGATGAACTGATCACGGATTCAACTCTTGAAATGAATGTTGGGAAGACTTGCCATAGTATACATCTTGAAGAGGATATTCTGATCAACAAATCTTGATTAAATGTGTGAATAACAGGATCTTGAAGTAACGTGCCCCTGATAGGATCACTGATCAAGTTTCTCGACTGTTTGAACTTCCTAGAAGATGAGTGCTTACTTGCAAATAGAATGTTCATTCAAGAATGGTAATTTTAATGCAATGCTCTAAACATATTTTTGAAATCAAAGTCACTTTTATATGATGTTATATATGTGTAAAGCAAATGGAATCAGTGGTCAAAACATAAAGGTTAAGACAATCAACGTGAAAGATAAAGCAAAGATATAATATCAACATAAATGATTGGTAAATCTCTTGGGAGCCAGCTTACGCAACCTTGTTATAGTATGCTTTCAAAATAAACCTTGCTTCAATTAGGGCTTTTGAAGGTTGTAACATGGTCAGGTTCACGGTTTAAAAACCAAAAGGTATAAGGCTCAAATTTTTTGTAACCTACCCCATCTTCGTGATGATCTTCAGTCCTAAACTCAGTTAATTCAAAATATGCATTCAGGTACCAAGAGACTTTTGGAATTTTACCTGTTGTAATGATGATAGTTCATAAGCCAAGAAAACTTAGAGATGGCAGTCACTTTTTCCTTTTGATAGTCACAACATTTTGTGGTTCAAGAATTTATTGACTTATCTCTCCTTTTTTCCTTCTTTTGATATCCCTAACTTTTGCCTGAACTGTTTATTTTGAACTTATAGTCAGCGGGATGCCTTAATTTTTGCCTAAGTCATTTTTTGATTTTGACTTAGCAGGCTTTTCGTTGATTTTCTTTTTTTGATACTTTTTTTTTTGAAATATAGTGACTACCTTGCTTAATGATTACAATGAACCATCGTCGAATTTTGCTTGGCGTCTCCAACATTTCTTTGATGTATGCGGAGGAAAGCTTGTGATTAAAACACTTGTTGAAAGGCATACTAAATGATTCTCTTAAAATAGAATGCACAACCAAATTAACTGGGAACTACCCTGCCCTGGGTTAAAATGTGGGTTATTTCGTACAGAAAGAAACACCGACTTCTAGGCTCAAAGGGGTTGACGAGGGATTAACTTCCTTATTTCTCCAATGTTTGGGAATTGAAACAATGCCTATACATCGTCAATAAAGTTTTATTTGAAAGCATACAGTTCAACAACCTGGGTATTTCGTTGTCATCATCCTCCCTCCAATCTTTGCATAAAACACAAGTTTGATAGAGAAAGCAAAATAATTTTTTTTTGTAAAAGAAGCATAAACATAGACATAATATATGAAAATGAATTCAAACATACGATGCTCATTTTATTAAAACTAACATTCAGGAATAAACAAAGTTTAAAAGCAAACAATACAACTGAGGAAATGCAAACAGTAAGGAAACATGGCCTAGTGACTAATCAATGATGAGGATGAGTTGTCATGTCTTGTTACACTAGCTTTAGGGAGATAATTGTCTCTGACCCGTTTTCAGCCATTCTGATTCGGTAAAGGATTAGTGACAACATTGGGACCAACATTCTTAAAATATAATATCTTTGATCTAATCAACTCTTGAACTCTGGCCTTCAAAGGGAAACATCTTTCTAAATCATGGCCCACTGCCCCTTGATGGAAAGGACAATGAAGATCAGACCTAAAACCTTCTGGAAGAGGATTCCGAGGAGGAGGCATGGATCTTGTTGTGATCAACCCTTTATGAACCAATGCAGGATACAATTCAGTATAAGTCATAGGGATGGGGTCAAAGTTAACCCTATTACGAATCTGATTTTGGTTAGCAACCTCAGGTCGAGGAGCTTGAACTCGCACAGGAGCAACAACAGCCACATAAGGTTGATCACCATTATGAGGTCTATGACGAGATCTTCTGTCTTCCGACACAGCATTTGTCTCATTTTTCTTCTGGAAGTTTCCATAAGGCTTCCTTGCCCCACTAGAGGATTCAACAACATGAGTAACTTTCCCATTCTTGATTCCTTGTTCAAGTCTCTGACCAATGGTTACCAAGTCTGTGAAGTTGGAAGATACACTACCGATCATCTTCTCCCAGAAGAAAGGTGAGAGAGTATCCATAAACATGCCTGTTAGTTCCTTTTCAACTAAAGGTGGCTCTACTTGAGAAGCAAGCTCTCTCCAGCGTTGAGCGTATTCCTTGAAAGACTCTTTCTCTTTCTGGGACATGCTTTGTAGTTGTCGGCGATCAGGTGCCATGTCCAAATTATACTTATATTGCTTCATGAAAGCATTAGTTAGGTCTTGAAAACAATGAATACGACTCCTCTCGAGTCCCATATACCATTTCAGCGAAACTCCGCTCAAACTATCTTGAAAACAATGGATGAGCAGTTTGTCAGTTTGAGTATAAGCATCCATTTTGCGATAGTACATGATCAAATGGATTTTTGGACAGGTGTTTCCTTTGTATTTCTCAAATTCAGGAGTCTTGAATTTTGCAGGCATGACGACATCAGAAACCAAACACATATTCTTAGCAGCAACCCCAAAGTAATTATTGCCTTTCATGGCTCTTAATCGCTTTTTCAAAGTCTGATATTGTTCTTTGACATCTTCAATATCTCCAGCATCCCCTTGGCTTCCATTCTGGGAATTGGCAGCTTGGTATTCAAATAAAGGATTCTCATAAGCATGTTGAGCAACAGTATGCACAATGGGCTAAGATTCAGTCATGATAGGAGCATGAATAACTGGGTTTGAAGTTTGACCCATCACAGGTCGTGATGATTGACCAATACCAGGAGTCTTCTCATAGGGAGGAGTAAAATCAGGTTGCAAACCAAACTCAGGCCATGTTGAAGGTGGTTGTTGAGTAGGTTGAGGGTCAACATCAGCACTTGGGACTTCAACAATGACAGTCTTCTGAGGCGGTTCCCCTCTAGCAATCAAAACTCGCAGCATTTAAGTGAGCTTGGTTGTACTTGACTTCAAATCCTTTATTTCCATTCTGACCTCTATGTTATGTTGCTCTTGATACTCCATTATTAATCTGACGTTGGCTCTTGTTCCGTACTTGTGTGAAGGAATCAGCTTGACGGTAGACATACAATTCTGAAGATGGAGACAGACAAGGATAAGTTTCTTGGGTAACCTGGATGTATGTATTCAAGTGATGCAATTGTTGTTTATATTATTTGAGTTTCAAAGAACTTAAGATATTAATTTACAAACATTCAAGCATTGGATTAAAGCATTGATCAAGTTATCATCAAAATCAATCATCCATTTTGGTGGATTAGAGTTTTCACCCCATCAACACCCAAGATCCATTGAGTTTGATGAAACTTACGATGTTTACAAAAAAAGACCTCTAAGTTCATTGGAAATCAATGGAAAAGATTTTTATGAATGTATGAATGCATGAATGCCACATATACAGAAATGGTAACACAAACATGGTGCACATAAGGTAGGTTCCAAAGTTCAACGTCACGAGCATGAGGTCAAAGAACCAAACATGGGATAATACTAGGGGTTAATCACCTGCACAACATGTTCTACTGATACGTCAGAGTCCACATTCTTCTTTCGGATATTACCGGCTTGCACAACTGAACTTGTGAGCCAATAATATTCTCAAGAAAAACTCGTCTGAATAGTTTCTGCATCACAACCTAATAAGGCCAGGATGGGAAAATGGGTTCTACGGCCAACTCAGCTTCTACAGTTTAATGAAAGCAATAATGTCTTCGCAACTGAACTTGCTAAACATATACTACCAACAAGGAACCTCCACTGAGCGGAAGGATTTTCATGACAGCATGTTAAGGACTGAACTCCTATTATGCCATACATGACTATATGTTGCACCCCAAAATTTGCCCACATATTTATTCCTGACTGGCTCTCACATCATATTCATGTGCATACTTCATCTAGGTCATTCATCCAACACATTCATTCATATCATGGTTACTATCCAGAAATTGATAAAAATAAGAAGAGCTGCTGTTGAGAAAATTCTTTGTTAAGAAGGGAAGGACTGGAGGTCTGAGGGTATGGCATCATCTCCATGGAAGTCCTCTTGAGATTAGGGTTTCATTATCTTCAATGCAAAGCTTCAGGTGGAGGATACATTTTCCAAGTTCATATGATCATCCCAAATCAGGGTTTTTGACCAAAGTCAAGGTAGTTGACTTTTTGGTCAACATTTAATCAGGAGTCAATTTTATAATGTGAGGTGGAATGAGACCCATGGAGAAGTGTGCAATTGATTTTCTTTGGTTGATGGTTGATCGAAAGTGGAATCGCGGATCGAATCAGAAAATTCGTCTGAAGTTGAAAAAGTCAAACAGTTGACTTTTTGATCAAAATCAGGGTCGATCCCATGATGTTGACTTTTGGTGGATATTAGTCAATGAAATAAACAAGAATCAAGTTTTAACTAAAAGTTACCTTTTTTGGAAAAATTAGTTAAAATATAATGCTGCCAAAAGAGGAAAGTTCTAACTTAGATTATTTTTAGAACTTTTGAGAAATGACTGGGCAGTCAACTTCAAGCTCATTTATCACATGGATTCAGGTCTCATTTCAAAACAAGCTCAAGATAAAGATTGTTCCATTCATGGCATACTACAATTTTGTAGTTGAAAACTTTTTGATTCGAGGTCTAGATTGAGAGATAGGAAGTCATGAATTTGGAAAAATAACACTGAATGCAAGACAAGCTGCTGGGCAAATTCCTGGTCACGTGCAAGCATTTAATCGAACACGTGGCGTGCCAAACTTGAAGCTTATTATGGAGAGGCACAAAGACCCATAAGGTGTGAACTTGGTATTAATCTCTTCTTCTCCATGCCCTCTACACAATGAACAAAAGATCATGGGAATTGGATGCATATTGAACGAGTTACAAAGATTCAAAGTGGTGACCATGCAAGAGCATTCCATGCTAAGGACAAGGGCTAGAATCCCAGGGCACGCGTATGCATTCCATCAAATACGTGGTGGGCTAATTTCAACCCAATTTTTGAGGCGTTTCAAACACCTCCAGAATTCTAATGCGACACCAAACGCTTCATCTCCACGCCCTCTTTCATTTGAGCAAAGATTCATACCATTTGGCTACTTGGTTATCAAGATACGAGGTGATAAAGTAAGCTGCTCGTAATTTGCAACACGGCCAAGTTTCTGCAGTAAGCCACGCGAACACACTCACCAACATGCCATATTAAACCATGCAATCCCTGGAACACGTGAAAGGCATGCAAAGAACTTACCCCATTTTCACAATAACTTGTTCACTAAGTTTGGAAAAGAAAAAGCTACAATACATACACCACACAATGAGCTCCATGGACACTCACATAAAAACCAAAAACTCTTTCACAAAGTGACACACGCGTTTCATTACTTCCTCAGTTTCCAGAAACTTTAATCCTCTCCTCACTCTATCTTCTCTCTCGCTCATCTTCATCTAACAACCACAAAAAAACCTCTCCAACTCTCCTTCATAACAAAAACGTAACAACCATATATAACCATTTGTCAACAAAAAACTCAAAACCGAATCTTCATCATCTTCACCAGCCATAACAACCTTCCTTTAGAAACTACCATCATCTTCACGAGCTTCAATCTTTTCTATCCACCGTCATCTTCATGAGCTTCAATCTTTTCTATCCACCGTCATCTTTCAATTACAATTCTTTTGCCGTCGGTGCACTCCGTCGTCCGCATCCTCTCAAGATTCGTTCACCATCTCTACAAGCTCCAAGAGTCATCATCATGGGCTTTTTCCTCATACTCAGAGATTCAACTCACCTCTGAGTTTATTTCTCAGAGGTCCTTGTTCATTACAACATCCTGCACCATTGATAAAGAAGAGGAGTGCAGCATTGCAGAGTTTCATATCTTGCTTTGAATCAAGAAACTTCAGGTAAATTGCCGAATCCTTCTCAGCATTCTAGTTGCCATGTTCTAGGTCATATGCATGTGCATTATTTCGTTTTCGTTTCAGATTTATTTTCGGTGTTATGGATTTCGTGTGGTTTCCATTTGATTTCACTTGAAATGGGTGTGATATTCGAAATCGTGTTTGGATTTGGTGTGGAACGAAATCTTTTGTTTTATTTTCTGGAAATAGATTGCTGCCGTCGCCGCCGCTAGTGGCGGTTTTGTCCGTCGGAGAAGATGAGTCCAATAGGGCTTTCATGCTGATCACTGTTCACGTGAGCTGCATGTGTGAGTTCATTGTTTGTCTTCTTGTGTTTTAATAGAATGCTGCGTGTTAGCTTGTGAGTGGCTGAGACGTTTTCTTTGTTTTTAGCCATTTAAATTAGTGCACCAATTGATAAATATCCACATGCTGTGTCACATTTTATGTTAATTGAGACTTTAGGCTAAAATAGTGATGATAAGTGCATGATAATAACAAGTTGGGCCACGCATATGTTGATCTAGGCCTAATGCAAATTAGTTTCTGCACCCCCCAGTAACAGGCCCAGGCGCGCCATCAACATGTTCTTAGTTCATTTCTGAATTACTTCCACACCCTCTGTTAGACAGATTTTAATTATTTTTGTTTGAAATTGTTTCTTCCATAACTTTTGATTGTTTAATCAATTTTGGCTCAAATAAAAAATGTGAAAAAATATGTTTTAGATAGATTTAGGTGTTTAGATATTTTTAGTATTTTTTATAGCTTTTTAGAAATTAGTTTGCTATTTTTAATAAATCATTTGCTTTGGTATGTTCATGTTTCTTTTGTTTTTTAATAGATTTTGCAAATTAATTTTGTTTAGTACCTTAGGATCAGAATTTAATCACCAATTTTTGTATGGCCACTGTAGACTAATCCATGATATTGTGTGTAAAAAATGAATTCCTAATTCTTTGTTTTGATTGGTATTTGGTTAGTTTCGTTTAACTCGATTAACATGCGTTTCTAATAGATAATTGTGACGTTTGTGCCCTCAAATTGAAATGCATTCGTGCAATAATGTTGGTTCCTTTTTGTACATATAATTAGGGATGCTTAGAGGTCATAGGACCTGGAGTTGAATTTTTTAAGTCATGTTTTTGTACTTTGCTCGATTTTTCTTTCTCACATGTACATAATTTGCTTTTTGGTTCGCTATTGCACCATAACTTGTCTAAGTGACCTATAATTCTGTGTGGGGCTTCTTGACTTGATTTCATAATTGTTTAGACACATCTTAGAGGTCATTAGCTACTCACTTCTTCCATTTGATTACATCTTTCTAACTTCACTCCTAATTTGTATTCTACTAACTAGTTTTGACCTAGTTTTGTCTAGTTTTTGTTAGAACTTTGTGTTGCTTCAAGTTAATTGACTAAAATAGATTGGTGTGAGGTATTAGACCTATAAAAGAATTAATATGCTACTGACTTCAAGTTTAGCTCATGTTTTCATTCTCTTTTGGTTTTGATTAATTGATGTTGATTCGCTAATTGTTAAGTAACGATTCAAGCGATACTTTGGTAACTTCTTATGAATATTTTCGTGTGTTGCCATGATGCTTTTGTGTTTGATTTAGGATACTTAATTCCTTGGTTTGATACTGCCCTAGGTCTTTCTTCCCTCATTCTTATGCTTTGCTTCTTCTTATACACTTTGATTGTTGTTAGTTTAAGAGGCGACGATTGTTTGTTCTTCCTCCACATTTTGTGGATTGTTATCTCTTGGGATTCATTATGTGTAGTCTCTCTTAGGAGTCGACTTGGTTAGGGACTTCGTTAAGTCACCTAATTTGCTTATTGATTTTGCTTATCTCTTACTATATGTTTACCATATTCCCTTAGACTCTTCCTTCTTTGTTAAGAGGAATTGAGATAGGTTAGGATAGTTATCCTTGACCTTAGGGCCATTCTTATTTGTTAGCATTAGGTTAGAAATGTATGTTCCCCTTTTGCATAACAAACAAAAATCAATAAAACACCATAAAACATTAATAAATAGTGAAAAGTAATAAAAAGGAATGGAAGCTCTCGCCCCTCTTGTTTAAGGGGATCACTTGAGTGGAGATTCCTAAACCTAAAAAACACAAACCAAGAGTTGATTGAGTCTTCCTTGGTTATGGTTCACTCGAAACGCTCGACATACTTTTGATTTTCTTTTAAGAGCATGTTACTTCCACTCTAATCCCAGCGTGAGTCTCCAAAGGTCGAGCGGCGGAATGTGCTGTAACTGTTCAATAAAAAACATAGAAAATCTTGAGCAGAACTACGGCGCTCTGATTCTTCTTAAGAGGATACGTAGGCATAGAGGTAACTCTAGCGAGCACAATAATTATTAAAAAACTTTAGGTTTAATCATGCATTGCATTAGTGATAGATACACCCTTTAGATAGAAACAAACATAGGTGGATACCATCGAGTACGATGGGCGTGAGGGGTGCCAGCACCTTCCCCTTGCGTAATTGACTCCCGTTCCCTGTTCTCTGGTCGAAAGACCTTTGTTCTTGTTTCGAGTTAGGTTTCTGATATTCCTTTCCCGCGATGGGATGAATATATTAGTGGCGACTCTGATTCCATTTTTTGCGATAGCGACAGCTGGCGACTCTACTGGGGATAGATAGACCTGTGCTGGTCCATTCCTAGCGAGTCGATCCTAGCCTTTGTTTGTTTCTTTTATTGGGTGTTTATTTATTTGCTTACATGTTTACTTTTTGTCTATACGTTTGCATATCCTGTCTATTTCCTATTTGCATATCATGCATCTGGACTATATTATGGGTCCCCGTGGGGGCCACATATTTTTCCTGAGTTGTTTTGCAGGTGGGGGATTTGTGTGAGGTAAAAGGCCCACTACCCAGGCCAGTGATACTTAGGATTAGTGTGGATGCCCATGTCAACTCCCGTAGCGTTTGATACGATCGAGCTTGACATGGGGTACCACGACCAGGCGTGGTTCTTTCATGGAACATTGTGTCTGGCACGTTTGTGCCTCAAACACATTGTACCCCATGGGAATCGTTAACCCTGGTAACCATTAGGGACCACCTGTCCGTGTCTAGATTTCATACCCGTGAGATTGGGGTGGGACAGGATACTAGCCTTCATCATACCCGAATTTCTATATTGCAATCTGAAGCCGGAATTTTGAACCTGTGTCATTCAGAAGGATCAGTACAATTCAGATATCCAGATTGCGAGACGTTCGGTCTCACCACTTTGCATTGCATAGCATCATTGCTTCATCCATTTCATTTGTGGGGGATTCTAAAGCATATTTCAAAAAAGAACAAAAAAAGAGGAAACGAAAAAAAGAGAGTAGAAAAACAGAAAAGATGGAAAAGAAAAAAGAAAGGATATTATATGCAAAAAAAAGAGAATAAAAGAGAAACAAAAGTGTGAAAAGGCTTTAGGATCCCTTAGAAATGAAACATGCATTCATAATATCATGCATTTTATGGTTCTATCAGAAGCTTATGGGGGCCCTTTCTATTCAGATTCTGACTTCGACAACAAATTGACTTCTCACCGCTGTGCTCGAAAGTTAACGATGGAACAACTCCGTGAGGACTTGAATGAGATGAGGACAGAAATGGGGATTAACCTGAATCAGTGTATGGAGGCTATTCAAGCCCTTGCTTTTAGACACGAAGAGTTAAGGCAGGTTCTTCAGAGGCCAAATGCAAATGTTAATCTCAACACAGGAGAAGGTCTTGTGAATCAGAACGTCAGAAATACTGTTGAGATTCCCATTCCCGTCAAGGAGACTGCACATCATGAGAATAATTCAGAATTTGAAGCCTTCATGTTCCCGATTAACGAGTTGGACAAAAGATTCCACCTCCTGGATGAAAGGTTGAAAGCCATGGAAGGTCATGACTCTATTGATTTAGACGCTGTTGGTTTGTGCCTAGTGCCTAGTATTAAGATTCCTGCTAAGTTCAAAGTTCCCAACTTCGAGAAGTACAAGGGTACCACGTGTCCGATAGCTCATGTCAAGGCATTTTGCAACAAAATGGCTCCTTATGCTGATAATGACAAGCTGTTAATGCATTTCTTTCAGGATAGCCTTAGTGGCACATCTCTTGAGTGGTATAATCAACTCGAAAGAACTGATGTTCAAACTTGGAAAGAACTAGCAGAAGCCTTTGTCAAACGTTACAAGCACAACAGTAACATGGCCCCGACAGAATGCAACTCCAAGCTTTGACTCAGAAAACTGACGAATCGTTCAGAGAATATGCCCGAAGATGGAGATAATTAGCTGCTAGAGTTCAACCTCCACTCTTAGAGAAAGAGCTCATGGATATGTTCAAGGATGTGATGGAAAGTTCGTACTACCAATGTTTGGCTGCATGTAAAGCCTCTGGTTTTGCAGAACTAGTTCGCGTCGGAGAACGAATGGAGCATGGTATTAAGAATGGTAATGTCCAAGTTGTTGATACTCCTTCTGAATTCCCTAAGCAAATGGATGAAGAAGCCCATGCAGTTTCCGAGCACGAAGAGGAATCTCCTGATTATCCTCCTGATCATATCTCTTGTCATGAAATTGCTTCTGTTCAGGATGACCCACAAATTTGTGCTACAACTCTTAGTCAGTCTCCCACTCAGTTTGTTCAACGAAAGCTTATCCCATATGATCAATCAGTTCAATATGTGCCACAAAGGCGGAGTCATCAACAGAATCGTCACCCACAAGGCAAACAGAGACACAAAAGGCCTAAGAGAGTGTATGATCCCATTCCTATGACTCGTGATAAGTTGATCTCTCACTTGATCAATCTTTCCTTGGTAGAACCAAAGCAGGTGAAGCCTGTTTCTTTCCCGTATCCTGAGGGATTTGACCCTAATGTTAGTTGTGGCTACCATGCCGGGGCACCTGGTCATTCGATTGACGACTGTCAGCCATTCAAAGATAAGGTTCAAGACCTGATTGATTCTATGGCTATCACTTTCACACCTGAGGGCCAAAATTGACGTTCTCTTTTGACTCAGTGGATCTTCTGAAGCAATAAGTCCATACGGAGTCAAGTCTCCTCAACAATGGCATTCATTTAGTTCTTTACTGCATTTTTATTTGTAGTCTTTCTTTGTTTGTTTAAGCATTGCTAGCATGTAAAAATTTGTTAATTTCTGAATAAATATCATAATACATTGTTTATGTTTGTCTTGAAATAATCCATTCGTTTTCACTCAAAAAAAAAGTTTTTGGCATTACGATACCAACTTTACTAATCTCTTGCTTAGGCAACGAGTAGAGTGAGGATGATGATAATAAAAAAAATGCAAAATCCCTAATTGTGTGTTTTTGAATAAAACCCTGCTGAGGATGTACAGGCATTGTTTCAAATCCCCAAACACCGGAGATATAAGGGAGATAGACCCTCGTTAACCCCTTTGAGCCTTGAAGGAGGAGTTTCTTTTTGATAAAAAAAAACCTTTATCTTAACCCGGGGATAGGGTAGTGTTCATTTAACTTGATCAAGTGTTCAAAACTCACAAATGATATGCATCTAAGGATATAACAATGGTTATCCTTCAAAATGGTTGAGGAATGTCAAAATTGCAATGGTTATCCTTCACCTATAAGGAGATCAAAAGATGACGATACCACAATGGCAATCCTTCATCAATCATGGAATGAGGCAGTCGCAATCACTTCCAACAAATCAAAGACAATACGAGGTCACACGACTTGTTCAAAAAAAAAAAGAGAAAAAAATGAAAAAAACATGAAAAAAAAAAGAAAGAAAAAAGTGATGAAAGAAAAGAATATAGCAATAAAAGAAAAATGATGGCGAAAATAAAGCAAGAAAAAGGTCGTGTGACAATGAATCAGAAGAATAAAAGGTGAGCGACTGCCATGTCCGAAAAACCTCATTGATTCCCCAACCATTTCAAAAATTTCTGGTGAGGGATGAACACTCATGATTGAGTTAACTGAATATAGGAATGGAGAACATCATGAAGGGGGTGGGTACCAAATAATTTTGAGCCTAAAAATCCTTTGTTTCTGAAAACCATGAACCAGGCCAAGTTACAACTCTTAAAAGTCCTAATTGAAGTAGGGTTTATTTTGAAAACGCACTCCGAAGAGATAGTGTTTAGCTGACTCCCAATGAAGCGTAACACATATTTATGTTGGTATCGTAAGCTCGCCTTATCTTTCATTCATAAGAGGTCGCCACTTCATTTCATAAAAAAAAAAAAAGAATTTGTTTAAACTTCAAGATTAGCATAAACTTTGTATTAGAATTGTCATTCTTATAATTAACATTCTTTTGCATACAAGACATTTGCTTAAACATCAAGGAAGTTTCCATGATGAGAATCCATGGAGAGCTTGATCATGTCAAAGTAAGAGGACTTGAGAGCTCCGTAGAGTAAAAAGAAATCATATCAAAAACTGATGTCAAGGGACATGTTGCCTGAAGATTTCATTGAGCATAATCAGTTGACACCTTCTTTGATTGAATACTCTGTTGAGTAGATGCATTTTGATCAAGTATCCTTAGGGGAAGTCCGAAAGCTCCATCGAGCATGATAAATTTGCTTTCACAGTTTGTTTGACTTCAAAAGAAGTAGAATTTGAGGATTCTAGAAAGATGTGCATAATCAGGGGCAATCAAGTCGAGGTTTGACCTCTCAAAATCAATCAACCTGGGTCAATCACGACGAGGAATTTCTCGTGACATTTAGTCAATCTGGGGCAGTTACGTCGAGATTCGACAAATCACTTCAAGGACCCGTTGATCAGGAAGAACCATTTCAAATGCTTGAATGTACTGGAATAAATTATCTCAAGTAAGCATGGTGTAAGGATCCTTTCGAGGCAAATACCTTCGTAAGTCAGGCAGCCTGGGGCATAACCTTTTGGTTTGTATTGAAGAAACCGTCATTCACCTGTAAGGTGAGGTTGACCATCACAGAGTGGAGAAGTATCACAATGCTTTTCCCCAGCAAGTTACTCTTTCCCCGATCGTAGGAGTTTATTTCTCCTAGAAAAGTCTCTCCTCAAGCATAGGAGTTTATTTCTCCTGAGAATTCATTCTCTCCCCGAGTATAGGAGTTTATTTCTCCTGAGAGTTTGTTCCATTCCACGAGTATAGGAGTTTATTTCTCCTAGGAGTGTTCCAATCCTCCCAACAAGGGTTCCTCATCAGTATTTCTTATCCCCAACAAGGTGAGTCGAGGGAATCTCCTCAAGCTGAAAATTCCCCGAGCAATGGCACAGGGTGAGAAGTCAGAAGTTATTCTTCAAGTCAAGTTAAAGTCCAATGTCTATTGGCACATCCACCGAGTTCATAACACTAAGGGGATTCTCCCTGGTGTTTACCTCACCCGAGGTCAGAGACGAAGTTCGATCGACAAGTCAGCGGAATATCCTTTAAAGGGCCCTCGTTATCTCTGCATATAGTAATCATTGCATTCACCTTGCATCTACAAAAAAACGCGTAGCATTTCCATGAATATGGAGCATTACGCCATGAAAAAAAATCAAACACGCATAAGCCAAGTTTGTTTGCGCTCCAAAGGCACAAGGTAATATATCCCCAGAAGAAGTATCACTTTCTCCCTCCAGTGTGGATTGGATATGTGAAGGCAAGCTTCTACAATACTATGTTTTGATGAAGACAACTATCATAAGTATGCATCAATAAAGGATGAGCAAAAAGATCAAATAAGCAATGGATCAAGTATTTTTAAAAAGAAACAAGATTCAAGATTTCCTCAATGGTTTCAAGCTTGGTTGATCTAAGGTATTAAGATTTATGGCAAAGCAAGTCTATTAATGCATAACAAGTGTTTTCAAACATATATACATCATCTATAAATCTTACATACATCCTAGAATCATTTCAAACCTTTCCATAAAGTTTTTTGAGTTTTTCATTCTTAGGAACCGGGTTCCAAATTGGAGGAACCGGTTCCCCAAGACTTCTGCCAACTTTTATTTGCGCTAAAAGAGTCAGGAACCGAGTTCCAGATTTTAGGAACCGGTTCCCCAGTTCAAAATTTGAATTTCTTTTTAACGTTGGGTTAGGGAACCCGGGTTCCAGATTTTGGGAACCGGTTCCTCTGTGCGCAGTTTGAAAAATTATATTTTTTCCAACAGCTTTTATGTCATACCTCTTCACCCTTTGTATTGGCAACCTTCCATGGATTATGATCTTTTGTAGGGGTGTTTTAGAGGCTATAAAACACAGAATTTCAGATTTATCAAATCACCTCTTTCATTCAAAAATTCATACAAATCTTATACATCAAGAAATCTTCATATAAACACCAAGTGTCATATACTTCAAATTTCATTGAAACCTCTTGCATATATTTTCTTTTAATATTGCAAAGAAACATTTCATACCATTCATAAACACTTGTGTTACATTAAAAGATTTGTTTACTTGAAAGGGAAGATCAATCAAGTGATTGATTAATTGTATCAAAACTTCTACTCAAAATATATTTTGTTATTATTGACTTGCTATCCAAGATTGTTGGAAGTAAGGGTTGTTGATTAGTGAGAGGATTGTTCTCATAATCAAGTTGGTAAATCCAAGAGGATTGTTCTTGGTAGTTGTAACCTTGTTGTCCATAGTTTTGGAAACAAGAGGTATCCTTAGGGAGGGTGTTCTCTTAAGGACTTATTGAAATCCAAGAGGATTGTTCTTGGTGGTTTTTGTTAGAAGATTGTAGGAGGAGTCTTAGTCTAGGCTTGTACAAAGATCTAACAATAGTAAAATCTCTTTCGTGTTTGAAAGGGGACTGGAGTACTCTCGGATTGTGAGGGGAACCAGTATACATCATTGTGTTCTTTACTTTTCCGCAATTTACCGCTTTCATCACTATTATCAAGAAAAGAAAAGAACCATTCAAAAACCTTCAAACACTTAACCAAAATAAGTACAAGTATTCTAAAAACCGGATAAATCTTTGGAAACCTAATTCACCCCTCCTCTTAGGCGCACTCTTAAACTTACAATTGGCATCAGAGCAAGTTATAGGTAACTTGTTCCTAAAGATCCAGAATGGCTTCCGCAAATCAGAATCCAGTTTTTAGAGATGGTGGTAGTAACAACAAGCCTCCATTATTTTGTGGTGAATACTTTGACTTTTGGAAAATCCAAATGAAGGCTCATTTAGAAGCAAAAGGAGAAGAAGTATGGGAAGCAGTCCAAAATGGTCCCTTTGTTCCTACAACTATCGTCGATGGTGTTGAATCAACAAAGCTTAAAGTTTCATGGAACGATGATGATAGAAGGAAAGTTTTTGCTGACAAAAAGGCGATCAGTCTTCTTCATGGTGCTCTTAGTATGGATGAATTCTTCCGAATATCAACATGTACAACATCAAAGGAAATTTGGGATACTCTTGTAGAAACTCATGAAGGTACCGCTGAAGTTAAAAGATCAAGATTGAATACCTTAAGCCAAGAGTACGAACTATTTAGAATGAAGCCCAGAGAAACTATTCTCGAATTGCAAAAACGATTCGTTCATTTGACAAATCACTTGAAGGCACTCGGTAAGACTCTCCCTACCGAAGAACTAAATTTAAAGGTGCTCAGATCTTTAACAAGAGAATGGCAACCGAAAGTAACGGCGATATCCGAGAAAAAGAATCTATCAAAGATGACTTCCGCAACCTTGTTCGGTAAACTTCAAGAATATGAAACAGAACTCGGAAGACTTGAAACGCATGAAATTCAAATGAAAGATTCAAAAGATATTGCCTTGAAGACAAGAGTCAAGCATCATGATAGCAATCAAGAGGATGAATCCACTAGTGAAGAAGATAATGAGTTTATCAAAAAGTTTGAAAAATTTCTAAGAAAAGAAAAGAAAAAGGAGATCATTAAAGATGAAGTACCAACAAGGAAGATTAAATGCTTTGAATGTGGAGAAAGAGGACATGTCAAAAGTGAATGCCCTAAACTTGAAAAGAAGAACAAATACTTCAAGAAAAATAAGGATAAAAAATCAAAGAAAGCATATGTAGCATGGGATGACAATGAAATAAGTTCATCTTCAGATGAAGAACATGCGAATCTTGCATTGGTAGCAACACACCATTCTGATGATGAAGACAATGAGGTTAGTAATGAATTTTCTCTTTTTGATAATGATGTTCAAGAGGCTATAAATGAATTGTTAAATGAGTGCAAAATTCTCTATAAAACTATCTCATCTCAAAAGAAAATAATATCATCTTTAGAAGAGAAGGTTAAGATAATAGAAGAAAAAGATGACAAGGAAAAAATGATTAGTGTTCAAGAAGATAGTGTTGCATGCAAGAATTGTGAATCATTTTCTTTTGAAATTGTTCAATTAAAGAGAGTCCTTGAAAGGTATGAAAAAGGACAAATTGGGTTGGAAGGTGTCCTTAGGCAACAAAGATTCCCTAATGATAAAAGTGGTCTTGGATATGCAAAGTCTAAACCAAGTACTAGTAAAACTATCTTTGTGAAGACAAGTGAACAATTCAACAAATTGAATAAAGTACAAAAGGTTCATCATCATCCTAAAAGGTTTCCTAAAAAGAAACCATATGTTCCTAGATATAGAAATAACTTTGAACCTACTTGTTTTTATTGTGGTATTATTGGTCACACACCCAATGCTTGTTATGTAAGGAACTTTAGTGTTCCTAGTGGACATTATGTATGGGTGAAGAAAGGAACTAACTATGATGGACCCAAAGCACATTGGGTACCAAATCAAACTTAATTTGTTTTGTAGGTTTGCTTGAGGACCACTTAAAATCTATGGTGTTTTTATCAAGTGGTGGTTCTAAGCTTTTGATGGGAGACATAAACTAACTTTCAAATATAGTTTTTAAGTCCAAGGGTGATTTCACATATGGAGAATACCTTAAAGGAAGAATTCTTGGCATTAACAAAGTTGGATCACTAACTTTCATATCCATTGAGGATGTACTTTATGTTGAAAGACTAAAGCAAAATCTTCTAAGCAAAAGTCAACTTTGTGACAAAGGCTTCAAGATCAAATTCACTAAGGAAGAATGCTTGATCATTGATGAAGTCACCAATAAGGTAAAACTCATGGGTAAAGAATTATTTGTGTTCATATTTTATAATAATTTATCTTTTTCCCATCCTTTTTGATAATGACAAAGGGGGAGAAGATATTTGTGTATATGTGCATGCTTGCTTGTACCTAACATTTGCAGCCACAAAGAAATAATATTTCTCAAGAATCAAGGGAGAGCTTTGATCAAGGGGGAGTTATCAAATTTAGGGGGAGCATTCACATAAGAGCATTACACTTCATATTTCAAAGGTTGTCATCATCAAAAAGGGGGAGAATGTGAAGGCAAGCTTCTACAATACTATGTTTTGATGAAGACAACTATCATAAGTATGCATCAATAAAGGATGAGCAAAAAGATCAAATAAGCAATGGATCAAGTATTTTTAAAAAGAAACAAGATTCAAGATTTCCTCAATGGTTTCAAGCTTGGTTGATCTAAGGTATTAAGATTTATGGCAAAGCAAGTCTATTAATGCATAACATGTGTTTTCAAACATATATACATCATCTATAAATCTTACATACATCCTAGAATCATTTCAAACCTTTCCATAAAGTTTTTTGAGTTTTTCATTCTTAGGAACCGGGTTCCAAATTGGAGGAACCGGTTCCCCAAGACTTCTGCCAACTTTTATTTGCGCTAAAAGAGTCAGGAACCGAGTTCCAGATTTTAGGAACCGGTTCCCCAGTTCAAAATTTGAATTTCTTTTTAACGTTGGGTTAGGGAACCCGGGTTCCAGATTTTGGGAACCGGTTCCTCTGTGCGCAGTTTGAAAAATTATATTTTTTCCAACAGCTTTTATGTCATACCTCTTCACCCTTTGTATTGGCAACCTTCCATGGATTATGATCTTTTGTAGGGGTGTTTTAGAGGCTATAAAACACAGAATTTCAGATTTATCAAATCACCTCTTTCATTCAAAAATTCATACAAATCTTATACATCAAGAAATCTTCATATAAACACCAAGTGTCATATACTTCAAATTTCATTGAAACCTCTTGCATATATTTTCTTTTAATATTGCAAAGAAACATTTCATACCATTCATAAACACTTGTGTTACATTAAAAGATTTGTTTACTTGAAAGGGAAGATCAATCAAGTGATTGATTAATTGTATCAAAACTTCTACTCAAAATATATTTTGTTATTATTGACTTGCTATCCAAGATTGTTGGAAGTAAGGGTTGTTGATTAGTGAGAGGATTGTTCTCATAATCAAGTTGGTAAATCCAAGAGGATTGTTCTTGGTAGTTGTAACCTTGTTGTCCATAGTTTTGGAAACAAGAGGTATCCTTAGGGAGGGTGTTCTCTTAAGGACTTATTGAAATCCAAGAGGATTGTTCTTGGTGGTTTTTGTTAGAAGATTGTAGGAGGAGTCTTAGTCTAGGCTTGTACAAAGATCTAACAATAGTAAAATCTCTTTCGTGTTTGAAAGGGGACTGGAGTACTCTCGGATTGTGAGGGGAACCAGTATACATCATTGTGTTCTTTACTTTTCCGCAATTTACCGCTTTCATCACTATTATCAAGAAAAGAAAAGAACCATTCAAAAACCTTCAAACACTTAACCAAAAATAAGTACAAGTATTCTAAAAACCGGATAAATCTTTGGAAACCTAATTCACCCCTCCTCTTAGGCGCACTCTTAAACTTACAGGATACGATGTCTTTCTCCATCGAGATCGTTGTCTCTGTGGTTATTTCCCGTTTGTCAAGTTCAATCGTTTGGATGATCCATACTTGGTGTGTGGCAATTCGAACGATTGTCACTCTTGTAGAGTTACACCCCGCTTTTCGGCCTGTGGGATCCATGTAGTTCTTATGCTTCGCGAGCATCAGTGGTTCCTTGCAAACCCAGTGTTTAATAACATCCCCAAAAGATCCTAGCCACTGATGGTCCTCTTCGGTCAAGTCCAATGATTACTGGCATCCTTTTCAAGTCCCATGGTTATGGGCATTCTTCGGTCAGGTCTAATATTGATTAGTCCTCCACGTTTAAGTCCGGTGGTTATCGGCATACCCCTTTCTGATCCAGTGAGTTTTCCAATCCTCGTGTTGTGAATCCTTTGCTTTTTGACCCTCGAGTCGTCAATTTTTCAACCCTCGTGTTGAGAATCCTTTGCTTTTCGACCCTCGAGTCGTCAGTTTTTCAACCCTCTTGTTGAGAATCCTTTGCTTTCCGACCTTCGAGTCGTCAGTTTTCCAACCCCCGTGTTGTGAATCCATTGCTTTACGACCCTCGAGTCGTCAGTTCTTTAACCCTCGTGTTGTGAATCCTTTGCTTTCCGACCCTCGAGTCGTCAATTTTTCAACCCTCATGTTGTGAATCCCGACCGTCGAGTCGTTAGTTCCCGACTTACGAGTCATAAGTGTCCCAAACCTCGAGTTGTGGACGTTTGTCATATACTCCCCAAAAAGTGTCATGGAAAACCAATCTCTTGCACTTTCCTGTTGCAAATAGGCATCACCAATTCTTTCCTTCGAGGAAATCCCACGCGAATATCATACTGTTACCTGCCGAATCTTGTTAAGTGGAGGCGTCCAAAAAAGAAAAATGGCATCCATCTGTTACTTGGAGTGCAAATTTTCTGGTACTTTAGTATTTAATCTTCTTCTACCTCGAATGTTCGAAAGGCTAACCCCAATCTCACATTCAGGTTTAAGATGATTAAATAGGGGCAGCTGTTGCACCCCAAAATTTGCCCACATATTTATTCCTGACTGGCTCTCACATCATATTCATGTGCATACTTCATCTAGGTCATTCATCCAACACATTCATTCATATCATGGTTACTATCCAGAAATTGATAAAAATAAGAAGAGCTGCTGTTGAGAAAATTCTTTGTTAAGAAGGGAAGGACTGGAGGTCTGAGGGTATGGCATCATCTCCATGGAAGTCCTCTTGAGATTAGGGTTTCATTATCTTCAATGCAAAGCTTCGGGTGGAGGATACATTTTCCAAGTTCATCTGATCATCCCAAATCAGGGTTTTTGACCAAAGTCAAGGTAGTTGACTTTTTGGTCAACATTTAATCAGGAGTCAATTTTATAATGTGAGGTGGAATGAGACCCATGGAGAAGTGTGCAATTGATTTTCTTTGGTTGATGGTTGATCGGAAGTGGAATCGCGGATCGAATCAGAAAATTCGTCTGAAGTTGAAAAAGTCAAACAGTTGACTTTTTGATCAAAATCAGGGTCGATCCCATGATGTTGACTTTTGGTGGATATTAGTCAATGAAATAAACAAGAATCAAGTTTTAACTAAAAGTTACCTTTTTTGGAAAAATTAGTTAAAATATAATGCTGCCAAAAGAGGAAAGTTCTAACTTAGATTATTTTTAGAACTTTTGAGAAATGACTGGGCAGTCAACATCAAGCTCATTTATCACATGGATTCAGGTCTCATTTCAAAACAAGCTCAAGATAAAGATTGTTCCATTCATGGCATACTACAATTTTGTAGTTGAAAACTTTTCGATTCGAGGTCTAGATTGAGAGATAGGAAGTCATGAATTTGGAAAAATAACACTGAATGCAAGACAAGCTGTTGGGCAAATTCCTGGTCACGTGCAAGCATTTAATCGAACACGTGGCGTGCTAAACTTGAAGCTTATTATGGAGAGGCACAAAGACCCATAAGGTGTGAACTTGGTATTAATCTCTTCTTCTCCATGCCCTCTACACAATGAACAAAAGATCATGGGAACTGGATGCATATTGAATGAGTTACAAAGATTCAAAGTGGTGACCATGCAAGAGCATTCCATGCCAAGGACAAGGGCTAGAATCCCAGGGCACGCGTATGCATTCCATCAAATACGTGGTGGGCTAATTTCAACCCAATTTTTGAGGCGTTTCAAACACCTCCAGAATTCTAATGCGACACCAAACGCTTCATCTCCACGCCCTCTTTCATTTGAGCAAAGATTCATACCATTTGGCTACTTGGTTATCAAGATACGAGGTGATAAAGTAAGCTGCTCGTAATTTGCAACACGGCCAAGTTTCTGCAGTAAGCCACGCGAACACACTCACCAACATGCCATATTAAACCATGCAATCCCTAGAACACGTGAAAGGCATGCAAAGAACTTACCCCATTTTCACAATAACTTGTTCACTAAGTTTGGAAAAGAAAAAGCTACAATACATACACCACACAATGAGCTCCATGGACACTCACATAAAAACCAAAAACTCTTTCACAAAGTGACACATGCGTTTCATTACTTCCTCAGTTTCCAGAAACTTTAATCCTCTCCTCACTCTATCTTCTCTCTCGCTCATCTTCATCTAACAACCACAAAAAAAACTCTCCAACTCTCCTTCATAACAAAAACGTAACAACCATATATAACCATTTGTCAACAAAAAACTCAAAACCGAATCTTCATCATCTTCACCAGCCATAACAACCTTCCTTTAGAAACTACCATCATCTTCACGAGCTTCAATCTTTTCTATCCACCGTAATCTTCACGAGCTTCAATCTTTTCTATCCACCGTCATCTTCACGAGCTTCAATCTTTTCTATCCACCATCATCTTTCAATTACAATTCTTTTGCCGTCGGTGCACTCCGTCGTCCGCATCCTCTCAAGATTCGTTCACCATCTCTACAAGCTCCAAGAGTCATCATCATGGGCTTTTTCCTCAGTCTCAGAGATTCAACTCACCTCTGAGTTTATTTCTCAGAGGTCCTTGTTCATTACAACATCCTGCACCATTGATAAAGAAGAGGAGTGAAGCATTGCAGAGTTTCATATCTTGCTTTGAATCAAGAAACTTCAGGTAAATTGCCGAATCCTTCTCAGCATTCTAGTTGCCATGTTCTAGGTCATATGCATGTGCATTATTTCGTTTTCGTTTCGGATTTATTTTCGGTGTTACGGGTTTCGTGTGGTTTCCATTTGATTTCACTTGAAATGGGTGTGATATTCGAAATCGTGTTTGGATTTGGTGTGGAACGGAATCTTTTGTTTTATTTTCTGGAAATAGATTGCTGCCGTCGCCAACGCTAGTGGCGGTTTTGTCCGTCGGAGAAGATGAGTCCAATAGGGCTTTCATGCTGATCACTGTTCACGTGAGCTGCATGTGTGAGTTCATTGTTTGTCTTCTTGTGTTTTAATAGAATGCTGCGTGTTAGCTTGTGAGTGGCTGAGACGTTTTCTTTGTTTTTAGCCATTTAAATTAGTGCACCAATTGATAAATATCCACATGCTGTGTCACATTTTATGTTAATTGAGACTTTAGGCTAAAATAGTGATGATAAGTGCATGATAATAACAAGTTGGGCCACGCATATGTTGATTTAGGCCTAATGCAAATTAGTTTCTGCACCCCCCAGTAACAGGCCCAGGCGCGCCATCAACATGTTCTTAGTTCATTTCTGAATTACTTCCACACCCTATGTTAGACAGATTTTATATTTTTGTTTGAAATTGTTTCTTCCATAACTTTTGATTGTTTAATCAATTTTGGCTCAAATAAAAAATGTGAAAAAATATGTTTTAGATAGATTTAGGTGTTTAAATATTTTTAGTATTTTTTATAGCTTTTTAGAAATTAGTTTGCTATTTTTAATAAATCATTTGCTTTGGTATGTTCATGTTTCTTTTGTCTTTTGATAGATTTTGCAAATTAATTTTGTTTAGTACCTTAGGATCAGAATTTAATCACCAATTTTTGTATGGCCACTGTAGACTAACCCATGATATTGTGTGTAAAAAATGAATTCCTAATTCTTTGTTTTGATTGGTATTTGGTTAGTTTCGTTTAACTCGATTAACATGCGTTTCTAATAGATAATTGTGACGTTTGTGCCCTCAAATTGAAATGCATTCGTGCAATAATGTTGGTTCCTTTTTGTACATATAATTAGGGATGCTTAGAGGTCCTAGGACCTGGAGTTGAATTTTTTAAGTCATGTTTTCGTACTTTGCTCGATTTTTCTTTCTCACATGTACATAATTTGCTTTTTGGTTCGCTATTGCACCATAACTTGTCTAAGTGACCTATAATTTTGTGTGGGGCTTCTTGACTTGATTTCATAATTGTTTAGACACATATTAGAGGTCATTAGCTACTTACTTCTTCCATTTGATTACATCTTTCTAACTTCACTCCTAATTTGTATTCTACTAACTAGTTTTGACCTAGTTTTGTCTAGTTTTTGTTAGAACTTTGTGTTGCTTCAAGTTAATTGACTAAAATAGATTGGTGTGAGGTATTAGACCTATAAAAGAATTAATATGCTACTGAATTCAAGTTTAGCTCATGTTTTCATTCTCTTTTGGTTTTGATTAATTGATGTTGATTCGCTAATTGTTAAGTGACGATTCAAGCGATACTTTGGTAATTTCTTATGAATATTTTCGTGTGTTGCCATCATGCTTTTGTGTTTGATTTAGGACACTTAATTCCTTGGTTTGCTACTGCCCTAGGGCTTTCTTCCCTCATTCTTATGCTTTGCTTCTTCTTATACACTTTGATTGTTGTTAGTTTAAGAGGCGACGATTGTTTGTTCTTCCTCCACATTTTGTGGATTGTTTTCTCTTGGGATTCATTATGTGTAGTCTCTCTTAGGAGTAGACTTGGTTAGGGACTTCGTTAAGTCACCTACTTTGCTTATTGCTTTTGCTTATCTCTTACTATATGTTTACCATATTCCCTTAGACTCTTCCTTCTTTGTTAAGAGGAATTGAGATAAGTTAGGATAGTTATCCTTGACCTTAGGGCCATTCTTATTTGTTAGCATTAGGTTAGAAATGTATGTTCCCCTTTTGCATAACAAACAAAAATCAATAAAACACCATAAAATATTAATAAATAGTGAAAAGTAATAAAAAGGAATGGAAGCTCTCGTCCCTCTTGTTTAAGGGGATCACTTGAGTGGAGATTCCTAAACCTAAAAAACACAAACCAAGAGTTGATTGAGTCTTCCTTGGTTAAGGTTCACTCGAAACGCTCGACATACTTTTGTTTTTCTTTTAAGAGCATGTTTTTTCCACTCTAATCCCAGCGCGAGTCTCCAAAGGTCGAGCGGCGGTGTGTGCTGTAACTGTTCACTAAAAAATACCAACAAACAATAAAAAACATAGAAAATCTTGAGCAGAACTACGACGCTCTGATTCTTCTTAAGAGGATACGTAGGCATAGAGGTAACTCTAGCGAGCACAATAATTATTAAAAAACTTTAGGTTTAATCATGCATTGCATTAGTGATAGATACACCCATTAGATAGAAACAAACATAGGTGGATACCATCGAGTACGATGGGCGTGAGGGGTGCTAGCACCTTCCCCTTGCGTAACTGACTCCCGTTCCATGTTCTCTGGTCGAAAGACCTTTGTTCTTGTTTCGAGTTAGGTTTCTGATATTCCTTTCCCGCGATGGGATGAATATATTAGTGGCGACTCTGATTCCATTTTTCGCGGTAGCGACACTATACCCTCCACCTAATTCTTATGTGTACTTAATCCGGGTTAGGATTTGTCCATAATGTATCTCAAGTTACGGAACCACACATATATCCAGAATAGAAAAAAAAAAAAACAAAATAAAGAAGTATAAGCAAATATTAAAGTGATCTAAAACTCTAAGTTAACCCCTCTTTTAAAAAAGATTTTTTTAATTCCCCAGCAGAGTCGCCAGTTCTGTAAACTCGGTTTTTGCGAACTGACTCCTTGCTCTTTCTTTTTTTTTTGATTTTTTTATATTTTTGCAAGAGTCGCCACCGACTTTTATTTTATCCAAATAGGAAAGGCATAAAAGAACAGGAAAGACCTTTTGACAGATTTTGGGTTCGGGGGGTTGGTTATACAAAGGGAAGGTTTTAAGCACCCTTTGTATCCATGGTTATCCATGGGCTCTTAATTTTGCTTAGATCACTTTTTGCCTTGTTTGATTTTGTTTGCTTGAAAAGTGGGTGTGGGTGTATGTTTGGAAAATATTTTGACTTTGTAATAATCCTTGGCGGATGTATACAAATATCATTTTTTGAAAGGTTTGACTTTGTAATAATCCTTGGCGGATGCCTACAAAGTTTTATCTTTTGAAATTTGTTTTTGTAAAAACAGTGATTGAAAATTTTGATTGAAAACATTTTTGAAATTGATTTGAAAACAGAAGAAGTGAAGATGGACACTCGGTCACATAGGTCTGAAGAGTTTCACCGGGAATAATGCCCTTCAAATACCAGATGAAAGTTTTGAAAATAGATGAGAAGTTTTGAAAATCAGAATCACTTCCAATCAATGAGAAATAGCATTTAAAATCAGAATTTAGCATGAATTATCAACAACCTATACTAAAAACATGTTTAATGGTTCAAATCTCATGAAATCTAACATTAAACTCTAACATTCCCTAATCATGAAATTGCAAGAATAGAGATTATGCACATAGCAACACACAAACATTATCCAATCATATAAACTTATATTAATTTAGATTCTAACCTGTACCTCTTGATTTTATTTCACCCTCTTCAAGAATCTACAATCCTCTTCTCTTTCTCTTCTATGTTCTTTCTCTTTTGCCTCTTTTCTCTTCTTTCTATTTTTCTCTTTTTTTCTTGTAATTAGGTTTCTCTCATAATTCTCTACTAACTCTAATTGTGATATTAGGCTTAACCCACCCAACTACTATTTCTAATTAATTAGGCCTATTAGCTAATTTACTAGTATTATAACTTCTATCTACTTATCTGAATATCACACATATTCAAATAATCATAAAACACATCAATTAATTCAATAACACAAACAATTAATAAAAATACCAAATAACACTAACTAAATAAATAACTAATAAAATCTGAATGTTACACATGACATGTAATATTTTCTAACTCATGAGTTCAAGAATCAAAACTTTTTCACAATACTCAATTTCAAGGAATTTCACAATTTAAAGAAGCAACACACTCATGGATATCACATATTCAAGAATTTAGTCACCTATTAACATCTTTGTGTCATGTTAGCCACTTCAAGAATCAAGAAATTACCAACAATGCTCATGTTTATGTATTCTTAAATTTCAAGAGCCAACAAAATATGCACAAAACTCAAGGTCAAGAATAGAAACACAATGGTGATCCACAAATAATTTTCAAACTCACTTCAATGCACATCTACAATCAACATTATTGGAATCAAATTGAAAATGAACACCGCAACAAATAGCATTGTAATACCCCATAATTTCATTATTTAATTTAATTTGAATTTAAACTAATTATTTGGAATTAATTGGAATTTTTGTGAAGTAATTGGAGAAATTATGAAAATAATGGTATTGGGCCAGTGTTGTGTTTAGTAAAGGGGAGGTGTTAATTGTTAGGCCTTTTATTAAAATTGAATGTTATTTTCATAAAATAAGAAAAGAATGAAAATTGGGAAATAGAAAGCAAAAGAGCAAGAACGTGAAAGAGCTGAAGAAGAGAGGAAGAAGAAGAATCAATAACTTTTTCTAAGGTAAGGGAGACTCTTTCGATTATCATCTATTAGTGGTTTATGAATGATAAGATTGAATTTGTATGGTGTTTGTTTTAATTGGGATGTATGCTAGGTTTAGGGATTTGGATGGTAGAGTTAAATGAGATGAAATTGATGAATTGGAATGATTATGGATCATGATGATGTTAAAGAACCCCTAAATGTGTTAGAAGTGTGTTAATATATGTGAATTGATTATGTTTTGGTGATTATAATCGAACTGGTTCAATTTGGATTGAGTTGGAGGAAGTGAGATGTTGTTTGTATATTGTTTTTCTGTTCCAGAGGGTGTGTAATCGGTTACGGTAATCGATTACACTGTGTTTTATTTTCAAAAAATTGAGTTTTCAAGCTTGTAACCGGTTACCAATGTGTTTCAATAATAGTGAATAGAGTTACGTCAAGTGTAACGGTTAGGCTATTTCCTGTAATCGGTTACACTGAAGGATATTTGGAAAATAATAAATTTTTCGTGGGTGTAATCGGTTGCGCCATTTTGGTAACCGGTTACACTGTAGCTTTTTGAAAAATAATAATAATAAATATTTTCTAAAACTCATAACTTTCAAACCATGTACCCGTTTTAAGCGTTGTTCTGAGCGTTGTGAAGCTAATGAAATATTTTATGTGATTAAATGGTGTGGCGGGCGTTGGCTCGATTTTATTTTTCAATATTGTTTTTTTATGGTGATGAGATATACGTTGATGTATGATGTGATAATTGTAATAGATGTGGAGATATTGTGATGATACAATGGTGATTTTTGATGGTATATTTGCGTAAATATGTATGATGTGATTATTGAATGGTGCTGAACATGAACATACTAAATTCGATGATGTGGTGTTGAGATGATTTTGTTCATTGTGATATGTGATGATGGTAAGTATGTCATATGTTATGCATGCATTCATAATCATTTTGGTGGCTGAATCCCGCTGACGTTTGGATCAGTGGATGGCATAATTCTCATTGGGTGCGTTTGATTTGCTAAAAAACAGGTACTGGACATGATAACTCTTTTTGTACTCTGTTTGATGTAGAAACTAATTATGATACTGGCAAAAAAATATTGTAAGGTACTGGACAAAACCATAATTTCTTGTCCCCACTAAACCATGGGACAACTTTTTGTCCCAAGCACTAATTATCAACAAAATATCAAAAAATTAATTTTTACTCTCTTTCTTATTATTTAGTATTTTAATTCATAAATATAATATTAATATGTTATATATCAAAAAAATGTTATAATAAAAATTATACTATTTTTATTCGGTTCATTGACATATCAAATAAAGTAGAGAAAAAATCTCAATTTATTATTTTTCTTCTCTTCTCATTATTTAATATTTGGATTCAAAAATATTAATAAAAAAATATTATATAAGAAATTATATTATTTTGTCTGCTGCATAAACATATTAAACAAAGTAGAGTAAAAAAAGTTTTCATTTTTTTCCTCCTTATTATTTAATATTTTCATTCATATATATTATATTTTATATATCAATAAATAATATTATATTAGAAATTATATTACTTTGTCTAATGCATAAACATATCAAGCAAAATCGAGAAAATAGTTGTCCAGTCCAGTAACCATCAAACACGGTATAATATAAAAAGTTGTTTTATATTGTTCTGTACTGTCTAGTATTGTTCTGTCCAATACTTCATATTTTACAAATCAAACGTACTCATTGTGTGAAATTAGTGCTGGCAGAACCGTACGTATCTCGGTGATGTTTAGATCAGACATATGGGTTAATCCCATGAAGAATTGGTAACACATGCATAATGTCATTGCATTGCATGTGTTGTTATAACATGATTGGAAGATTTCCAGTATTATTTCATGATGATGTGGGATATTTTATTTGGTGTTGTTGATGAATATTTTTCTGAAAATCTAAATATATTGCAGTTGGGTGAATAATGTGCTTATGATGTTTTATTGTTTATAAACTCATAACATTTGTTAAATGTGAACATGTTTCACCCTTACTGTTGACATTTTTCAGATTGAGGAGTAACGACTATTGAGCTTGGTGAGAATAGCTTATAGGCTAGTCTGTTAGTTGCGTCGGTGTCATGCTCTGATTTGTAACACTGGGGAACACTAGTTTAGAGTTGATTATTATACTCTTATTTTCGTTGGTTTTTTTTTGGATTATGTTTTGATTGGTTTATGCATCGGTGAAGATTATGCTATTCTGTTTTAAATTAATTCCGCTGTGTTGAACATGATTTATTAATATTTGTATTTCGTTCCTCGTGAAGCATGACAATCTATTTTATGATTTTTTTTTAATTGTGGCATCCTTAATTCATGTTTACTCTGAACATTATAATAATTGTCGCAGAGTTTTAGAATGGTGTTACAATAGTGGTATCAGAGCATGGTCGGATGTTGTGACTAGAGTTTTATTGTTATTATTCCCTGTATACGATTAGTGTAAGTTATCATTGTCGATTTTGTGGTTTAAATGGAAATTGTTTTGTGAAATAGCAGAACAATGGCCGAAAGAGGTGGAAGAAACGATGACGCGATTTCTGAGGGCTTGGGGATGATTGCTGGTATGCTGGGAGGGATCCTAATGGAGCTGGAAATGGTGCTACCAGACAGCTGGGAGATTTTTAGAGGAACAACCCTCCATTGTTAAAAGGCACTCACAACCCTGAAAAATAATGAGAAAATGAGTGATGCACTAACGGTGTAAAATATTTTTACAGTGGCAACAAATCACCACCCATATATTCAATTAAACCATTTTTTATTTAAAAAAAAAATTTAATGACATGGCACACTATGATTTTCTACTTAATGAGTCACTACACTACCTTTTAACACATAAATAATATTTGAGTATTTATGCACCATGCTACATGCTACCTTATGTACATCAATAGATCCAAGTATGATGATCTCACATCTCTTCATCGTCGCGCTTTCATTTTTTTTCTTCAACAAAGCAGAACAAAGGCCATCTCTCATCTTCCTCTTCCAAGCTAACCCTTCCGACTTGAGATCTCTCTCTTAATTTTTCACCAGCCATCCTTCCTCTAAAAAGTTCCTCCCTAAACAGCAATCTCCTATTTTCCTGGGAATTCAAGTATTAACAGTAGGACTTAGGTGGGGTGAATTAAAACCTCCTAATTTTTTGGATTTTCAAGTGAGCCGTGGGATTTTGATGAGGTATGTGGTGAGGTCTAACTTGCTGCAAAACGACCGTTTTTTGTTGTTATTATGATATCAGATTTTGAACTGCTATTTGTATGACCTGAAATCACATCAAAACAAGGAACAAATCTTGAAGAATAGATACGCGGGGTTGTTCGACTTGGTGGTGAATAAGGAAGTTGTCTTTTGGGAAGTAACGCAGAGTAAAGGGGAGTAAAATTGGAACATAAAGTGGAAAAGAAGGCCTAATGAAAAGGAAAGAATGTCGGAAATCGAAATTAAAGAAAAGGCTAAGAGAATAGTTTTGAGGGTAGACTCGGAAGACAGGTGATTATGGTGCAAAATATCTTATTCGGTTAAGGAAGCATATGCGTTAATGGTAAACAATAGGGATAGAGAAGGGATGAGTAAATATGCAGCCGCTAGGAGTAAGTTAATTCCACTTAAAGTATCGGCATTGGCTTGGAGAGTGTGACAAAACAAAATACCAACCAAAGATAATCTTGTCAAGAAAAGGGTAACGAATGAAACACAAATTTCGCATGGATGTGATAAAGAAGAATCTATGTCTTTTTTTTTATTGCCCAAAAGTTATGGAGGTTTGGTCTGCAATTCTGAAATGGTTGAAAGTATATGCTGTTTTTCATAACTCGGCTTTTGAAAATTTTACTCAATTTGGTGGCTTAGTTGAAAGCGGTGGGGAGAGAGGAGAGAAATTGAGAACTATTTGGTTCACTTGCATATGGAACTTGTGGAAAGGTCGGAATGAAAAGGTGTTCAGAAATAAGGACATTAATGCAGAAAAATTATTTGAATGTACTCAGCTGCTGTCTTGGAATTGGCTGAAATTCAATGGGAAGGGATTTGATTAGTCCCTTGACTAGTGGTTATCAAATCCAATTGCCTGCTTATATTGATTATGATTTTGCAATTGTAGGTTGTGCAGGTGCAGGTAATGGAGTTAGTCTTGGTGGTTTGTCTTGCTGGAAAATTGTGACAGAGAAGGTAGCAGTGGTGTAAGTGTTGGATCAGCTAGGAGCTAGTTTGTGGCGGTGGGTTCATGGTGGTGCGGGACTGTTCAATTATGTTTTCTCATAGCGTTTGGCATTTTTATCCTGGTTTGTGGCATTGCAGGGCTGTGTTTTGATATGTGGCCGGTTGCGGTATGCTATCAATATGTGTTTGATTTCTGAAAAAGAATTTGTTCTAGAATGTTCAGTGGGCTTAGAGTTGGGAGAGTTTTTAAGATAAGGTCTTGGTTTGGTGTTGGCTATATCAAGGGACTCTAGAATGTTAGTGCTTTAGGAACTCTTGTATTCGGCTGTTTTTGCTGTGGATGCGCTAGGTCTTCTTGTTCTGGTGTAACTACTCTCAGCATATCTTATGCTGTTATGTTTAATAAATTTTGTTTTGGCTTTTCAAAAAAAGCATCGAAACAGTAACTCGTGATAGCAATCTTTCCCAGTTGAATGCAGATAATCCTCCAAACCTTTCTCAATTGAATGCACTTAGTCCAAGTAATGTTTGGTGTATGTATGATTGATTGATGTAAGGTGATTAGCAATGCTACGTGTTGAAATGGTAGATTTAGTAGTGTATGGATGAAAGGAATGTATGTTCATTTTAAGTTGTTATGAATTGAGATTGAATTCATATTTGGTGTGCTTTAGATCTTGTTCTGCAAAACGCCTTGCTTTGCTTTCTTCTAATGGACGTATGATGATGAGACTTTGAATTACCAATTATTTTTTTTTTTTATTTTTTTTTTTTTAAGCAAGGATAATATATAAAGAGAACTAAGGGTTCTCAAAGCCTTTTTACACAAGGATGGGCAAGAGCCACAAAAAAGAGAAAATTACAAATCTATTTGAATTACGAAAGATATAGCAAGGGCTCCTTGATAAATTCGTAAAAACTACAAATAGAATGCGTAATCTCCCCTATAAAGCTCCACTTCCAAACCAACGATTTAATACCCCATACCGTATTATTCACATTCCAAATCTCGTTTCTAAAACAAATACCATTCCTTGTTAGCCAAAGGGACCAAACCGTTGCTAACCAAACAACCCCTATTTTTCCTCCTTTCACTTTCTTTTTTTTACAAAAAAGGGACCAATCCGAGAAACTAGAAAAACAATCAACATCTAAATCTCCCACCTCCTTTCCAATCCAAACCGCCACCTCCCTCCACACTAACTCCACCGATTTACACCCAAAAAAAACATGGTCTCTACTTTCCGAATTAGTTCCACAAAAACCACAAAGAGAATTATCCAAAGACAAAGCAATTTTTCTATGAACTAATTGATCCTTCGTTGGTAGCCTATTAATAAGAAGCCTCCAACCAAAAGCCTTAATTTTGAAAGGTACCTCCATCTTCCAAATCAAGGCTAAAACATTATCATATCTATTAGGCGGACCGAAAGGAATAAAATTTTCCGCATAAAAATTATAACAAGATGCCACCGAAAAAGAACCATCCGCGGTTAAATCCCAACCAATTTCATCCTTCCTCTCAATATCTACCACAATCTCCTCCATGTAATTACGAAAAGAATCGAAAACCAAACTAAAAGAAGGTTCGGAGAGAAGAAAGGAATTAATTCCACAACCCCCCCCCCCCCCCCCCCCCCCCCCCCCACTTCCAACAACCATTAATCCAACCACCCATACCCGTCACCGAAACCATCTTCAAACTAGAGGCCGAATATAACACCGGAAATTTGTCTTTCAAAGAAACCTCACCGCACCATCTCGCCTCCCAAAACGGGGTTGAAAAACCATTACCAATCTTGAAACGACACAAGGACGCAATAGGGTCGTTATATTCTTCCTTCCCTACCGACATAAGATCCTTCCACCAAATGGAAAAAGAAGAAGACGAAGGAGATGGTAAAGAACTAGGAAACATACCTCCACCAAAACTCTTCATAGAGATGTCGCCATAACGAGCTTTCAAAATATTATACCACACCGAATTTCGGCCTTCTAGGATCCTCCACCTCCACTTATTAAGAAGAGCCGCATTGAATGTCAAAATATTTTTAATGCCGAGACCACCCTTGTCAAGAGGTAAACAAACGTCCTTCCAACTAACCCAATGAATCCTCCTTTTGTTGTCATCCATCACTCCTCCCCAAAGGAAATTACTTTACATTCTAGTAAACTCCTTTGCCACACAAACCGGAATTTTATAAAAAGACATGGTGAAAATGTAAAGAGATCCGAGAATGGATTTCAAAAGTGTGATCCTTCCTCCCAACGATAGGAACCGATTTTCCAACCCGAAAGACGTTTCTTCATCTTTGCCAAGAGATGTGTCCAAGAAGAGAAACTCCTAGGATTACACCCAATGACAATCCCGAGAAACACAAATTTGCTTTCTTCCACTCTACACGAAAGAACATAAGAAGCGGCATCAAGAAAGTTATTAGTCAAATTAACACCAATCAATTTGCTCTTATGATAATTGATCCCCAAGCCCGAAGCCAACTCAAAAGCTTTTAAAACCATTTTGATAGCCCAAACTTGCCTCCACGAACCCTCCCCCACCAACAAAGTATCATCCGCGAATTGAAGAATATCCACCGGCCTACTACCATTAATACCCATCCCACTAAAAGCTCCAATATCACTAGATTTCCTCACGAGACCCGCCAAACCTTCGGCCACGATAACAAAGAGAAAAGGCGATAGAGGATCTCCTTGTCGAAGGCCTTTCTCCACCTCAAACTCCTTTGTCGGACTCCCATTAACTAAAATCGACATACTACTATTAAAAATCAACAATTCCATCCATGTTTTCCACTTAGGACCAAACCCCATCCTATTAAGCATGTATCTTAGAAAATTCCAAGAAACATTATCATAGGCCTTTTCGAAATCCACTTTGAAGAATAAACAACTATGACCTTCTTTCTTCGCATAGTCCACCAACTCATTTGCCACCAACACCCCATCAAGAAGGTATCGATCTGGGACAAAAGCACTTTGACAAGTAGATATAATCGAGTGAAGGACACACTTCAACCTTCCCGCTAAAATCTTCGAGATATCTTTATACATACATCCCACTAGGCAAATAGGTCTATAATCATCCAAAGAGGTCGGATTTAGGGATTTCGGTACCAAAGTCAAAAAGGAGGAGATAATAGCTTTAAAGATTCTTCCTCCGGAGTAGAAATAATTAATGAAATTCATAAAGTCCTCCTTAATAAAGTGCCAACACTTCTTTAGGAACAAGAAAGAATAACCGTCCGGGCCCGGGCTCTTAGAACTACCACAACTCCAAATAGCTTCCTTAACCTCCTTTTCTTGGAAATGGCTTTCAAGAGAATCCCTTTCAACGGAGGAAATACTCTTGAAGTCCACCCTGTCTAACGCCAACCTATCCAAATCCTCCTCCTTAAATTTGTTAGAAAAATGATTGAAAACTTCTTCCCTAACCTCCTCCACCTTCTCCACCAAAACACCACTAGAGATTAGAGGACCTATATGATTTTGCCTTCTTCTTTCTTTCACAACCTTGTGAAAAAAACTACTATTCGAGTCACCATCGTTCAACCATTTTAGTCTAGATTTTTGGACAAGCATATTCTCTTTGATCCGAAAATTCAACCAAAATCTCTTGTTTGCTTCATTCCCACTTGATATAGAATCACCTATCAAGTCCTCCGAACAATCCTCCAAGGTAGTATCAACGGCATTAATATCCCTCACATTCCCTTCCAACTCCAAATCGATTCTCCCGAAGACCGATCTATTCCACCAAAGAAATCTCTCTTTTAGGCGTCTAAGTTTTTCTTTTAACACAAAATCACCTCTTCCTTCTACCTTTAACTCATTCCATTCCTTCTCCACAAAAGGTAAAAAGGAGTTCAAAGAGAACCATTCATCGTTAAATTTAAATGGTTTTGGACCCCACTTGATGTTATCTTTAACCAACCACACCGGACAATGATCCGATATGTCTCTCTCCCCCACTAATTGACCCACCAATCCCCATCTATCCACCACCACTTCCGATACCAAAAACCGGTCAATTCTACTCATCGCCAAACCATTCCCACTATACCATGTGAATTTCTTTCCTTTAAAAGGAATGTCCACTAAATCAATATCATGAATAAACTTAGTAAAAAGGTTCGTGCCATTACCAACCTCCCTTTCTATCCTCCCTTTCCTTTCACTATAATTTTTTGTCGCGTTGAAGTCCCCGCCTATAATCCATTCACCGTCCGAAAGAATAGCTTTCTCTTTTAACAAGTTGTTCCATAATTCTTTTTTCTTGAAAAGAAGACAAGAAGAATAGACATTCACCACATAATAAAAATTATCCTTCCAACAAACTTTGATACCCACATATCCTTCACCTTTGAAACTACACAAAACCTCCACCCTATCCGTCCTCCATAAGATAAAATCCCCCCCGATAGACCTACGGAATTAGAGAACGAATAACCAACCTCCGTCCAGCTCCACATACCTTTGACCATAAACTCCTCCGTATTTGAAAGCTTCGTTTCTTGAATTAAAACTATATCCGCATCTCCCTTCTTTAGAATAGTACTAATACTTCTCCTCTTGAGGGCATTACCTTCTCCACGAATATTAAAGGAAACTATAATCATTTGCAAGATGAGAATTTCTCCTTCTTTGATAAGCATAAACCACTATCCTCCTTAAATAAGCCATCATTTTTAAAACTGAGTTTGCTGCCATACTTGCAGTTGTTAAGCCCCAATTCTTCAAACGCCGTCCGCATCTTGGTATCGTCATCTTTAACCACTTTCTCCCATAGTTTAGAGTTATTCGGGCCGATTAAATTAGTTTCCGAAAAGGTTTCGACAGCCCCTTCAAAACATCCGTCCTTCGACAAAGAATTAGTCCCTCCCCTTGCATTCGAGATACCACACCCTTTTCCCTTTCTCTTGCTACTCTTTATCAAAATAGATTTGTGTTTAAAACTTCTACCCCCACCCAACTCCATAATGTTTCTGAATTTTAGCGCTTTCCCCTTCCTTTTCCTATTTTCCACCAAACTCCCACCACTGACATCTATAGAATTTGGCCGGATAGAGTCCCTTAACAAGGTGCTTCCGCCCTCCGTCGGAACATCACCCTTAACCGGATCCTCCCTCCTAGCTTCACGAAGGGCCGAATCAAAGGGACCCAGGAAATCCGAATTACTCGGAAGAAGAGCGGAACCACAGCCGCACCATCCCCAACAGGACACGGAACCGGAGCATAATAGGAGGAAGAGAACCCCTCATTCACACTGCTGGAGACCGCAGCGGAATTCCCTACTGTTCTACTCACCGACCCCCTAACATCCTTCAAAACCTCTCCCCCTAAGCCTGCGAAATAATTGGCAGCCACCGGTTCCAAAATACAAACCGCCAGTTGTTCCGGTATCTCATGGTTAGAGAACTCTTGAATACTATCAGTAGAGGAGGCTTCATTAAATCTCAAAACACTCCTCCCCGATTCCTCACCTGTCAAAAAGTCATCGGAACACACAGAATCCGAAGATTCTGAACCAGGGATAAGGTTACGAAGCATACCTGGAAGAACTCGTATCGGCGGCGGAGCCTCCTTGATCGTTAGCTGAAAGGGAATTCCGTCGACCAGGATCTTCAACGTTTCTGGAACTTTGACTTCTATCCCAAATGATATTTGAATCCTTGCCACCTCCATTGAAAGCCCTTCTGCTGTGCTAGCATCAATGCTGATCAGGATCCCCATCAATTCAGCCAATCTCGAGAATAATTCCCCGCACCACGCTAGAGGCGGGATCCCATAAATATTTAACCAAATCGCTCGAGTCGAATCCACATCCTCCAACTTCCAAGGAGCAATAGCCGAAAACCAATCTTTCCACCAATCATCACCCTCCTTAATGAATGCCTCCAAGATGCCACCTTCAGATTCCTCCAGGAGACATTTGCTAGCACCCAATGGTGTCACTTTGATCGCGAAAAAACCGGCTCTTTCAATACATTTTTGGATACTACCAGCTGCGCCTGAACACTTCAAAATACCCACAAAAGCCTTACTCAAACGGGACCTAGAATACTCCATCGACGAGAACTCCAAACTGACCGGTATCGCTGATGGTCTAGAGACAGTATCTTTTCCAGACAAAACCTCAGCAAAAGATCTGTTATCTCTGCCTCCCTCTCCCATCCTCATATCAGATCCCTATTGCCAATTCCGATTCCCATGAAAATGGACTGGACGACTGAAGCCTGACCTAAAAGCCACTGTCTCCCTTCTATTCCTCTCAAACCGCGGTACATTTGCATGAATTTAGTGGTTTGTTACACATTTTTTATTCTTTGAGATTTAGTGGTTTGTGTATGACTTCATGCCCCTCTTTTTTTGCTATTCCTTGAGAATGTTTAATTTAATGTTCGTGGAATTCTCCTTATGTCTTGCTGTAAAATTCAAATTCAAAGTAGAACCATAAATTATGCAAGTTCGTTAGTAATGGTAAATGGTTATTTTCTTTGGATTTTGAATAAACACGGCTTGCTTTTTGTTATAACTTCATGTGTTGATTGTTTTGCTTCTATGATGGTTGCCCTTTATAATGGCCTTGTGCTTGACATGTTTTTGTTTCCTTAGGGGTCTGTTTGGTTCAATGGTGGGGAGGGAATTTAATCGAGGGGAGGGGAATGAAGGGGAAGGGAGGAGAGGGAATTTAATTAAATATATGTTTGGTTCAAAGAAGGGAAGAGGATGGGAGGGGAGGAATTTTTAACAACAAGCATGTTTGGTTCACAAGGGGAAGGGAGGGATTTTAAAATCAGTTTACCTTTTTATCCTTATAAATATTATTATTTATGCTTAGTAAAAATAATTCTAAATAACAATAGAATTGAGTACATTTCACCAAATAAAAACTTATTCATTCATAAACCATAATATAATCGTAAACAACAACACACATTAGTTGAACTATATATCTTCAACGCAAATCAATCCATTATCTGATCTTATGATTCATCTAATCCAATAAAATAATGTTTATAATTAAAAATAAATAAAATAAGGTTAGAATATTAAAAAAATTAAAAGATAATATTTGAGTTAAAATTTGCATAACCGAAATATATTATATTTGTATATATTGTATATTGTTATTATTATTAATAGTATAATAAAAAAAGCCTTACTACTATCATATATAAAAACTGATATAAGTATAAGTATGTTATTATTATAAAAAATAATAATAATATCAAAAAGGGAACTTCAACAAAATAAAAAGGAAAAAAATTCACCTGAGAGGAACGACGCACAAATAGCAACCACACAATAGAAAAAAATAAACCTGAAATAATACAGAGAAAAAAATATAATTTTTAATAATTCAATAAGGACAATCTTGGAATTAAAAAAATAATTGAGGTTAAAATAGGGAAAATAAAAAAATTATGATTACTAAATCTTTCCTCCCCTCTAAATTCCTCCAATTTGGAGGGGAGCAAAAAGTGAGCTTAGGAGGGATTTTGCTCCCCTTCCATCCCCTCCTCTCCCTTTATAAAAAATGAACCAAACACATATTGTTATAAATATCCTCTCTCCTCCCCTCCCCTCCCCTCCATCTACTCCCAACCAAACGGACCCTAGATGTTCGTTGTCAGTATTATTTCCAATGGCCTTTTCTTCATTGAACATATATGATGATGACTGATACAGGAGGTTTTGTTTAGGTCTCTACGGAAATTGAACATCACGATGAAGAGCTGGCAGGGGAGGACGAAATACGGAATCAACTAGGCTGCCCAAATGGAGTTGGGACACGATCCTGCTAAACCATTCTAATTCAGCTTGTAAATTCAAATGGGATTTTAGGAACTCTTTTTTTTAGTCTTTAATTTATGGGACTATGAAATGGTTCATGCCACAAAACTTGAGTTCATATGAAATTGTGACTTTAGTGGGGCGGGCATGATTTTTATGCCCATTTTACCTGGCGGGCATGCCCGCCCCGCTCGTTTTTTGGAGGGCATAAAGTGGGGCGGGCGACCCGTTTTGCCACCGCTATGTAGGGGTGGCAAAACGGATAGTGGCCCGCCGGGCCGACTCGCGCACCCGTCAAAAAATGGCGGGTTTGTGCCTGCCGCCCACTAAAGTCCGCCCCGTCAAAACTCGTCGCCCGCCTATGCTCGCTCTGCCAAAACCCGTCGTCCACTAAAGTCCGCCTCACCTATTTTTTAAGCTCATTTCGTCTTAAGCCCGGTCTTTTTTAGTTAATTCTAGGAAATCAAATCCTCAATGGTTTTATTTTATACATTTATTTTGTAAATATATGCAATATTTTTTATGTTAAATTTATTTAAAAGATACTTTATAATAAATTGTTCTAAAAAATAAGTGAAAAATTTAACTGAAAGGTAAAAAAGGATTATTAATCTATTAAAAAATGAAAGAAAAACAAATAAATAAAATAGACGGGCAAGCCCGCCGCCTGCCAATCCGCCACCTTGACGGGGCGGACATGATTTTAATGCCCATTTTACTTGGCGGGCATGCCCGCCCCGCTCACTTTTTGGCGGGGCGGACATGATTTTAATGTCCATTTTACTTGGCGGGCATGCCCGCCCCGCTCGCTTTTTGGCGGGCTTTAGGGAGGGCGGGCGCGGGGCAGGCGGGCCGTTTTTTCATCCCTAGATGCATGCATTCTGCTCTCACTTTCTTATTTATATTACTAAAATCTACCATATAAAAAAATTGGGTTGTGGAAAACTCTCATTTACCCTAAACTCTATTTTTGCCATGTCAATAAAATGTTCGTTTTTTGGTTTTTATACACTAAATTCCTCACTTTTAATATTAAAATAATACTACCCCTCATTAGTATATAAACTCAAATGATCATTCATCTTCATTTTCTTTACTTTTCTCTTTCTTCGATTTTCTTATCTTTCTTCCACTTTCTCTTTTCACCCTTTTGTTCATATAGGTTTCTTTTTTCCACTTTCTCTCTTCACTCTTTTCTCTTTCTTCGGTTGTTATTTTCTTTCTTCCACTTTCTCTATTTTCACCATTTGTCATGTTGATGAGTATGATGGGGTGGAAATGGATTTTTGGCGATGAATGTGGTGGTGGTGGAAACCGTTTTTCGACGACGATTGTGGTGGTGGAAACGATTTTTCGGCGTCGAGTGTTATTAGGAGTAAATTTATGGTATTTTTATGTGTGGGTATAACTATTTTCTGTTCTAAACTTAAGAAAATTATGATAATTTCAATGGTTTTTCGGTAAGAATTGAACTTTATAAGTTTAGTTCAAGTTGTGAAGCAAATCGAATCACTTTGGGTATTATTGATGCAGGTTTGGAGCTGAAAAATAGCCTTACAAGAGCATGAAGAGGAAAGAAAGCTGGAAGAATTGGAAACAAAGCAAAGAGGAAGACAAAGCAAGTCTGCACCGTGGGAGTAAGAGGCTGCGCCGCGTAAAACTCACTGTTATGGGTCGCGCTGGGGAAATCCTTGTCGCGCCGCGAGCCCGATGAATCAGAATTTTTATTATAAAAATAAACCCTTGCCGTCATTATAGGTGTGGAATTCTTGGTGAACGAAATTAGGAGAGAAATTTGATTCTAAATCAGAGGGCAACAATTGAAGGTGGACTCTACATCAATTGAAGAGATTCTTGTAAGTACAAGCATATACTCACCAAGGAGTTTTCGATTCATGGCAAACATCATAAGTGAACAAACAACAAAAGCACAAGTGAATGACTCAAGGAAAAGCAAGTATTGGCCATCCAAGACAATGTAGGTCGACCTACCCTGTGTCCAGATCAACCTATAAAGCTTCAATCACTCAGTATATGGTTTTGCATCAATTAGGTCGACCCAACTCATCATTTGGTCGACTCAAATTAACGCAAACAAAGAAGATTCAATAATGCCACTATTAGGTCGACCCAATCAACTTCCTAGGTCGACCTAAACTGAAGAGATTTTCACATGTCACTGTTAGGTCGACTCACCCACATTCCCAGGTCGACCTAAACGGAAGAAAAGTCCCAAGAACGTGTTTTAACTTATTTTAGGTCGACCCAAACCTCCAACAGGTCGACCCAACTGGCAACAATTACAAATTGGCTAAATCTGCTTCTGCTAGTTCGACCTAATCAACAAAGTAGGTCAACCTATCTGCTCAAAAACTTCCAAATCGTATGTGTTGCTTTGCATCAACATACCAGCTCCTGTATATATTCTTTCATGTTAATTATTCATCCTCAACACCAACAACTGAAAGATACACAAAGGATTCTCATCTTCGTTCTCCTTCTCAACTCCAACACAACTACACACAATCATTTTTGTGTTGAGGGTTTGCGATCAAGATCGATAACGTCCATGGAGCGGAATTGAAGATTCCTAGTGGGGGAAGATTTGTGGGGTTTTTGGTGAATAAAATCTGCGGATTTTGTCCTTCAAGATTGGTGAATATAGGGGGTTTTTATCAAGAGGCTTTATCAAAGATTCAGCTGAGTGTGAAGATTGAAGAAAAAGGGTTCAAGCAATTCAATACACTGCAGAAAGGGAATCAAAGTGAAGCTCTTGGAAGATACTTGATCTGGCTCAATATCAAGGGGAAGAAGATTCAAAGGATCAACATATTCAGTTTATCGTTATCGCTTTGTTATCTTCTTTGTATAAACTGTTTTCAATCATAATGAAAGACATCCCAATTCCTGTTTGGAATTAGGGGCAGATGTAGTCGTAGCGAGGACGATCGACGAACTGCCTGAACAAGTATCGTGTTCTTATCGCAAGTCGATCCCGATACGCTTTCGCCTAAGTTTGAAATAATTCCGAAAAAATTCTGAGTGATCTATTCACCCCCCTCTATATCCTTAAGCCTAGCGTCTAACAAGTGGTATCAAAGCTCTGTTTATTCCGTGCTACGTGAAACACTTATTGGAAATATGGTTTCCGGACCTAAAGGGGCTCACAATAGAGCTCCGGTTTTCAACGGTGAAAACTATGGCTATTGGAAGGATTGTATGTGCATTCATATCAATGCCATTGATAGGAACATCTGGACAACAATTGTCAATGGTCCCTTTCAAATTACCATGACAAATGCAGTTGGTGCTGTTGTTCCAAAACCAGAAAATACTTGGGATGCTGAAGATGAAAAGAGATATCGATACGATTGGAAAGCGAGAAACATTCTAATCTCAGCTCTAGGAGTTGATGAATACTATCGTGTTTCCCATTGTAGATCCGCTAAAGCTATGTGGGACACATTGCAAGTTTCCCATGAGGGCACGGATGATGTCAAACTAGCTAGAATCAATACGTTAACTCAAGAGTTCGAACTCCTTCACATGGAAGGTGGTGAATCCATCGAAAATATGCAAAAGAGATTCGTGCATCTGAAAAATTGTTTAAATTCTCTTGATAGACCTGTTTCCAATGTAATTGCTACTAACAAAATTTTGAGATGTTTAAACAGGGAATGGCAACCCAAGGTTACAGCCATAAAGGAAGCAAATGATCTAAATACCTTAGACATCACCACTCTCTTCGGTAAACTGGAAGAACATGAGCAACATCTTAAATGCCTTGATATGCATGAGAAAAGGGCAAAGAAAGATAAGAACATGGAGAAAGAGGTAGAGAAGAAGTCAATAGCTCTAAAAGCTTTAAGCTCAAAGACCTCAAAACAAGAGCTAGAGGATAGTGATACTAGTGATGATGAAGACTCCGATGATGAGGAAATGGGACTGTTTGTGCGAAGGTACAACAAATACCTAAAAAAAATGGAGCAAGACATTCCGACAAAGGCTTGATCAACTATAGGAAGCAATCCAACAAGTACAAACAAGATGAGAATAACAAAGGAAAAACCAAAGGTCCTTGTTTCAATTGTGGCAAAGTTGGTCATTACAAACCGGATTGTCCATACCTTAAGAAGGAGAAAGAGAAGAATTAAATCAAAGGTCACAACAAGTCTAGAAGACCCACATAGCATGGGAAAGTGATTCATCTAGTGAAGACTCATCAAGCGATGAATAAGAATCGGCAAACTTATGTCTTATGGCTCATCAACACAAGAAAAATAAACGTGTAAGTCACCTTAAACCCGAACTTGTAGATAAGGTATCTCATTCTCAATTAAAACTAGCTTTTGAAGAACTACATAGAGATGCAATTGAAGCTTTCAAACTTTTGGCCTCAAACAAGAAAAAAAATTCATACCTTGAATCAAAAGTTGAGAAAACCGAAAATGATATGGAAGCTTTAAAACAATCTATGCTAGATATTCAAAAGGATAAAGTTGAGAAAGATCCTACATCATGATTTGGTTGTGAGACATGTCATATTTGGAAAAAACAAGTGAGAAATCTAAAGGCCAAATTAGATAAGGCTCTACAACCAAAAGTGACGTTTGCGGTTGATCCGAATAAATTCAAAAGATCGTATACTCCTTTATATAGTAAATACACTTTTGTACCAAAAGTATCAACTAGCAAAACAACATATTCTCATCATATTACCTGTCACTATTGTTGCAAAAAGGGTCATACCATTGAAAAATGCAAATTTAGGAGGATTTTGGTTCCTAAAGGAGTATTTCAATGGTTGCCGAAGTGCAACAATTTATGTACTCACTACCAAGGACCCAATGAAAATTGGGGACCTCCATCTCTAAATTAATTTTACAGGAAAAGTGTCTTGACACTGCCGAAAGGTTGTGGTTCTTTGATAGCGGATGCTCAAGACACATGACAGGAGACATATCACTCTTTATTAAGTTCCACGCAAAGAAAAAGGGGTATGTCACCTATGGAGACAACAATCGGGGAGCTATACTTGGTAAAGGAAGTGTAGGTAACCCCTCTACCATAACTATAACTGATGTATTACTAGTAGAATGTCTTAAGCATAATCTCTTAAGTATCATTCAATTGTGCGACAAAGACTTCAAAGTAACTTTTACAAATTCTGGTTGCACAATAGAACATATTAAGAAAAGAGACATTGTGTTTAATGGCATAAGAGTAAACAATATCTATATGCTAAACTTGGATGATGTATCTAAGTCAAGTGCCAAGTGTCTCATTGCTCTAGGCGAAGACTCATGGCTTTGGCATAGACGCCTTGCCCACATAAATTTTGACTTACTTAATAAGGTTGTCACAAAAGACTTAGTAATCGGCTTACCAAAAATAAAGTTTTCAAAGTATCATCTATGTGATGCATGTCAAAAGGGGAAGCAAACAAAAACCTCTTTTAAATCAAAAAACGTGGTTTCAACATCACGTCCCCTTGAACTCCTTCACATGGATCTCTTTGGCCCTTCAAGGACTAAAAGCATAGGTGGAAACATCTATGGTTTTGTCATTGTCGATGATTACTCTATATTTTGTTGGACAATCTTTCTACCTAGTAAGGATCAAACTTTTCCAACTTTCACTCAATTTGCAAGGTTATGTCAAAATAAAATGAACACTAAAATAGTTGCAATCCAAAGTGATCACGGTGGAGAATTTGAAAACTATCTTTTTGAAAAATACTGTGATAAACATGGTATTGAACATAACTTTTCATCTCCTAGAACACCACAACAAAATGGGGTAGTTGAACGCAAAAATCGTGTTCTAGAGGAGTTGGCAAGAACAATGCTCAATGAGGGAAGTCTACCCAAATATTTCTGGGCTGATGCTATTAGCACCGCATGTTATGTTTTGAATAGGATACTAATATGTCCTATACTAAACAAAACACCATATGAAATATTAAAGGGTAGAAAACCTAATGTGTCACATCTCCACGTATTCGGTTGCAAATGTTTTGTGTTAAACAATGGTAAGGATAACCTTGGGAAATTCGATGCTAAAGCTGATGAAGGCATATGCCTTGGTTACTCTCAATCTAGTAAAGCATATAGGATTTACAACAAAAGGCTACTTATAGTTAAAGAGTCAGTTCATGTGTCCTTTGATGAATCTAACTCAAAATGCGTCGAGAGAGGTATATCTTTTGATAGTGCATGCCCATCTGCTGAAGATATTGTCAAAGAAAAGGAAGACGAAGGTGAAATTGTCGCAAAGAAAAATGCTAAAGAAGAGAAAAATGAATCTCATGATGATGAAGAAAAATAAAGCATCTCAAACAATGAAGAACTTCCTAAGGCCTGGACAAACGTAAAAGATCATCCAATCGACAACATAATAGGTGACATCTCAAAGGGCGTTACAACACGCTCTAAGATAAGTAACTTTTGTCATCATTTTGCTTTTGTTTCACAAGTTGAGCCGAAAAACGCAAAAGACGCATTACTTGATGAGCATTGGCTAATGGCCATGCAAGAAGAATTAAACCAATTTAAACGGAATGATGTTTGGGACCTTGTCCCTCATCCGGGAGAATATCAAGTAATCGGTACTAGATGGGTTTTTCGTAACAAACTTGATGAAAACAGAGTTATTACTAGAAACAAAGCTAGATTAGTTGCTCAAGGTTATAATCAAGAGGAAGGTATTGATTATGAAGAGACGTACGCTCCTGTAGCACGTCTCGAAGCCATTCGTCTCTTACTTGCTTAGGCTTGTTCAAAAGACTTTAAACTCTTTCAAATGGATGTTAAAAGTGCCTTTCTAAATGGCTACATTAATGAAGAGGTCTATGTAGCTCAACCACCTAGTTTTGAAAATTACAAGTATCCAACACATGTTTATAAGTTGAAACGTGCTCTATACGGTCTTAAACAAGCACCTAGGGCTTGGTACGAACGTTTAAGAAAATTTCTACTTAGTCAAGGATACTTTAGGGGTAAAGTTTACACTACCCTCTTCATTAAAAGAAAAGATAAAGATATACTTTTGGTTCAAGTTTATGTAGATGATATTATATTCGGGTCGACTAATGCAAAACTTGTCAAAGAATTTTCTAAGCTTATGCAGATTGAATTTGAGATGAGTCTCATGGGAGAGTTGAACTTCTTCCTTGGCCTACAAATCAAGCAACTTAGTCATGGAATATTCGTAAGTCAAACTAAGTATTGCACAGAATTGCTTAAGAGATTTGGAATGAGTGAGGCAAAGGAGATTGACAAAGATGAAAAAGGTAAAGAGGTTGATGTAAAATTGTACCGAGGTATGATAGGTTCACTATTGTATCTCACAGCTTCAAGACCAGACATCATGTTTAGTGTATGTATATGTGCAAGATACCAATCTTGTCCAAAGGAATCACACCTAAAAGCTGTAAAAAGAATTCTACGATATCTCCGTGGAACTACTACATATAGTCTATGGTATCCTAAGGGCAATGAATGCTATTTGGTGGGATTCTCCGACTCCGACTTTGCTGGATGCAAATCCGACAGAAAGAGCACCAGTGGGACATGTCATCTATTCTCAAATTCATTGATAAGTTGGCACATCAAGAAACAAGTATCAGTTGCATTATCTACTACTGAGGCAGAATATGTCGCTGCCGGAAGCTGCTGCGCTCAGATATTATGGCTCAAGCAGCAACTCATTGACTTTGGTATTAAGCTTGATCGTATACCTATCATGTGCGACAACACAAGTTCCATAAACTTAAGCAAGAATCCTGTCTTACACTCACGAACCAAGCATATCGAAATAAGGCATCACTTCCTAAGAGATCATGTAGAAAAAGAAGAAGTTATATTTGAACATGTAGAGAGCAAGAAGCAACTAGCTGATATCTTCACCAAACCTCTTGCAACCGAGCAGTTCTTCAACATTCGCAGAGAATTAGGGATATTAGATATCTCTAATTCGAGCTAAATGTGTTTGTGTACTTAATTTTATCTTTAACTTTATATATTGATTATGCCCAAGCTAACATTTTTTCTTAGTATGAAGGTAGTTCATCTTCAAATAAAGGATTGTGCCGCATTGACAAGAGGAATATACTCCACTCTACGTCATGATGTCAAGATATCTGAAAATTGAGAAAGCGGTAACATTTTTATTGTTCACTTCCAAAAATATTATTGATACTATGATATGCTATCAATTAACATGTTTATAGTGACTTCATATATGATTCTCCATATATCTCATTTACATGTATATGTGCTCATCATTACTCATAACATATCATGTTTGGGCATACTAATAGTAGAATCAGCATGTACCTAACATTCATAAGTCTCTCCATTGCATTTCAAGCATTTAAAGCATTTTTGGTCGACCTCCTATGCTTTTGTGTTGACCTACTGAAGGTTATTTTTACAAATAACAATAACATGCTCAGTTATGTCGACCTACACCTTTTTTAGGTCGACCTATTCTGAATCATTTTCAGGGTACTTCTGTTAGGTCGACGCAACCTTAGTTTAGGTCGACCTACTGAGACATAAATGTCAAAAATTGGGTCTTTAGGTCGACCCGGCCCACTTCCATACATTCATATTCATACATTCTTCATTCTTATTCTCTATCAAACACATTGTCTATGGCTAACCCTAATCCTCCAAGATCAAAATCTTCCAAAACTCCTCTCTTTCACACAAATTATCTCCAATCATGGCCCCAAAATCTAGAAAAGGGAAGGAAATTGCATCCGGATCATCTTCTCAACCGGTAAGTGCTCTCGCTCTCGTTCATCCCGATTGTAGAGAAAATTTTGAAATTGGCAGATGAAACGGAAAATTATCAAGCAACATGTTTATAACCCTAGTGTAGCCGACCGTATGCATATACTCGAAGTTACTAATCTGATTAAGCATCGAAATATTCATCCATTATTGGAATGTGACACTCCATACTGTGAGAATACTGTTCGGGCTTTCTATGCTGGGTTACAAAAGGGGGAACGTGGTTACTTCAGATTTAAGATGGGGTCTAGATCGCGCACCTTGTTGACAAAAAGACTTGGGCCAGTATCTTTGGGCTTACAATTGTGGGAGATGAACTATGTATAGAAGATGGTGAGGTTCCGGCCAACTATGATCATTTGGCCTACATGAGATCAATTCTCAAAGACCCTTCCGTTATGAACAAACCAAACGAACCTATTACAGCTAGGCACTTAAAGAGAGATCTTAGGCTCTTAAATTGGATCATTTCCAGAATCATTAGACCAAGAGCAGGAGGATACTCTAGAGTTGAAAGAAATGAAGTTGTGTTAATGTATCTGCTTCAAAACAGAACGCGTGTGAACTGGCCACACTTTCTCGCAACCAAGTTCTATGAGGTAAAACAGAAAACTACGGCTCTATGTTATGGATTAATCATTCAAACAATTGTGAATCATTTTGGTATGAAACTTGATGGACTTCCTTACATTAGGATCAAACATCCTCAAGACTTCTCTCAGACAACCTTGACCATCATGGGATATCATTGGGATCCAAATAGGAAAACTTACTATCTCATCCAAAAGGGAATCGGAAAAATTATCTACAATTATGATGATCCTGCAGAATTTGGTCACCTTGGTCATGAAGAGGAAGGACATGATATTGACATGCCTAATGATGCTGATCAAACTATGGAAGATTCTTCTCGTGATAGGGATTCAAATTGGCAACATGTTCCCCCTCAAGAGGAGGAAATTCTGTGGGGATACACAGCTCCACCTCAGCTGGATCAGTCCACCATCATCTCTATGCTTGAGAATATGCAAGTTCTTCAACAACAAAACTTTGAAGCACAACAGCTCCAGTTTCAGCATATGCAACAGCTTCAACAAGATCGGTATGATGAACAACAACTTCAGTATACCACCCTTCACCAATTGGCTCAAGAGCACAAAAGCGACTTTGAGACCTTTGCCTCCAACATGACTGAACGACAAAATCGCTTTAAAGAAACATCAACTAATCGTCATGCTAATATGAGTCAAAGCTTCAACACTCTCAACATAGCCGTTCTTGACCTGCTGGAACAAGTTGAAGAGGATCGACCTCACGGTTTTCAAAGAGGAAGAGGAAGACGGGGCAGACGTTAGAAATCATTGCATCTCATTAGCTCATCTAATTGCATTGCATTCCATATCTATTATGTTTTTTTTCTGCTTCTTTTATTACTTGAACTTCAGCTTGATGTGTACTTTTAAATATGTTTGGATATCATGTCTACTACTCTACTATTATGTTATGTATGATATCGTTTTGTAACAATTATTCTGTTACTTTCTTCTACTATTTTACTGTTGTCTATCTTCGATGTTGTCAAAGGGGGAGACGAGTTGAGAGTACGGGGGAGCTTACGCATACAAGTCCGGGGGAGCTTTTGTCAATAAATCAAATGTTTGCCATCATCAAAAAGGGGGAGTATGTAAGTACAAGCCTATACTCGCCAAGGAGTTTTCGATTCATGGCAAACATCATAAGTGAACAAACAAAAAAAGCACAAGTGAATGACTCAAGGAAAATTGATCAAAGGTTTAAGTGTTAAATTTGTGTGTTAAAACGTAACACAAACATCACAAGTCACCACACATTGAATCATAATCAATTTGGCTAATATCACCAAGTGTTTGATATATTACTTCAACTATTATCAAGTCATTGCAAACAAAGTTAATCAAGCTAGTAGTTTAAACGATTTACATTAGCATAACTGTTTGATTCTCTAAGCGATCTTTTCATCATTAATCCTCAACTATTTTGTGGTTTTATCACATATCTGATTCTTTCAATAGAGGTTCGGAATAGATGCAATTCAATCCCGATACGCTTTCGCCTAAGTTTGAAATAATTCCGAAAAAATTCTGAGTGATCTATTCACCCCCTCTAGATCCTTAAGCCTAGCGTCTAACAATTCTCTCGATCATGATGGATACCTCAATCAAACTGTGTGTGTTCTTCATATTCATGGAGAGCTAATCCTCTTTTATTGAGTTTAAGGTAGTAATTAACCTATGATCATGCAGTACCATTGATTAATTCTTGTGAACAATTGTTTGAGTTTATTATCATTAAGAAACCTTTGTTTTTATTTTAAATTATTGTTGAATCTTTGATCGAAAGAAAAAGTTCAAACCTTTGCCCTAGGTTACTATATTGATTCATTCATAATTTGCAGAGATGGAATTGTTAATGAGTTTTCATAATTATCGTGCTTTATTACTCTTATCGATATTGATATTCTGAGAGATCAAATCTCATAACGGTAAAAAGTTATCTAACTTGATCTGCAGACATGGGATCAAGTTTGAGGATAAGTGAAGATAATAATTCAAACGATGGTCCACTTACATTTTGTTATACCCCAAAATTTGCCCACATATTTTTCAAGAAAACTCCAATCTGAAAATTAAGAGTCTCATATAATCATGGATTTTTATTTCAACAAATATCCTGACATATGAAATACTTAGTTTTTAGAATTTTTCTTATATAGTAATTTGGCTTGCGGTTGAATTTATTCTTACGCTAACGCCAAATACTGTTTATTACTTCACACATGCTATTTATTTATTTACAGATAAATAGTACTGACACAATTGGTACAGAGTTAAATCTTTTTGCAAGCACAGAATCAGGAAACTCAGACTGTACTGGTAACAAGTAGATTATTATTATCTTTTGTTTCCCACTAATTTTTGTACTATATTCCATTATTTTCAAAAATCTTTTCAAATCTCTTTTCCAAAAATCAAATCTCTCTTTTTCCCAACACTATCTCCACTTTCTTTCAAATCTTACTTCCACTCAAATTTTCCTTTTGTACGGAATCACATCATTCCCCAACGTCTCTTTCCTTCTTTCCATTCTATAAATACCTCTCATTTTCTTCCATAAAATCTCACATCAAATTCCAACTCATCTTTCAAATTCCTATCTCATATCTATTTTCTCTTCTTCCCTGACAAGAATGGCAAAGTGGATAGAGACACTATTTCTTACAGTCATCACCATTGCTACGGTGATCATGACTTTCTTCTGCCTGCATAGTCCTGAAGAGTGTGGACCTGCAATGGTTGCACTCCCAATCATCTACATGTTATTGTTCATAGCATGGGTCATCAATCGTCATTCTTAAAATTTGCAGTATTTCTTATTTCTTAAATGTACCGTTTATTCGTCGTACTGTTCAATATAGTATGTGATATTTGTACTGTCAGTATTAAATGTTGTACTATCTGTCATAATATTGCTTAATTACTAAGATAATATTTTGTGTGTTTTCTGCCAGTCAAATATTCATTTTTCTGTGCATTAAATGATTTTCAGGGTTATTATCGGTAATTTTGCCTGCATACCGTAAATATTAGTTATTTATTATGTCTATGTTTTTTTTAACAAGTCATGTAAATAAACTTTCATTTTTCACATAAAACAAAAACAAAAACAACAAAAAAGAAAATTAACTTTGACTGTTGATTCTTCACTCTAACTGCTACGTCAATACCTGAACAGTCAGTTGACAGCCAAACTGCTGGCAGTACAATTCTCAGTGTTTTGTACCATCAATCAAATCAATCTTTCACAATTCAAAATTCCAAGATTTTTGTTCTAGAAGTCTTCTGAATATCACGCGATTAGCAGAGACTCAACACTGCACAAAAATCAGGTACGCTTAACTGTCTCCTACACAAACAGTCCCTAATCAGGGTTTTTCTTGTTTTTACAGGAGCAACAAGTTTTTGAGAGCCCAAATGGATTTCATACACATCCATATATCTCAAAGTACCATCATACAAATTTTCAAACTTCAATTCATTCAGACGCACCGTCAGCAGCTCAAACAGTCAACAGACGACCCGTTTGACCAAAAAAGTCAACAGACAGTCAAAAATGAAATTTTTTGTCAAAGTCCATATTTTGTCAAAGGATTCATCATTTGATCATTGGATGATCATAATTCATCAAGGAAAGATCAAAAATCAACAAAACTCTAAGATTCAAAATTAGGGTTTTTGCCTGAAAAGTCAACTCAACTTTGACTGATCATAACTCTCTCATCCTTCATCCAAAAAATTCAAACCAAAGCTTGTTTTGAAGGAAATTCAATTATCTTTCAAATGCCATTGATCCCATGGTCATTGGATTCACCATTTGAAAAATATGATCAAAGACATTACAGGTCATTTTCAAAGTCAACAAAAAGACACTTTTTTCAAAAGGACACACAAGGAGCTTCAAAAATCATTTTGACATGAGACCAAAGACATTGGTTAGAGGACTCTTTGAGGTTTCTAAAAAGTGCAAGATCTCCTTCATATGACAAAAATTGAAGGATTTACACCTTGTTGAAGTTGGCTAAATTTTGGGAAAATGCATGAAATCAACATTGCTCAAAAATGTATTTTTTCCAAATGGGGCCAAGTTTTCAGCATTCAAACATCATTTCCATGATGATATGGGCCTCCCACGACCAAGACTAAGCCCACACCATTTTTTATCCATTTTTGGCATAATTTTATCTTATTTTAAGATTAAATTAAAAAGAAAATGAAATGGATAAAGAATAGCTTGTATTCTAAGCATGACTCATTCAACTCTGTCCCAAAGCAAAGTACAGCAGAGGAGAAGAAGAAAATCAAGCCATGGTGGCTTAAAGGCAAAGCTACTAATGTTGAAAAAGTCAAGATTCCAAAAAAAACTCATCAATGCTTTTGGCTTAGTTTCTAAGCACTCTAATGCTTATAAATAGGCTATAGCACTTCAGTAATAAAAAACCAGAAAGGGAGAGCAAAAAACTCTTGCTTGTAATACACTTGTAATCTCTTCAAATATTCAAAGAATTTTGAAATTCGAATTCCAAATTTAAGTCACTTTCCATTCAAACTAAACACTCAAACACGTTCCTTGAACTTCACTGAACATATCCAGATCATTTGCAAGCTCTGAAACTCCTTGAATCAAACGCTACAGGTCTCGATTCATCCAAACTAAAACTGACTTGTGTCTCATAACCCAAGCATATCTAGCACGATGTAGACATATATTTGAACTTGGTGTGGTGTGTAGATCATTTCTGGAGCTTTAATTGAGTTTTAGATGCTTACACACGAAGATACCATTTTAGGGTTCTTAAGCTAAAATTTGGGATCCTCTGATTTAGGCAAAATTAGAAGAAACCAATGACATATTTGAACTCAGGGGACGATTTTAAGCTTAACCATGGTCTCCTAAGTAATTTATATTGCTTGTATGAAATTTTGACATGTGCAGGTCTTGTAGCTACGGACGAAAACCGTCACTAAAGGCTTTACCTACAGTTGCAGAGCCTATAGCAACGGAGAGAGGAAGAAGATGAAGGCGTGGCAGGCTCTGGTTGGCCAGAATGCGCGCGCCAGCTTTTATTCAAATTCTTGGATCCTGTGTTGCGCTGTCCATGCTTTTGTCATGCTCCTCAAAACCTGAGCCCTCTGATTCACTTCCAATCAGATCCAACGTGCCAGATCTCTCACCACACCATACTCCTTCATTGATTTCCACACAGGATCAGTATCCTTTTTATTTTCTATTTTATTTTCTATTTTATTTTAATTTCTTTGTTAAATTAATTAAAAATAGTTTTAAAAATCCAAAAAATACACAAAAAATATTTTTAGACTTCTAAAATAATATATTATTTTCTGAAATAAAAATATTTTATTTTCTTCAAAATTTTAATATTTTGCATAATTAATTAGTATATATTTATATATTGGCTTTTTAATTATTCTAACCAATCAAAAAATCATAAAAAAATTGTTCTTTATATAAAATATTGTTTATATATTATAAACTAATTTTGTACATATTTTGAATAATTTTCTCTTTAAGTTTTACTTATTTGTATAATTATTTACATAATTATGTTTTAATTAACTTAAATCAATTCCAAAAATTCCAAAAAAATTAGTTTTGTTTTAAAATTAATTGACCAATATTTTGTACATATTTTAAACTTAATTTCTAGGTTTAAATCTATTTTCATCTTTTTTCTTCATTTTAATTTAATTAATCATGCATTAATTATAATTAAAATAAATCATAAAAAATCCAAAAACATGCCTTTTATTTCTTGCAATTTAAATTCCTAGATAAATGTATAGGATGTCAAATTCATGTAAATAGGCTAGTTTACATTTCCCGCACAATCGATGTAATAGCGTAGATTTACTTTCCGCACTTTACATTTCCGCACTTTTAATTTCCAGCAAATATAAACTGCGTGTATGTCAAAGATAAAATTGAACCGTTAGATCACTAACTTCAAAGATAAATATCTGAATACAAACACAATCACACTTGCACCTCTTAAGGTAATCCCTTCTCATTCTTTTCAAAATCAAAGTCAAAATTCTACTGTTTTGAGTACAAAATCGAACCTTGCGTTTATATCCGGTGAAAGGATAGATTTTTAAAGGAAATAGGATAAAGACCTTACAACTCAGGGTAGACCTCCTAGTTTGCTTGCTCAAATCAAAACAAACAAAATTCTCATACACTGTTGTTTTTCAAAACAAAACTTTCAAAAAAGACAATATTTTGTATACATCCAAACACGGATTATTACAAAGTTAACGTTCTTTTCAAAATATCTTTCGAAAGATAAACAAGCATTTTGTATACATCCACACACGGATCATTACAAAATTCAATTTACAAAAGTATTTGAAACCACACATGAGCAATTTCAGAGCAATTGAAAAGTGATCGAAAAACAAGTGAGCTAAGCAAACTTAAGAGCCCATGGATAACCATGGATACAAAGGGTGCTAACACCTTCCCTTTGTATAACCTACCCCCTTACCCAGAATTTCTTAAAGGTCTTTTTTCTGTTTCTTTTATAAACCTTTCCTTAATTGGATAAAATAAAAGGTCGGTGGCGACTCTGTGAATTTTCAAAATGCGAAAGCATTAAGCGATAAAAAAGAGTCAGTTCACGTATCTCTACAGAACAGAGGTATGGCCCGGGGATTAAAAAAATCGGAGGTCCACAGAACTGACGACTCTGCTGGGGATATACTTTCAAAAACAAAATGTTTTCAAAAGGGGTTACCTTAAGAGAATAGATCACTTCGATGTTTTCAATTGATTGACTTGATTGCTCTATTTTTCAAAGGTTTGTTTGGGTATTTTGCTTGTGTGAAAGATTCTAACCCGAATCTCGAGATACCTTAAGTATATGACAATAGACCAAGGAAACTGTACGGCATGTACCGATACGGTTAATCTGGTAGTCATCGTTAGTGCGATACTTTGGTTTATACTGATGTCCCTTGAAAACGATCAAGGAGTATATTAGGCTTCCGAAATGTCATTAAACACTAATTTGTCTTAGAACCTTTTTAGTTGAACTTGACTTGTGGCCTATTAAGTGGCTAGCTTTGAAATTGATCGAAGTTAGTTATCCTCGAGGAATATTCTGATCGGCCGCTCGAGCGCCGTATTGAGATGTTACTTCCAAGGATCATAGAACCCGAATCCAATTCTAGGACAGGTTTTAACCAACTCAACTTCAGTGGGGAGGGTATCACCTATCAGCTCCATGAAAGCCTTTAAACCTAAGGCTATTGTTTGATTTGTCTTTGTGTGCCACATGTTTGCATCATAAGCATATCATTTTTTGCACCAAACACTTCAAGGATCAAAGAGTTTACCTTTGTTTTTGAAGGTAATGGCTCCCGCCACCAAAGATTACATCCGAATCAACATCTCAACGGTACCATCTGAACTAAAAGACTTAGTGTCAGAATTCCCCAGGAATGTTCAATTCACCGAAAGGCATGGTCACCTACTCCATTTGGTTACCTCAAAATTTGAAGAAGATATGATACGGGTCCTGTTCCAGTTCTTTGACCCTGAACATCATTGCTTTACCTTTCCTGATTACCAGTTGGTACCCACTTTAGAAGAATTCTCTGAACTAATTGGATTGCCTGTTCGAAATCAATTACCTTTCACTGGTTTAGAAAGGATTCCAAAACCTGAAGTTATTGCTGCTGCTTTACATCTGCGGAAATCAGAAATCGAGTCCAATTGGGAAACAAAGAGTGGATTTAAGGGTTTGCTTGCCAAGTTCTTATTGGAAAAGGCTCGACTATTGCTAGAAAACAAAAGTTATCCAGCTTTTGAGGAAGTTATGGCACTTTTGATCT